>NC_092443.1:2586666-2910000 GCF_036169615.1 Heliangelus exortis | reverse complement strand
GGAGGCTCATGCAGACTCTTCCATGCAGCACTATCCCCCAAAATTGCCCTGTTCTGCTCTTGTGGACAGCTCAAATAATGCATATGGATAGAGCTTTCAAATACCTGAATTTAAATGGATCAGATAAGGAAGGTACCTTAGTGCCCAGTAGAGTTTCTATTATCTGGAAAACAACAAACCACATTCCTTCCTGCTTTCAAATCATACCTCAGGAATCTGCATCACACTTCACTTTTACAAATTACTCTACAAATTTCTTCTGGAATTAGCCCTGGGTTGATTTTTTTTTTTTTTTTTCTGGCTACACTGATGTAAGCACAGCACAGCTGTGTTCTCCCATAACAAGGGATGATCCATTTTGGACAGGTAGATTTTAAAAAAAATCTGTAATTAGTAGGGGTTTGGTATGGGTCAGAGAAAAGGTGAGATCAAAACAACAAAGCTGCTCTGGGTTTGCATCAGTGTGACTGGAAATTTATTTGATCCTTTGTCCCTGCCACATCCTGACAACCCCCAATAAATGCTGCCATGCATTATGGTGTAAAATATGACAATGAAATGAAAAAGGTTTCATGGATACAGAAGTTAATGTGGCCTTTTAAAAAAAACTCAACTGCTCCATTAGTGATGCTCAATCTCAGCAATTTCTTGTTCCCAACCACCCACCACCTGACCCCAGTGCACAGACTGGAAAGGTAACACAAATGAGAAGCCAAGGAGAGTTTTTAGAAGTGTCAAAACAGGAATGGCACATTAAAGCTTCCCCAGAGTCCCAGTGTTAGTTAGCACACATGGCACCAGGTAAAACAGCACAGAATTCCTTCACAGAGTTAGGAACAGAAATGGACCATGGCAGAGACGTTTAATTCAAGTTAAATTAACATAAAAACTCCAACATAATTAAAGAACCTCTATGGGAAAAAAATTAAAGATAAAAAGAAACTTATATAACCAAAGACTACAACAAAACACCACGTTAAGAGCAGCATCAGTTATCAACTTTCTGAATCTAAAATTCTCTTTTAAGAATTGTAATTGCCAGGTTTACGAGACAAGGCAGAAGTTATTGACTGTACACAAACCAGCACCAGGCTCAAGTTTGCAAGTCAGTACCTTATTTTTCTTGATGAATGGCCATAGCTTGCCCTTGGATTTGCTACCAAACTTGGGCTCAGACCTCCCATCCCCTCTGGAGTTGGACAGGCTGGATTCTGAGATCGTTCTCTTCATCGGCTGCGTGAAGTCCTCGAAGTCAACATCTCCTGGGGGCTCAAACCCTGATTTATAGGCTTCTATCACCAGCTGGGAATCCTGGAATGGGACAGATCCAGTGTGAGCATCAATATCTTGGATGAGGTGAGGGGAACTCAGCTCCAGTAAATGGCTTCTCCCAGCTGAGCCACCCAACACCTTGGTGCAGGCAGTGGTTGGGAGCTCCAGGAGCTGTCATTAAATCCCTTTCTGGGATTCCTTGGAGTGCCACACACTGGTTGTGTACTGGGTACAACAGTTTTGATGTTTTTTTGGCAGAGGGGAAAGAAAAAAACCCATAAATCATAGGAATAACTATATATATATATGTGTGTATATATATATATAGCATTTTTCCTGGTCAGGTCTACACAGTTCATTATATAGAAGCTCACATTCAGACCTCTTAGCAAATGAATTTAAATCTAATGGACTCAGGAAAAACAAACTTATTTTCACACACTTTCATCTGCTTGACTTCTGGGGTAAAGAGCTTTTTTGTTATCATGTTCTGAGAGTTTTCTTCCAAGATCATTATTAGAGAAACTGTGCCACAGCACACAAATATCTGGAGTCTCTAGAGAAGAGCATCACCACCCTGTTCAGATGAAAAAAGATGGATTTGTTGCTTTGAAGGCATTTCAGAGATTCTGCTTATGTCTGGAGGTGAAATGCTGTGCATGTGCAATCCAGGGGGATGTAAGCACAGCCAGGGGCCAAGCTCAATTGGGCAAAACACAGATATAGGAAAAGCTTTGCAAAAATCTTCACAGGATTGGGGAAAAAAAAATCATGTGTAAGACCCTCAACCTCTATCAGGTGCACTGGGAAATTCCTACAAAACTTTTAGGGATGGGGAACAACTCTTTCCATTATTTCATCCTGATTTCACATTAAAACTTGTTGAGATCTAAACACCTGAAGATATTTTTAATAAAAGTCATGAATCAAGACAAAGAAAGAGCCCAGAAGCATGCATACTGTTACATTAAGTATCCTTTTGGTATTTTACCCTGGATCTTTTCATTTTTTTTTTTCCTCTTTAGTGTTCCTTCTATTTGGTCAAAACATCCTTCCACTACAATGGAGCTAAAAATAACCAGCATGCTTCATCTATCACAAAGATAATGTCATAACAGGAACTCTGAAGCCCATAACAAATTAATTTTATCTGCTGCTAGAACCTTCTGCAGCAAGTTCTGCACAGCCTCACCTAGCAGTCACTCTCACCATGACCTCTGGGATGTCCCAGTTATCAGAGGACATGAGAAACCAGCACTATTTTCAATTTCATTAGGAAAACAGGGCTAACACATGCCCAGCTCAATCCACTTTCTATTGCCACAAGTGAGGTTTCTTTACACTTCAGGGAGGGCACAAAGCAATCCTATTTATACACTTGCAAACTAAGCCTCCAAGCCATTTTCCAAGTGGGCACGAGGCAGAACTTTGTGGTATTTAAGCTGCAGAGAATATAGAAAGTATTAAATCTGCCCCATATGTCATTCCAGGTCTTAACACTACCCAATGAAACTGGAGCCCTGGAGGAAAACTGATCTGTCAGCATCCTGCCAGCATCCAGAGGGAGGGAGCCCAGAGCTGGCTGGGGAAAGGAAGCAGCTTCAAAGTCACTGTAGAAATACATCCTTCCTTACTATTGTAACACATATTTCTCATGGTAGAGAAAAGAGTGGTTCCCAGATACCATAGGAACCCAATCTTCACAGCCAAAGTCTGTACTAAACCTACCTGAAGCTGAAAAGTCATTAGCAAAAAGCTCTGAGCTAGCTACACCAAGTGTAAAATTCAGAAAAGCTGCAAAACTTGGAGATTCTTAAAATCTTTCAGCTTTTTTTTGAGTTACAGGCAGCTTGGTACACAGGCTACATGACCAAAAGTGGTGCTCTCTCCAAATTATTTGCTTTATAACCAATCCATCTTCTGAACTGAAGTCACTGCACAAAGAGCAAAAGCTTTCACTTAACCCTTCTTTAGGAACCCTTTACCTGACAGCTGGGTACAAAAAGTGAAAAGAAAACCAAAGGATACAAAGAGCTAAAAATAAGAACTCCAAGTGCATCACTGCCTTTTGCCACTACCTGACCTTGTGCATTTCAAGCTCAGTGACACTGTACATTTGTTTTTCATTACCAGATCCTGGAAATCTCCTCCCAGCTGGACAACACATGTCTCTGGAAACCCAGAGATTCCCACAAAGCTTTTCCTGCTCAGCAGCCTCTTGGTTTTGCTCCCCATTGTGGAGCTGAATTATCCCCAGCTGGCCTTGCATTCAACTTGCCTGGAATCTGACCTCATTTTTGAAGTTGAATAAAGTACAGATCTAGTTGATTTTCCTATCTGAAAATTTAAAATCTTGGAAAAGCTGAGTAAAGCTGACAGCCTTTAATTTGGATCTTTCAAAGAAAAGGAGAAACTCCTGATTGTAGCCCAAGAGAGCCCAAATTTGCTGCTTGAAATGTTAAGGGGTGAGGTGGGGATGCTCTGCTGTAACACCCTGCACTGGTGTACATGATCTGGAAGGAAAAATACAGCTGTGTGTGCCCCAAGGACCTGAATGCTCCAGAAAGGCAGGAACAAAAAACTAGGATCCAAAAAACTAGAAATTACTGTTACAGAGTAACAGTAAAAATAATAAATAAATAAAAATAATAAATATAAATATATAAAAATAAATATAAATAAATAAAAAAATAATAAATAAATCCCTGATGATATTTAAGAACCCTGTATGGACATAACTGTTTTGCAGATAGAAGACACTGAACCATTTGTTATTTTTCAGGTATTACACACTTGGTTAAATCTATTTTTGTCAGCACAGCATTTACAGGAGATCCCTTCTTTATCTGTGTTCAAAGCCACCAATTTTTAATGTTAAATTCAGGCACGTGAGCCATGAATTTGATTTATCTGTGTGCAAGAGAGACTTAGGAGTGCAGAATTCAGTGATTCCAACACCTGGATGAGACTTATGTGTTTTTTGCCAAAATCTCACTTGAAGATTCAAGCAGAGCCCAGGCTTAGATATCAATGTCCCCAGCACAAAGTCACCAAAAGCTGCACCTCCAGGAGGTTATGTTGTTCTGACAAACCCCACACCCTTCTCCCATCCTCTGAAAGATTAATTTTCAGATTCCTTGCTTTCCTATCCCTGCTCTCTCTGAGTGCAGTTGCCCAGCAGAAAGCAGGGGATTCATTTCCAAACTTCAGCCTCAGGCTTCTGCTGCCAATTTCTGGCATTCTCCAGGATCTGGGCACTGAATAACTCAGAAAAAGATTCCAGGGAAAAAGCTGTATGGGAAATTCTAAGAGCCAGCAAGACACATGCTGTTTGTATTTGAAGCACTAATGGGAACCATGAGAAGGGCTGAAAGAGCAAGCAGAGAGTTCATTTAAGAAGGGAGCAGAGAATTCTGAAAACAAAATAGGAAACACATTTGTCCTTGTGCTAACTGTACATCAGGAAGCTCTACTGAATATTTTATCAGCCTTTTTATCACAAAGGCTTCCACTTCTACAGTGATGTTCAAGAATAAAGATTTATAAGAGCTCACTTACAGATTTTAAAGTAGAAACTTAGCTAAAATTGTTTGCAGTAATATATATAGCAAATACTATCCATGCTTCCATTGCACTGAAATGAATTGAAATTAAGGCATTTCTGCAACATTCAGTTTTCTGAATTTTCAGTTTTCTATTAGACAAAAAAAAACATCTGAATAAGAACTGATGATTATTAGGTACCTGGAATTATGCCTACCATCTTCCTTACTCCACAGAGAAGCCTATTTTTCAATCACAGCATTTCCAAAACTCATTATCCCAGTAAAAGGAGAGAATATTCTTAAAATAAAAAAAGGAGAGGCATTTCTGTTAAGGTGATCTGAGAAACAATCTGAGCACTGGAACACGAAGTTATTTCTTGTCCTGGTTTGATGGCTACAAAGCTCTCATGCTGCAGCCTGGACCCAGGACTCATGCCTGCATTTATAAGTGAGCAATATTAAAGATGATAATCAACATTTCAAACATTGCAACACTCACATTCTTGTGATCCACTGACTCTGCAGCCTTTGTTATTTCATCCAGACACTTCCCAATGATCGGGATCACTTGGCGATCGACCTCTGCAAAAGTTTTCATGGATTCCCCTATCCTCACTATTCTTCTTTCCTCCATCTCTTGTATTTTCTGAAACATTAGATTTCACTCAGATCAAATATCAAGATTAACTTCACAGTTTCAACCAATTTTTCTCCCCAGCATCCACCACCTGCTTTAAATTTATTGTCTAAAGGTATTTTAGGAACAAACCAGGAAAGCTGATCCCGTGAAGTGATGGGGTTCCCTCAAACATCCAAATAGCATTCTAAAAGTAATCTCTGTTATTATTACTGGGAATTTTTCAATTAACTTTTTACATTCAAAGTGCTGATTTGTCAAAACCCCAGCTTTAGACTGGCTAAGGATGGCTCCTGAGGCTTTTCAGAGGATTTCAGCAACAGTAATTCCCTCAATTTCTATGCACGTTCTGGAAGACCTGATTTTTATTCCAGTGCAGAATCCAAACAAACAAAAATCTTGATATTTCCCCTTCATCTTTTCCCTACAAGGCAATTTTTTAGCTGACAGGCAGTCTTATGCATCAGGTTTTGTTCACATCAGGTGTTCAACACAAGCTCCCTGTGGCTCAATGGATTCAGAGCCATGATCTCCAGCATCAATCCCATTTATACCAGAGGGAAACCAGAGGAGGGATAATGCTGTTATCACAGATTATAGCAGGACACAGAAGGGCACAAATAGGAATGGCCTGTGTCACATTAGACTGCAGGGATCTTAGGGAACATTGTCAGCTTAAAAAAACCCCATTGCCTTGGCTGAGCAACATGAATTATTCATAAATCAACTTAATTCAATATCTAAAAGAAAACACTAGAGCTTACTGGGGGACTGGTAGTGAAAAGGTTTCATCTGCAGAACTTAAAAGCATGCTTACATTTAATCAGAGCACTTCATCAGACCCTAGCATTAAACAAATATATCACAAAAATTTTGTATCTGATGCCAGGGATAATTTATCTGAAGATACTGGTTTGAAAAAGCACGGAGCAAAAGAGAAGGTGTACATTTAGCTACAAAGTTCCAGCTATGGAAAAGAAAAGGCACATTTGCTACCCAAATATCAGTTATTTCTCATCAGATGATAAGCTTGTGACATTTCCTCCCTTGGAGGGGTTGTATTTTCCACTTCTGATGCTTATGACCCATTACAATGGAACAGTCATTCCAAGGTCTGCTCTACTGCATTCATCTCTCTCATGTCCACCCAAGCACAAACTCAGATCTTCAGTCAATATCAATCTGATGGCTTTTTTATTCCCTGTACAGCCTTGCTTTAGGCTCCCTAAGACATAATAAGCAAGGTTATTTAAACCCTTTGACATTCACCACTGCAGAATTATTGTGCTTTAAATTTTAGGATCTGTTAAGTCTGATTTGAAGACAGGTTCTAAAGGGCTGTGAGGCTTTACAGATCCAAGGCTGGCCAGCTGACTCCTGCCCCAACAATGCAAATAATGCTGTCATTGCCCAGCTGCACGGGCACAAGAGTTCAACAGAGCAAGATTTGGGAGGATTCCAAGGAGTATTGTAAGCCTGCATGCCAATTCAATGTCACATTCCTCATATATTATTGATTACTTGATGTATAGTCCAAGAGAAAGGGACAATTTATCCTACTGAGCTCTTGAGTTGCCAGACTGCATAGAAAATTAGCAAAAAAATAAAGAAAAACACCAAAAAGTCAAAGACAAGGTGACAGAAATGAGGTGATGTGCAACACACACCTCTGTTCTGGTGACAAGATTGTGAGATGCTCTCCAGATCAGTGCCAGTGCCCCTTACCTGGAAGATGTTTGGTATGTGTGTGTAGTAATGATCATGCTGCTCACTGTTGAACTTCTGGAGGGTGGAAGAATATTCTGCCTTGCTGTCTTCTGCCATTTGATGTCGTAGCTGAGCTTGCTGCCTTGCCTAAAAAAAAAAAAAAAAATAAAATGCCAGAAGAAATTTATAACTCAGACTACATGGAAAGAAATTGTGTTACTCCTCAACTTTCCAGCCCTACCAGGCAGCCCAGGAATATCAGCACATGGGTCTCTGAACACTTCAGCTTTTAATTTTTCTCCTCTCTTGTGAAGCAGCTCAGCTGCACCAAGCATAAAAATGGGGTGTGCACATTACTGCTGCTCTTCTCTTGCTATTTCCACAAATAAATCTTGTTTGCATTCTGTTCCTACTCCAGGCAAACCACTAACAAGTTTGCCCCTCTCCCAACCCACAGAACTGCTGGGTGTGTGGTTTTCCCATCCTTGTGGACACTTTTCCTGCCCCACCATGTGCTCTGCTGGATGGCACCTGCCTTTCTCACCCAACCCTGTATCTTCTGGCCAGCAGTAATTTTGGGGGGAAAGAGAAGCAACACAACAAGAACCCCACCCCAGTTCTGTCTCATTCCATGGCCTCAGATATCATGAATCATGACAAAGCATCTTAACTCCCCCTGTGCTCTCTGCAAAGTCCTTTATCTCCATTTCCCTGAATGGCACTGGCATGAAATTTAAAAGGAAAAGGGAGCCTGAGGAGCAGCTGAGACACAAACTCCCAAACTCCCTTCCTATTTTTACCCCCAGAGATGATTTGCTGCTCATAGCTGAGCACTGGGCAATTAACCTCCCATCATTCCAGCACAACAATCTGTCCCTGAGTGACCCCTTTTATATTTTCAGATCCCTCCCCTTCCAGTTCTGCTTCCTGAGACCTTCTGTTATCTTTTTCCCTGCCCAACATTATTCCCTTACTGCCTTTCCCATCTGCTCTTGTTGCTTTTTCCTTCCTTGCTGCTCTTCCTTCTCCTTGCACCCACATCTCCTGCCCTTCATCCACTTGTTGGAGCTCCCTTCTGATCAGAAAGTGTTTTCTTCCATTACTCCTTCAATTTTGGAATAACCCCTTTAAGAAAACAAAAGCTGGTTTAATAATTATTTAAAGCACTTTGGGGTGTTTCAGGGAAAACAAGTAATTTCAGCATATTCTAAGTGGACTCCCATTAAAAACCAGTTCAGAACTGGGCTATTCTATGAAGTGTTCCAAGCAGACAATACTTTCCTGACAATAAAGCCATGGAATTCCAAATCTTGGAACATTTTAATAATCAGAAATGGAAGGTAACAAATTCTGCCAGAAGGTTTCAGATCTCAGCTGGCACAGACATAGGTTTCCCTCCCCATTTGTGCAGCTCACACATCTCACCTAATCATTTATTTCACCTCACTTTAGCTATTTCTTTTGCAATCACAGTTGTAGGAATTTCCTAGATCCCCTTCAAAGGCTTTCCCCAAAACCAACTCAAGCAACTGAGTGCATAACAGGACCTGAAACACCAGCATCAAATGGGAAAGGCTGCAACTAGAACCAAAGAAATAAATCAACCCAACCACAGAAAAACCTTCAGCTCGGGTTGTTTCCCCACCAGGGCTCCTGTACAGGATTCATGCATAACTCCAGAAAATTCACAAAGCACTATCAACCATTTTTCTGCCCAGATTATTAAACTTGATTATCCACACCCTCATACACAGCTCCATTAGATGTGAGTGCAAACCACCACAGCCTTGTAAAGTTTAGCAGCAAAACAAAGTCAGGCATGGAGAGGCTGTAAGAGTGATGCTCACCCAACCCCTCCAAGTCCCAGCTGCTACAAATCAAGATCCATTTGTAAGGCCCTTTCTCTCCATCTACCCAAGAGCATCCCATTGTTTGAGCTGACTTCTACAACAGCCCCAGCCCACTCATACAGCTGTCTCCTTTTTATATAATTTTTTTTCAATAGTGCAACTCAGGAATTTGTTCCTCGACTCCATTGTTAAAGCAGAAAAACAAGAAATCCATTATTACCCAAACCCAGGCAGATCCCCAGAACATAAAAGCAGAGTTCAGTTTCATGAGCAAGGTCACTGATCAGATCTGAGCAAAGTAACTCTGAGTTAAATACATACAGGAGTAGAAGTTTAAGTTCCAAAATTATCTTAACTGGCCCCAAATAAGAGGAGGCAGCAGATGAGTAAGATTGGGTACATTCCAAACCCAAGAATTTCTGTATGAGTGCCTCAGTGATGTTTTGTTTCTTCTGGCCATTTAATGCATTTGGCAAGCTTCAAACAGCTTAAATATTTTTCCAGTGAGGTATTTGGGTCTTCAAATAAAAATGTAAAATAAAAAGCCTTGCGTTTTTTCCTGACTTCATTTGACTGTGTCACTCTAACATCATCACTTCTAGAAGTTACAGGATTGTTTTATAGCTCAGCCTGGTTCCAGCACTCTGCTGAAGCATGGAATGAGAAAAATGAGTGGATGACCTGAAGTTTCACATTCAGAGTAATGGATGCAGTGGCCTGGAGCTACACAGAGTCACAGGAGCTATTTCAGGAGTAATTTATAGTCAAGCTTTACAGCAAAATAAATTTTTGCCTTCTTTACTGCTCACTTGTGCATACAAACAGCTTCAGAGAAGGTATTTTTTTGGGAGGCTGCTTAGAGTTAATGTTAAAATATTTGCTCTGAACAGTAATTTTCAGGAGGAAAGGCTTTGGAATAATTGGTCTCTGGAAATTCAGATCCTGGCTTCAGCTCTAAGAGGTTGATTCTCCACTGCAGCTTTCACTCAGCTCTTATCCTGTAACTGAGCAGGGATGACTGAGCAGGAGCTCACATTTCCAGCACCACATGTGAAACCACACTCCAGACCCTCTACAGACTGCAGGATTACTCAGTTGTAAGAGATGCCACGGTTAGGTAACTAATAATGAAAAAAAAAAAAAATTAAAAATCCCCTTTTGAAAGCAATAAAGAACGAGGTCACCTTTCAGCTTCATGAAAAAGCCTAAAAGGGGACAGGGATTTAAGGGGCTTGTGGGGAAAAGAAAAAAGCAGGTTGCCCCTACACCCCCAAACCTGCTTTTGTAATATTTTTTAATTACATTGACCTTGCTGCCAGCATCCAGGGACACTTCAGGTCCCCACTGCCATGGCAGAAAGATTTAAGGACAGTCACACCAGGAGGGTTTTCTGTACACCCTGAAAGAAAACCCAAAGAAAAGGAAGAGTTGCTCTGATTGACTGAAGTAGCTGCCAGCACACTAACAGCAGGTAAAGCTGATTAAATATATGACCTCTGCTCTTACAGAACTGACACAGAGATGTCATTAAACAGAATCAAAACCCATCTTTTTCCCATCCTTTAGACAACCTTGCTACTTGATGGGGGACAATGCAGGGCAGCAGTCACTTCAGAAGCTTTGATTTGGGCAAATTGGTAGAACTGTGGATGTCTTCAGTACTTGAAAAATATAAAAAATAAAAATATCAGGCCTCAGCAGCACTTAACTTTTGTGAAAAAACACTCAAGAGCCAGATCAAATGGCAACACATGCCATGGCTTCTCTCTCTTCTACAAGGTAGCAGGAAAAAAACAAACATTATTCTCTCAGGATTATTTTAACCACATTTTCTGCAGATCTACCTAAGCACTGAGCTCCAAAAGCCAGACTTCCAAACAGTATCAGATGTTTGTTCCAGATGTTTAAATGACTCCACCAGAAACCCAGAGATGGCAGCTTCAGCCTAAGTGATTGATACAGGGGAGGACACCAGTTCTTAAAAATCTTACAACTGAAGAACTTGCAGAACTATTTATTTGCTCCTTAAGATAGGAAATTATAAAAAAACTGACCTTTAACTCTGAAATAACCCAGGTTAGGGAGATATTTTATGCTTCTGACCAGCAGCCAGAAAAAGAAAAATTAATAGAGAATTGGGATATAGACAGCTTTGTGTCCATCTTGAAAAGGTGAGAAAATGTTTGTAAGGTGCCTCTTAAAGAATTAAAAGAATAAATGTTTGTACAATGTTACCTGCACACATCTATTGGCCCCAAATCCCATCTGAAATTAAAAGCATCAGGGAATTAAGTGTAGGAGAAATCTTTCAGAACTCTTTCTGCCATCTCAGCCTGCACTCCAGAACAGAATGAAGGATATTTTGCTGAGAACAAGTTTCTAAGACACATTCCAGAAACAGCAAGAGGGTCAATAGACACACTGTCTTCTGGGTTTACACAGACAAAAAATGTAGCTCCTCCAGGCTGTTATGGTGGGAGTGATATGAATAACTGAAAAGGGCAGAAAAAAAGCTTTGGCTGCTGTTCAGCTGGGCCACACTAAGTGGAACAGTTCAACTTTTCAGCAGTCGCTCTTGTCCAGAATGGCAGTTTCCAGTCTAAACTTTGGTGTCATTTTCTTTTTTTTCTCTATTCTCCCATTCCCTCACCCTTTTTTTTTTTTTTTTTTGAAACCCAGACAGCATGTGAGATGCATCACTGCCAGGCCACTGCCTGCCAAAACACAGATCTGCCTTTGGCAAACCCAAGATCAGACTAAAATGCAAACACACACACACACAAAAAAAAAAAAAAAAAAAAAAAATTAAAAAATCATCCCTGCCCCCCCTCAACCCTTTCAAAATAACTTAATGATAAAGGCAGACTCAAACACTTCACCAATTTCAGGAATGCTTTCAATTGCTCCCAGATTTTCCAGCTGATTTTTCCTCCCTCCACAGCCTGGCAGAGCTGCTCTCTGTCGTGATGGGCACTATCATGACATGGGCACTATCATGACATGGGCACCATCACCTCCTGGGAGCAGCAATGCTGGCAGTGTTTGCAGAATCATTAATAACAGTGGGAATCCTGCCATGGACTTCAAACCAGGGCCAGGATTTCAGGCTTTTGATTTCAACAGCTTTCAAATCAAGCTCTATTGTTTACGACTTGACAATACCAGTTTGGTCTCTCTGAACTGGGAAGAAGAAAAAAAACAAAACCAAAAGAACTTTCCTGAAAGCAAGAGGGGAGAGCAAGGAGTGTGAAACAGAGAGGGAGAGAAAAAGGAAAAAAAAAACAAACCCTAAGAAAAATCCCTACTACTAGCATTAGAAGTTATGGGGGAAAATATTTAGAATCTGGGGGTCCCTGAAATCCTTTTCACACCAATGAGCAAAACCACTGACAGGGGATGGAAAATCTTCATCCCCAGGTCTCAGGAATTGTTATCATTCCACATGATTCTGCCAGACTATAGGAGTGCTCACAATTCATAGAAGAGAGTAGAATAGAATTGGCTGGGTTGGAAGGGACCTCAGAGCTCAGCAAGTCCAACCCTTGCTCCACTCCCCCCGTGGTTCCCAGCCCATGGCACTGAGTGCCACATCCAGGCTCTTTTGAAATATCTCCAGGGATGGAGAATCCACCCCTTCCCTGGGCAGCCCATTCCAAGGTCTGATCACCCTCTCAGGAAAGAAATTCTTTCTCATGTCCAACCTAAACCTCCCCTGGCACAACTTGAGACCTCTTGTGCCCTCTTGTCTTGCTGAGAGTTGCCTGGGAAAAGAGCCCAACCCCCCCCTGGCTCCAACCTCCTTTCAGGGAGTTGGAGAGAGTGATGAGGTCTCCCCTGAGCCTCCTCTTCTCCAGCCTCAACACCCCCAGCTCCCTCAGCCCTTCCTCACAGGACTTGTGCTGGATCCCTTCCCAGCCTCCTTGCTCTTCTCTGGACCTGCTCCAGCACCTCAATCTCCTTCCTGAGCTGAGGGGCCCAGAACTGGACACAGGACTCAAGCTGTGGCCTCCCCAGAGCTGAGCACAGGGGCAAGAGATGCTCTACAGGAACAAAACCCCACTGAAGCTCTAAGGAGAAGGATGGATCCCATTATGGGCACTGGGACAAGGACACAGCAAGCACAAGGCTCTAGCACAGCTCTTAGGATTTGCCACAAACTCCCTTGCAGCAATCTGAGTGCATTTCCCAGTGATAAAACCAGTATAGTGCTTTTTCTCCCCTGTCACATCCCATCAAATGCTTCAATTTGGTCTGAAAAGTGTTCAAAGCAGTTTAAGCGTTGTGTAAAATAATCCATAAGATTTAAGAAGAGCACCAAGTGCCACCTTGCCATGGGCAGAGCTTCTCAGCACCCTGCCCCAAGGCTCTGGAGCCTTGCAGAGAAATCTTTGCCTCTCTGTGCTGTCATTTTCATGTCACAAACATTAAATATCCCAACTCTGAGTGACCAAACTTCAAATTCCTGCTGTCATCCAGGAGCTTGCCACACAGCCCATGAAAGGCAGGTCTACAAGGAAACTTAAGATTTCTTACAAAAAAGTGAGGGGGAAGCCTGTGTGGGCTTGGAGGAGGAGGTGACAAGAAAAGAAGTGGCCAAAAATGTTTAAATGATTTCTGGAGATCTGTTTAGTTGTAGTAACATAAGCAAAGTGTTTAAGTAGTGAAGTATTCTTCAGTGTGTAAGCAATGAAGATAAATAATGGAAATTATTTTAGGACTGGGTAATAAAGAACTTAGCTCATACTTCAAATACTGGGCACAGTTCTGGTCGTCTCTCTCCAAGAAAAGAATTTACAAACACAGGCAATGCAGGATGGATAACCAGGCCTCAACTAAGTAACCAGGGTGAATTTCTAGCCTTAAAACCCTGCTGTATGGGTCCAACTTTGCTTAAACTGAACAACTTAGAACCAGCAAGCTCAGTTCTGAGATCTCAGCTTTATTTCCCCTCAGTTCTTAAAAAGCTGAAGAGATCTGTTCCAGTATTTTGACAGAACAACTGCACAGTACCCCTTGCATTAGCAAAACTCTGGTTTTGGTACAGATGATTCAAGCAGGGATTGAGCTTTAACCCAAAACATGATTTCCCCTACAACCCCCCTGATTTGTTTGCTCCTTTAGCAACTGAGCTCCCAACAGAGTTGTTTTATGAAGGAATTTTGTTAAATAACCCTGCAGAACACTACAGAACTCCAGCATTTAATTGCAGACACTAAAACTGCCTGGTGATCCTGTTCATCCATCCCAACACCAAACATGAGGTATGGATGGGATACATGGGGATATTTAGGAAGTTTTCCAGCCACTCCTGCTGCAGTCATTAACTCTTCATTGACTGGAAATCAAAACCCCTAAATTAGTCATGATTCCAACAGGGAAACAGCTGCTCTGCCCCATGTCCCAGCCCAGCTCTACACATGGCTTAACTCTTCCAGAAATGCAAATCCTGAGGGACTCCCTGTGTTCACACACTACATCATCATTAGGAAGGAAGCAGTTCAGGAAGGAGATTAGGGTCTCCATAACCCAGAGAAATAATGCAAAGTGTGAATCTAAAGGCCTTAAATTACTCTACCAAGAAATGACTGCACTTGAATGGATGGGAAATCAGACCCAGGTCACAGCACCCAGAAGGGTTCAGGCAGCTCCATCTGGGGAGCAAAAAAAAAAAAAAATCAGCTGCCTAAACCAAGTCTGTAAAACTCCCCACCACATGGGAAAACCCTGTGAAATATCTACACAAGAAATATCTCAGAGAAGAAATGCTCAGGCACCTCTTGCCCTGTGTTCAGGACTGAGCCTCAGGCACCATGCCTGGGGATTTCACCCCTTTTATTGATTCCCAGGAAAAGCAAAGCCTCTGGAGCTATTCTGCATAAATAGTCACCACATTAATGACAACCACCTCCTAACATCACCTTTCCATGGCTCTGCATTTTCCAAAATGATTATGGCAGTGGGAGCCTCGAGGTGGGCGGGAGGAGAGGGCAGAACAAACCCCACTGAGACTCAAATATTTCCTTAAAAAATTATCCCCAAGGCAGGCACAGAGCCTCAGGCTGTGCTGCAGAGCTGACTGCTGCCAGATTTACCTGAGCAAACAAAAAAGCAGCTGCCACAACACAGCACTGAGCTGGAGATGCTCCCTTGGGTTCAGCTTGGGGGTTTCAGGGATGCTCCCTGCATCCAGCTCCAGGGACACTTGGCTGGTGTAAAGGATGCTGTAAACCCTGTGTCCAGAGCTGAAACACAGAGCTTTCCCCAGAGCCCAAGTAGCTCAGAGCACCCTACTTTGTAAGGAAGCCTCAATTCTTAATGAAGATATTTGCATCCTGCAGCCTCAGGGCTGGAAAACCATAGAATCATAGAATGGGCTGGGTTGGAAGGGACCTCAGAGCTCATCAAGTCCAACCCTTGATCCACTCCCCCCGTGGTTCCCAGCCCATGGCACTGAGTGCCACATCCAGGCTCTTTTGAAATATCTCCAGGGATGGAGAATCCACCCCTTCCCTGGGCAGCCCATTCCAATGTCTGAGCACCCTCTCCCTAAAGAAATTCTTTCTAATGTCCAACCTAAACCTCCCCTGGCACAACTTGAGACCTCTTGTGCCCTCTTGTCTTGCTGAGAGTTGCCTGGGAAAAGAGCCCAACCCCCCCCTGGCTCCAACCTCCTTTCAGGGAGTTGGAGAGAGTGATGAGGTCTCCCCTGAGCCTCCTCTTCTCCAGCCTCAACACCCCCAGCTCCCTCAGCCTCTCCTCATAGGATCTGTGCTGGATCCCTTCACCAGCCCAGTTGCCTCCTTTTTTTTTTATTTCCCACTTGACAGCACAACTGTGTTTGCACAGGCAGGAATCAGCTTCCTCCAAGGATCTTTCCAAGCTGTGGTATTCCTACATCCATGTCTCTAAGACTTGGCCAGGGATTCAGCTCATGATTACCCAAGGCAATGGAACCACTTCCACTGTCCTCTTCCATGGACCCACCAGGCCCTCTGTGGGGAGGGAGAGTGAGGAGCACCCAGGGAATGAGATAAAAAGAGAGAATTAAACTTCAAATGTGAAATGTGAAGATCTCTCTGTAGCTTATTTGCAGACTAGAAAATTAATGATATTATGTGGTGTGATGTCTTTATGCAAATATTAAGCTGTTCTGGGACTCTCAAGACACAGCAGAAATAACCTGGATCTGAAAAATCACAGAGCACTGGAGAAATCTCCTGAAGATTTAAATAAATTTGACCCTATTTCTATTTCCTTCAGTTTCTCAGTTTCAAAAACCAAACCAACCACTGCATCACTACATCAACCAAAGACCACTATATCTAAAATTTCTAAGTATCTGAAGAGTCAGCACAGGAACAGAAACATCAACTTTTTTTTTTTTTTTTCCTTTTTTTAAATAGCATAGGATTGGGCAGACGAGAGGAATGTAATAATAATGCTGGATGTAAGTTTGGATAATTTTGGAGTAATTTTTATTTCACACTTACAACTGACTTGCAAAAAGCTCAAGCAGCTGTAAGCAGATAAAAAGCAAATCCAATAGGAAAACCCCAGTGGTGCAGAAAAGATTCTGAATGTGACAAAGGAAAAAAATCTCCTAAATTCAGCATTTCTGGGACTGGGTTGAAGACTTAAGAGAAGATGAATCACTCAAAACCCCACAAGACATCAAAACACCCAGCCCACCTTTTCAGCAGTGCCAGAAGCTTCTTGACTTCTGAGAGTTGAGCTCAAAATTGCCCTTTTTTCCCCCACTAAATCCCAAGCACACATCAATCTCCAAACCCTTCAAGGTGGAACCCTCCTAATGGAACAGGAACAAGGTGATGGGTCCTGGTTTCACCTGGCACTTCTGGGAACTCAAGCACAGCTCTTATTTTTTTTTTTTTTTACTCCTGAAAGCTGAAGTTCTTCTCATGCAGTCTGACCCCAGACACCACCATCCAGCCACGCTCTGCACAGGGACAGATCCTGCCCGAGGATCTCAGCTGCTGTGCAAATCAAGAGGCAAAATATTCACCTCTTCCCATGGTCAGCCTCAGCCACTTCCTCTTTAAAAACAGGTTCTGGCAAATCTACTTTGAAAATAAACCATTAGAAAAGCCACATGATATTATTTTTATTCTTATTATTTTATTCTTATTATTTTTATTTTTATTCTTATTATTTTTATTCTTATTATTTTTATTCTTATTATTTTTATTCTTATTATTTTTATTCTTATTATTTTTATTCTTATTATTTTTATTCTTTTTATAATTATTCTTTTTATAATTATTCTTATGCTTTTTATTCTTATGCTTTTTATTCTTATGCTTTTTATTCTTATGCTTTTTATTCTTATGCTTATTTTTATTTTTATTCTTATTTTTATTCTTATTCTTATTATTTTTATTTTTATTCTTATATTATTTTTATTCTTATAGTATTTTTATTCTTATTTTTATTCTTATTATTCTTATTCTTATTATTTTTATTCTTATTTTTATTGTTTTTATTTTTATTCTTATTTTTATTTTTATTCTTATTATTTTTATTCTTATTATTTTTATTCTTATTATTCTTATTTTTATTCTTATTATTCTTATTTTTATTCTTATTCTTATTTTTATTCTTATTCTTATTTTTATTCTTATTCTTATTTTTATTCTTATTCTTATTTTTATTCTTATTCTTATTTTTATTCTTATTATTCTTATTCTTATTATTCTTATTCTTATTATTTTATTCTTATTTTTATTGTTTTTTATTTTTATTTATTGCAGGAAGTCAGGAGAAAGGCACCCCTGGGTACCACATTACCCCAGCCAGACATCAGCTTTTTAACAACTGCAGCTCTAAGGAGAAGGAGCAAACCCTGGAGCGTTTCCTTATATGTTCAGCAGCCCCGTGCTGGGGACAGAGTTTCCCCAAATGGGCAAAAAACTGCAGCAGCTCCACTGGGGGTTTGGATTGGGAACTTTTTCCAGCACACATCCCCCTGCCATCCAAAGGAAAGGAAAGGTGACACTGAGCCCTAAAATGCTCTGTCCCTGGGATGAGCAGGGATGATGTCTTGCAGCATTCTCTTGGTTGAGAAGGGGATTCCAGAGCACAGGATATTTTCATTTTGCTAAATCAGACTGACAAAACCTTTTTGCCAAACTGCACTTTTATTCTTGTTCTTATTCTTATTCTTAATTTCTTATCCTTATTTTTATTCTTATTTTTATTCTTATTCTTATTTTTATTCTTATTCTTATTTTTATTCTTATTCTTATTTTTATTCTTATTCTCATTTTTATTCTTATTCTCATTTTTATTCTTATTCTCATTTTTATTCTTATTCTCATTTTTATTCTTATTCTCATTTTTATTCTTATCCTTATTTTTATTCTTATCCTTATTTTTAATTTCTTATCCTTATTTTTATTCTTATCCTTATTTTTATTCTTATTCTTATTTTTATTCTTATTCTCATTCTTATTCTTATTTTTATTCTTATCCTTATTTTTATTCTTATTTTTATTCTTATTCTTATCCTTATTTTTATTCTTATTCTTATTTTTAATTTCTTATCCTTATTTTACTTATCCTTATTTTTATTCTTATTTTTATTCTTATTCTTATTTTTTTTATTCTTATTTTTATTCTTATTTTTATTCTTATTCTTATTTTCATTCTTATTCTTATTTTTATTCTTATTCTTGTGTATAATGTGTGTTCAACCCTTCCCCATCTCCCTGCAGACGTTGGTGATCCAGGGGCTCAGTGAGGAGGGAGCTCAGGGGTCCTGATCCTCCCCCCCTCTTCCTCTGATTCTTGCACAGAAACAGTGAGCACTGCAAAGCCTGAACACAGCCCCTCTGCTCCGTGTTCCTACCCCAAAAAAAGCAGATGGGAGGAAACAGAACTCCCCACCCTGCTCTTTCTGACACCATCACACAAGGGAAATGCTCTCTGCAAATCTCAGCTGGTCCTACAGAGGAGGATCCTACAGAGGGGATCTTGACCCCTTGGACCAGGGGCAAGATCCCCCCCATCCTGCACATCCAGCCCTGGCTCTAAGCACACACCTGAGCCCTTTGCAAGAAAAAAAAAAAAAAATAAGGAGAAAAGGAACCCCCAAATTGCTCCTCTGCCACTGGTCTGGTTGCTTCACCCCAGCAAACTGTAATCCCAGAGTTATCCCCTGTGCTCAGCCCTGGGGAGGCCACAGCTTGAGTCCTGTGTCCAGTTCTGGGCCCCTCAGCTCAGGAAGGAGGTTGAGGTGCTGGAGCAGGTCCAGAGAAGAGCAAGGAGGCTGGGAAGGGATCCAGCACAAGTCCTGTGAGGAAGGGCTGAGGGAGCTGGGGGTGTTGAGGCTGGAGAAGAGGAGGCTCAGGGGAGACCTCATCACTCTCTCCAACTCCCTGAAAGGAGGTTGGAGCCAGGGGGGGGTCAGGCAGATATCAGTAGGATAAGAGGGCACAGACTAAAGAATTTTTTCCTAATATCCAACCTAAACCTCCCCTGGCAGAGCCTCAGCTCTGCCAGGGGAGGTTTAGGTTGGATATTAGGAAAGGATTCTTTGCAGAGAGGGTGCTCAGGCATTGGAATGGGCTGCCCAGGGAAGGGGTGGATTCTCCATCCCTGGAGATATTTCAAAAGAGCCTGGATGTGGCACTCAGTGCCATGGGCTGGGAACCACGGGGGGAGTGGAGCAAGGGTTGGACTTGATGAGCTCTGAGGTCCCTTCCAACCCAGCCCATTCTAGGATTCTATCCCTTAGGCAAGGTGCTGGCAGCTCTGCCACAGAAATCCCTGCTGCAGTTGTCAAAGGCCACAAGGACTGAAGGATTGAGGGACATGAACATTTCAGAACCTCTCCCAGCTTCCCATTAGGTGCATTAAGGAATTGCAATTCTTTTGATGGAATAGTCAGTGGGATCACTGCAGAATCTTAATCCCATTCTTCTATAATGCATGATGCAAAAAATAGCTCTGGTGCCTGCTCCTGTTTGCAGGTACCAGCTGGAGCTGCCAAAGTGTCCATCTCAAGCTGCAAAAAAAACAAAATGAGGGCAACTGATCCCATTGCTTGGAGAACACCCAAGTGAATATCAATACCTCTGAACACAGACAAATCATCTGCTTTCCTGGCAAGAAAGATTTTTTGGGGGAGCTTTTGGGAACAAGAACTCAGCAGCCGAGCCAGACGGGAAGGAGGGAAATCAGAACCAGTGCAGTAAAAGGAGGAGGCAAAAAGTCATCACATTGCTTCATCTGAAGCTGAACTGGTTCTGCATTTCCCTGGAGCAAGGCAGTGAGATCTGCCCCAACACCATGGGGTGCTTGAACAAATCTCCCATTCTGCACCCGGAGTTACACAAGAGCAGTCCCAGGGGCAGAGGGAGGCAGAGAAAGGGAATTATTCACAGCCTGCCATGGATAAACCCAGCTTAACACAGGCACTTGGAAAACACTGCTCCCTCTGTTCAGTAATATTAGTTCACATTCCACTCATTTTGATAACCTTTTCCTTCTCCATCTACCCCACTGACTGGCTAGAAACCCAACCAATGCCTTCTCCTGAGTTCAGCCAAAAAACTGAATTTTTTTTTTTTCTTTCTGAAGAAGTGGATGGATGGATGGAAGTGGCTGAAGATACCACTGAACCCCATTTTGCACTAAATCATAGCCAAATAGATACAATCAAAAAACCACTAGAAGAAATTTAAAAGAAAAACCCCTCTGCTTCGTTTCACAGGGTAGGGATTGCTCCCCAGAATTTACCCAATGCTATCAGATTGATGGAGCAGCAATTTTTCACCTTCCAAAGGGATGGAAAAGTGAGGAGGTTCAGCCCTCTGTTTGAAACAGCCATGTCTTTGTAGCCCTATGATATGGCTTTGAAAAGAAATCTAGGGCAAGTCCTAATTTTACCCAGTAAAAAAATATATTCTAAAATCACTTTATACAGATAAAGCAGAGATGATCCCCCCTCTGACAGAAAACCCTACGTTTTTCTAACAATCCTGTGCATGCATTCAGCTGTAAAATGCCCTGGCAAATCCAGAAGGCAACAAAGGATCAAATCTGCCTGGTGAATATACAAATAACAGCCAAACACATTACAAGACCAGAGAGGCTTTTTTTTCCTTTGATATGCAACAGCACTTAAGGGAATTTTTCTACTACACAACCTCGACGATGCTCAGCGTACTAAAAACATCTTAAGATCCCACAGCTCTAAAGAAAAAAAAAATAATTGTATTTGAGAGCTTTCTAGGACTGAATGAGCTGAGAAAAGAATGAAAAAAACCTCTGGAAGGGCAAAAGTCACATTTCAAAAGGGCTATCTTTGACTAGAAAAGCTTCCTTACCTATAATTCAGTTTCCTTTCCTGTCCCTGCAACAAAATGTTTGGTATATTTTAAGCTTCAGCTTTTTTTGGTGACCCCTTTCTCTCTCTTTGTTGTTAAAAATAAAAAAGACACCAAAAAAACCCCAAAAATCAAACAAACCCAACAAAACCCCCACCAACACTACAAACATTTTTTCCTACCTAGAGGAAACAACCTCAGGGAAGACAAAACTGCCCTTACACATTATAATATGGTGTTTCTGACATAAATTACTGCATTTTGATGAGTAACAGCAAAAAGAGAGACAAATATTACTGCATTTTGATGAGTAAAACAAAAAAGAGAGGCAATTTAAACACACTTTGTCCCTCTCCATTTCTTCCTTAAGTTCCAGCTCTATCACAACCCCAGACAACTGCAGCCAGACACCAAGAAATAAATCAAAGAATTGTGCTACAAAGATGGATTCCTGGATTCTGCACACCAGGAAAAGCTGTCCTGCTGCAACCAGGATAAACCAATAATCCTGGTAATGCCTCAGTGCAGGCAGTGACACCAGGACATGTTTGGAGTGTTCCTCAAAAGGATCACAGGACCAACACCCTGGAGTAACTGCAAGCATCCCCCAGGGAGCCCTTACAACCTCAAGTGTCCCAGAATCAGGGGTTTTAGTTTCAGATGATTTGGAAAAGCTCCCACAGAGTCATGCCAGCTATGTTTAAGTCAGGTAACACCTTACTGACTGCATCTGTTTAGAATTTTGATGCAAATACAGAGTTCTGCTGAAATCTCCCCGTTTTTATGTAACCTCCAGACTGACTTAGGTGAGGCCCTAAGCCTCAGAAGGGTTTATCCTTTAATTGAGGAACTAAACCCATCCCATTCAAGTTTGCAAACAGTCTCTCCACCCTCTGGCTTACTTTTTCAACATCTGCTTTTGTAACATTGATGTCAGCATCCATTTTCTCAAAATATTGCTGTGCTCGATCAGCTTCTTTGCAGTCCCGTTCAAACCTCCTCTTACTCTGAAAAGGAAAAGCAGAAACCTTCATTATGGGAAAGAAACATCAGCTCAAAAGCTGCTTAAAATCAATACCTGCCCCTCAACTGATCTGCTGCAACAACTTGGATTTTAAGATCCCGTTGTTTATGTTGCAATATAAAAAAATCTTTAAAAATATAAAATACAAACCGTTTTTCATTCTGTTCTTCAGACTGCTTGATCCTACCAATATTAGCATTATTCTGCTCATGTAGACAAAAAAAATAAATCACTCCCTTCCCAACACCCTATTTTTACAATTCACACATCTGCAATGTTCCCTTTCTTGAGCCTCTCCTCTACTTCCAGTCCCATTTTTCATCCATCACATGAACAACAGTTCCAATGAATTTAACTTGGAGAAAAACCACCTTCCTCTAGACATGGCCCCATTTAATTTATTCCCAAAGTAGGAACCTATTGAGCTAACACAATTTATTCACAAAGTAGGAAGCTGTTTGACTTACAGAGGAATATCCAAAGAGGACCCTTAGGGATCCTGCATTTCACTTTTCAAGTCCTATCAAATGAGATTTTATTCATGACAGACACACCCCACAGAAAGCCAAATGTACTATTAAAACACTCTTGCTCATGCCCACCAGTGTATTTCAGAGTTTTAAAAATCCCATTTCTACACCTTTTATCCATACATCCCTCTTTTTCCAAACTTAATGCTTGGACTATTTTGCAAACAGTGTGAAAAAAAAAAAAAAAAAATCACTTAAATCCCACATCTGAGGAAGATTTTACTTACTGCTTCAAGTTGTTTCCAGCAAGTCTCAATATGTTGTTGTGCCTTTCTGCCATCGTGGAAATGCTAGTTCAAAAAAGAAAAAAGAAAACATTTTGAGCAACAGAAGAACAAACAGCCAATTATGCTCAAGGAGTTCCAGAAAAAAAAAAAAACAAAAAACAACAACCCAGAAATTATTCTGACAGCTGGGTTTTGCTACACTGGTAAATTGAGCAGGTGGATGATGACAACCTAATGTCTCAGCAGGCTGCAGATGTATATTTGCATCAATTATAGTGGTTAGTTTGACTAAGGCTAATTAATCCCCTTAGCAATTCCACCTTGTGTTATTGTTCCCTCTATCTTGTAATTATTGGTTTCCCATAGCACAAAATCTGAAGCACTTTTATCTGAAGAGCATTTCTTTGGTTCCTGACTGAACACTAAATTAAAATTCCCCTCTCCGTGCCATTTACCAAGATGCCTTTGACTGCCACACTCTAAAAACTGATTTTTCTCCTGATTTTCATTCAGATTCAGCATAAAACCCTCTTCTTTCCAGCCCCTGCCTGGGTCAGACCAGCTGTTCATTTCTCTTCAAAGGTTTTTAATTCTTTGGGTCCCCCCAGGACCCCTTTTTTCCCCCCCACACTGAGGTGTTATCCAAGTTTTAAATCCAAAATATCATCCAGGTATTCCTCTCCATCCCTGACTTTTCTGGGGTGTAGAAAGGGATTTGGGTTGGGAGCATGAAACCTAATACTGGCAATGACCCCAAAACCTTAGGAAAACAAAATTCCAGATGAATTTCACAATTGAAGGATGAACTTGGGATGAAAAACATATCAGCTCACAGCTCTTACCCCAACCTCCTATTTTTTAACTGCTTTGCAGTTAAATCAACAATGTAATCTTAATTTTGCAGGAGTCATCTTTCTTGTTTCCAAATTTACTGCAAAATAAACTCTATAAGGTGCTGGAAATCCACGTGAGGGGAGCAGCAGGCCTGGAGCAGTGAGACTGCATCCTCTTCAGATTTTGCTGTATTTTTATTTGGTTTTTATTTTGAGAAGCTCACTTACAGAAATGGAGCACAATGAGATGCAATGAGGATTATTAATAGGAAAACAGAGGTAAAAATGTCTTGAGAACCTTCACATTTTGGATATTTTACTGCAATATTGCCTTTTTTAGCTCAACCATTTTCTAAATAGATCCCTAACTCCCAATTCTTGTTGTGTTATCCCATAAATATTTCTATATCCTTGCTATGAGAGATAAAGCCAAGTGTGATGGAAGGTGTAACATGTATTGGGAGCACTTCTGCAAAGCTTTTACCTCTAAAGAATGATTTTTGCCATCCAAAAATTCGTTTTTATAGAAAGCAACTTAAGTTGTACCTTCCCTGTATTTCTTCACTGTACTAATTTAAAGTGAAGAAAATCAAGACAGAATGTTGAAGTGATCTGCTCAAAGTCATCCAGGAAGCCTCCAGTTTCCTCAACCCCTGAACTATCTTCAGCTTCCTCAAAATCATTTCCTTTAAAATCTTCTTAAGCAGCAAATGCCTTTTAGCAACTTCCCCCCCAAATGAGCAAAAATAACTTGGAGATCAATTCTTCTTTTTTAAAGTTTACAGGGCACAAACTCCAATTTTAGTTTATTTTTTTTAACCAAATAATTGGTGATTCTATACCTGGTGATTCAGCAAATGGGAACCTGACAAATAATTTAGCAAACCATATGGGAAATTACCATTCTTCATTAGTCACACATTATTACTCAGCAGCCCAGGAGGATGAATTCAGAGTAGTTGATACAACAGAAAATTATTTCCCACCCCCTCAACTCAATGCCTTAATTAATGGACCCTAATTAGGATTTCTATTCAAGAAAACCTCAGATTACAGGCAAGATAAGGAATTATGTGCCAGCAGCACTCTTGCAGCAGCCATCTTCAGAGCCATGATTTTATTGAGATTTTTTGGCCAAATTCACAGCATCCAAAGCAGAAGTTTTGGGTTTATCAGTGCTCATGACTCCCATTTTTCTAAATCACTCTTTAAGCCAGAGAGTCTTAGGCTAGAAATCATCACACCAACTTCTAAGATTTTCCTGAAAAAATATTTTACCCAAGAAATAGGACCTACTAAATAGCTAAAAACTTAACAGCATCACCCAAACCATGATCACAGTTTTTCTTCTTTCCTGTGTGTTCCAGCAGAATGCAGCTGGGATGCCACAGGCTGCTCAGAACAACCCCCAGCTGGCCACGTTCTGCCTGGACATCTCCATCCCTGACATTTACAGGGTAAAACACCAAAAATCTCCATTATTGGCATCTCCTGAGGGTTGGTAAGACTTGAGGTATTATCAGCTTTTATTTGGTTTCTGATAGGGAGGTTGTGGATCAACTTTGAAATATTTTTTATATTTGAAAAAGAGCCCACTCAGGGAATACTCAGCTACAGTAAAGTTTAGAAAGAGAAATAATAGAAAGAAATAATAAATACCACAAATGATAAACCACAAAGACATCCTCTGTGGGTGACTTGATTGCTTTTTAAACTCATGGGTTATTCCTCATTCCCATGCTGCTGGTGCTCCTCCCAGCTGGGGAGGAATCCTGGCTGCTGGGCAATCCAAGACAAAACTCCCACTGACTTTTGCCAGGCTCAGATTTCCCCCATGTTGATCACAACCCTGGGAGCAGGCAGGGAGCTACCTCCAATCCTGGGCCTGTTACTGCCAGTGCTGTTCCTACAAGGAGCAGTTGGATTTTTTTGCAAAAAATTTTTAAATGCAAGAGGATTTACAGAGCCACAGCAGACAGCAAAAGCTTGGGAGAAGATACCTCTTCTCCTTCCTTTTGAGAGGAAGAGTAGAATAGCAAAATATCATTAAAAGCATCTCACAAAGGATAATGCAATCCAATAATATTTTTTTTTTTAGGAATTCTTGGGCAGTTTTAAATGAAACACCAGCACAAGAACAGAGCTGCTAATCCTGTACCAAAAACTGCCCATGTGAACCAGTTTAAGAAAGGCTGTAATAAGACAGCTTTTATTTTTCTTGAGAAACAGCAATAGATTGCATGGTTAAACTGTGGGTCTGCACATCTACAGGCTGCTTTTATACAAAACAGTCAGAAAAATCATCTTAATTTATATGCACAGCATATGGGCTCATGTGACAACATGTAAGGCCTTTAAAAAAGATAGGACAAGGCTGCTCCATTCCAAACTAAATAATGTAGTTAAAAAACACTGAAAAAAACATTATCTTCCACTAAAACTGGCACTCAGCTCATATTGCTGTCCACATAAACAGCCCTAGCAATGTAGTATTTCCTCCTCCAATTCTTGACTTTTGTTACAAGTGATTCCTAAAATAATGCCCAGTGATGAAACCACCCTAAAGACAGAAATCAGAGACCATGATGTTTTCCTCAATTTTCCCAGCTCAGTTTGCAAAAAGCCTTGTCAAATGTTTTTCTTTTCCTGGCTGCAAAGACAGGATGCAGTCTCCTGGGAAGGAATCTTTTGTTTCCAAGAATAGCAACCATGCTCTTGAGGTCTTATCACTTTCCTTTGGGACAAGAGGAGTGAAAGGCAGGCCCTGACATGGAACACGTGTTCATCAGAGCTGCTTCTAAATATTGGGCCATAACCTTGTTCTCCTCTGCATTTTCCAGGGGAACATTATTCATCTTAACATGCAAAGAGGTCAAACCTGAAACACTTTCAGTGATCAAAGCTGATGGTCAAACTCAACTGGAATTATCTTCTCTTGAGGTGGTGCCTTCCAATCCCAGTTACAAACCAGTAAGACCAAAATTTCTGACACAGCCCAGACCTGTGTGCTCATGCTGATGGGGTGATGTGACAACAGAACCACTTTTTGTGGCTGTATTATTAAATTATTAATGGTAACTTGCTGTTTCATGCTACCCATGGCAGATGAAGTCTTTATATTTGGAAATCATAACCCAAGTAACCTCTTCTTAGGCACCAGGACACCCACTGTGCTCCTGGATAACTCCATGGGCAGAGCCAAAGGGATCCTCCAGAGCACTCAGTGACACCAGGCAGCTCCTGGACCAGAACTGCTGAACCATCTGGCTTCCTGGCAGCCAAACAGCCCAGGATTCAGTGAGCACAAACAGAGGCAGGAAAGCTCAGAGGGAGAGTCTGTACCCCACTCAGAAATCCACCCAGCTCCAATCCATCATGTCCCTAAAAAGCCAACCTGTGCCAAAGTGTTCCCTGAGAGGAAACCTTTGGGTTTTTCAAAGGGAGAGTCACCATTACTACTAAAATTCAAGTAGGAAGATGTGGGTTTATATCCTGCAGTAAGAACATTGGAACATGCTGCTCTATCCCCTGTCAGAAAGGGAGCTGGGAGTCTGGATTGCCAGGAAGCTGAACAGGAGCCAGCAGTGTGCCCAGGTAGCCAAGAAGGCCAATGGCATCCTGGGCTGGCTCAGGAACAGCGTGGCCAGCAGGTCCAGGGAAGGGATTCTGCCCCTGTGCTCAGCCCTGGGGAGGCCACAGCTTGAGTCCTGTGTCCAGTTCTGGGCCCCTCAGCTCAGGAAGGAGATTGAGGTCCTGGAGCAGGTCCAGAGAAGAGCAAGGAGGCTGGGAAGGGATCCAGCACAAGTCCTGTGAGGAAGGGCTGAGGGAGCTGGGGGTGTTGAGGCTGGAGAAGAGGAGGCTCAGGGGAGACCTCATCACTCTCTCCAACTCCCTGAAAGGAGGTTGGAGCCAGGGGGGGGTTGGGCTCTTTTCCCAGGCAACTCTCAGCAAGACAAGAGGGCACAAGAGGTCTCAAGTTGTGCCAGGGGAGGGTTAGGTTGGACATTAGAAAGAATTTCTTTAGGGAGAGGGTGATCAGACACTGGAATGGGCTGCCCAGGGAAGGGGTGGATTCTCCATCCCTGGAGATATTTCCAAAGAGCCTGGATGTGGCACTCAGTGCCATGGGCTGGGAACCACGGGGGGAGTGGAGCAAGGGTTGGACTTGATGAGCTCTGAGGTCCCTTCCAACCCAGCCAATTCTATGATTCTATGATTTTATTTCTGTGCTCTGTGATGGCCCCCTACAGATAAGAAACCCAGAAGATGTGCAAGTTAATTCTTCATCAGGCAAAAAACCACATTATTTCTTCAAATACCTAACAACCTTTTAGCTGCTTCATGTATGCATATGCCCACAAGGGAGTATTAAGACCTATATCAGATATATAAAATATTAAATGTTACTAGAATGCCAGCTAAACACTCCCATATAAATCATGGACCCCTTGGATAAGCAGCACTCACACCCAGTGAAGGTCTGTATGGCTTTACTGCTGCTCTTTCACTCTCATTTTAAGCCAATTTCTGCAGCTGTCTGGGTTGAACAGAAAGGGAAAAAACCCATTCCTGGCCAGTGCTGAATCCCTCAAGCATTTCAGTCAAGCCCCAAGCAGCAAATTTTAGTGTAGACAGAGGACATCACTCATCTCATCTCTCTGACAGGTATCGAGACAAATTCACAGAAAATTTAACTACATTTATCTGCAACCAGGTTTTGTTTCCCAGTGAGAATCCTCCACTTTGTCAGTAGAAGTCTATTTATTTACTTCAACTATTATTTCATGTTCAATGTACATTCAAAACTGGGGAGGGCAGGACATAAAGCCCAGTGGTCTCAACTTTAACCCTGCTAAATGTCAAGTTCTACTTTCAGCAGGATATATTATTATTAGATTCCCACACAAAAACATTTTGGGAACTTTTACAATAAGCTTTTTCCATCCCAGAACAGTCCTTCACAGCAGGATTGGATGAGACACACAAATATTTAACACAGTTTCATTAAATTTGTGCCATAATGTGGGAAACAAACAAACACTCAATAAGAACACCCAGAACTTACCATGACCTTTCCTCTCCTACAGCCACTACTCAGCACTCTAATGCTGCATTTAACTCAAAGAAATGAAGCTGAAATATCTTGGAGGAAAGAAAGGATGAAGAAGTAGAGCTGGAGCACTGTGCAGTGTATTTATTGAGCACAACAAAATATCCCATAAATGAGTTTTCTTTCTGTTCCCAAATAACTCCTGCAAATCTTCTACCTGGCAACATAACCATTTATTGCTGTTTAATATATATTTATATATATATATAAAAGGTATATATAAGGCTATAAGTTTTATACCCTTATACTTAGATTAAATCTAAATACTTCTAACTCCACTTATGGGGTAAAGTGAGGAAAGCTCAACAGGAATCCCTTCAACCCAATTTTTGCAAATCACTCCCTTTCACTGCCTCTTTTTTTTTCCCTGCCACCTACTTTGCCTGCTGGCTTTGTCATTTTGGGAAGGCAGCAATGTCCCTTTGTACCTCTGCAGCACAAATCACAGCTGTGCTCCAAAGACAGAGAGACCTTGAGGCACCTCCAAAATCACAAAAGATGGAAAAATCCATTGTGTTACGTATCCTGCCACCCTGCCCCATGCTCTCTGCCCTGAGGAATCCTCCTGAAAACCATCCTGCAGAACAAGGCACTATTCAGAAGGACTGAACAGAGCAGAATTCCTCCTAATTATTTCCTTTTCATCAACACCTGAGAGCCTGCAAGAAACAGAAAGTCCTCTGAGGTGTCCACCTCTCAGATGAATGCACCCAGGGAGGGTGCACAAGCTCTGCCATAAAGATCCCAGCCCCTTTCTGCCCTTGGGGTACCCATAAGGATTCATTCATTCCCCTACAGAAAATGGGATGTATTGACATCAGGTAAATTCTCTCCCAACCACAGAATCCCCAGTGCTGCACCAGCTCAGGCTGCAGCAAAGCTCTTGGCTTGCTCTTGACTTTCATGTTGGGTTGGATGGAGCCAGCTTAACCCCAAGGGGAGGTGGAGGCAGAGGTGAAAGCAGCAGCAGTAATAAGAGGGATGGTTCATGACTCCTAAATAGATTTTTAGCAAAGGTACACAGAGCAGTTGCTGCCAGAGACTGAGTCACACCTTGGTTTTTTGACCACAGAAATCAGAATTGTCCCAGAAATTAATTCTTCTGCTCCTATCCACACAGCTACAGGACCAAGGGCTTTCCTCAGTTATAGCTGAGACAAGACCTAAACCAACTTTTGTGAAGCTTTAAGAAAAAAAAGTATTCCTCATTGCTTGGCCAGACTGGCTACACGTGTGCACAGCATCCTCTAAGGTGTCACCTAAAATGAGGGTAGCAAAAAAAATCCAGTGTCTAGATTTATTATTTTTTTTTGATAGAAAAAAGCATCATTATTCTCTCACCTAAGCAATCAAAATCCTGATGATCTCTCTCTCACCTGGAGATGAACTGGTGTGCTTAGGAGACCAGTTCTTACCACAACCAGGAACAGTCACAAGGGGTGGGAGTAGAACAACTCTTCTCTCAACTTTATTACCTGGTTGAGCTCATGAGTTTGAAGTCCAAACACACCACTTGATGTGCGATCACCTCTCCTTTCCTTTTATCACAGACAAGAAAAATTAAGAACCAATTTTGTAAAACTGCAGGACCCCCAGCTCAAACCTTCCACTTGCCACAGCTACCCTGAAGTGAGGTTTTGGTGAAGTTGGGCTGGCAGAAGAAAATTCCTTCTCTGAGCCATTCTGAGAGGTGATCCCCAAGCTGGGGTGTCTCTTGGTGACGGGGTCTTTGAAGGGGAATTCAGTCCCCTAAATGTCCCCTCAACAATCTCAAAAGGAAGATGGAAAGGAGATGAGTTTCACATGTTGTGTAGAAGTGAAATCTCAGCTTTGGAGCAGTAAACAAGCTCCTCTGGAGATGAGAATTACTCACATGAGCATAAAAACACTAAGATCAAGAGAATCCAAGAAGAAGTTAAGTGAGGAACTGTATTATAAAGAGTTTCACTTCATGAGACAGCTGGGAAGAACTGAAACAGCAAAAGGAGCTTTCCCATCCTGCACACAACTCTGGGTGTGAAAAGCAGAGTTTGACTTCAGTGACTGGGAGAGCAAAACAACTCCTTGGTAAGGGATAACATCATCCAGGGTTGTCCTATGGAAGAGGAATGTGTAACATGATCAAGTTGAACAGACTGATGTAGCCTTTGTTGCTAAAGATCTTGAAGTTTCACAATTGAAGTCTTTGCCTGATTTTTTCATGCTGCTTTCTGATGGCCAAAAGGCATCACAGAACCCAGCACATGAGCTGTAAAAATAGAGGGAACCCAGAATTCCCCCAAGCTCCAACCCAGGCCAGAGGAAAGAGGAGTTTTCTGTCTTTTGAGCAGAACCAAGCCACTGGGAATTTGCAAAGCAGCCCAGTCATCCAACCTCCAGACTGTCCTGCCTGGTTTTGATTAGCTGCTTCATCCTTTATTTCATCATTATATGAAAAACCATGACACAGGCAGCCATCAAGCACACCTTGCACAAAACAAATGGAACATACAGAAAAATTGCATGCCAAATGAATTTTATCCACCATCAAACCTCTGTAAGGCTTTATATACCACCAGGTTCTGCAGTGCTTACAGGCTCATGTTTGTCAAAGGAAAAAAAAAAAAAAAAAAGTGATTTATTATTATACCATCCCAATCATCTGCTGGTGTAATTCCACTTTAATCAGTAAAGCTAAATGAGCATGAAAACAGAGTAATGCAGGCATGCATCACACCCCATGTTTAAAGATCATGATCCTCATTCCCCATGACTATTAAATGCACAATTTCTGTTGGGATTTCAATTGGTCTCAGTAAAACATTTTCCTCTTTTTTTTTTTTTTTTTTTTTTTTTTTTTTTCCAGGCTTTACTGCTGGACTCTTCCCTAACCAAGCTTTTCCCTAACAGAACCTTAAGCACAGATGGGTTTCTGCCCTTATCCAGCAGGGATTCTCCAGAGGACAACCCTGTCTGATTGAGTCACATTTGCTCCAAATGGCTCAGGGCATGAAACCCACTTTGTTTTTTAATGCTTGCTTCATTAGCAAAGCTCCTGTTTATTAACTGCAAATAAATCTTGCTGAACATGGAACTCCCCTACCACAAACTCTCTTCAACAGCAATGAATTAATTCATTGGGAATAATAAAAAATGATCAATTACCGATTTCCTCTCTTGTTTCAGCTCCTGCACATAGCGTGATAGCTCTCCAGTGATAAGAGAGGTCATGTTCTCTGAAATGACCTCATGCTGCCCAGCATAGTCATTCATTTCATTTAAAGTGGCTACGAAGGCTCTGGTTGATGTGTACCTGCAGAGGACAAAAATACATTTTGCTTTTAATCCCTTGCTTTTCAGAGAGACACCCTGCAAAGGGAGGTTCTGGACTTGCAACGTGAGATTATTGAACAGGGATTAACACGGATCCATTAGAAGGAATTTTCAAAAGGAATCCTCTCCCCCCCACTGCCAGTTGTCTGCTAAATTCATCTGGATTTAGACAGTTTGACATTTCAGAGTGCCAGTTTTTTTATCAGCACAACCCTGGGACTCCAGTATCTACCCAAACATTTCCAGTTACAACTCCATGCCCAGAGCCATCAGTGTCCCCTACCTGGCCACATCCTGTCTGAACAACTTGTTTAATGTAGAAAATATTTCATAGTGTAAAACAGATTTAAATCAGATTTAAATATTTACAAATACTTTGTAAGATGTTCAAAAAGGGAGTGAGTTTAATAACTTGGTGTCCATCACCAACCTGGATTTTTTAGTGCCTTCCACCGCAAGGTTTATTTTGTTGTGTAGAAAAAAAAATTTCCTACACAACATTTATTGAAGAACTGAACATCTGTGCACATGGTTTCAAAACAGCAGATTAGGTCACTACCACATTCAGCACAGAGCCAACAGAGCTACATTTAAATATTCCAGCTGGCTGTGCTGGTCAGCTGGGAAACAGCAGCTTTGAAGCTCTGCACTTGGACACACAACAACTCACTAGTAAATAAATAGTAGTGGTTTGCACTGCTAGCATCACCTAAAGGGGAAAAAGCAAAGCAAGGAGGCAGTGATGTAGAGAAAATACAGGGGAGTGGCACAAATAGGGATGAACAAGGCATCTAAGAAAAAAAAAAAAAAAAAAATTAAAATATAACCCAATACAAGCAGCCACATGCAGTCTGTGGTGCCCTGAAAGAAATCCCAGTTGCAAAATATAAAAAAAATCTAAGCCACAGAACTACAGACTGACATGAAGCTTGGGAACAGGTATTTTTTTTAGAGAAGCTGCCTCAAAGCAGGGGCTGAGGCACCCAAAGGTCTCCTGCCAAATCCTCAGACATCATTTAGAGACAGGAGGAAGCTGCTGAGGTGAACCCTGCACTGAAAAGGGCAAAGGACACACAGGATCTTCTGTGCCACCTCACATGAATCCTTTAATTCCAATATCCTTTTCCAGCAATGAAAGATGTTTCAGAAAAGATTTGTTGTACACTCAAAATACCCATTTATGGTACAGCTACCCAAAGCAGATTTATTCCCAAGCCCAGGAACAGACCAAAAAGGCTGATGTGCTTGTACCATAAACTTCCTCATCTACAAACAACAATATCTCAAGAAACAATAGAATTCTATCTAATATCAAAACTGATTCCCAAACAACACTAACTACAAATAAATAAAAGAAAGAAAATAAAAAGGCTGTTATCTCTGTTAACATGAGTCACTAGAGGAGCTCCATAATACAGCACGAGGGGGGCTGACCCAAAAATCCCAATTCATACAATCACACAGTTGGATCCACATCCAAAATCCCTTGAAATGTTCCCAATTTCAAGGTCAAGGGTTTGAGTTTGCTGCTGGGCTCTCCAGGGGCAGAGCAGCCTCCTGCAATACAAGGCTGGAGGGTTGGACTCTCCAAAGCCTTCACTCAAAGCTGATGCTTTCCAGAACACTGAGAAACCTCACTCAAAGTGCTCTAAAAAGTTCTTGCTCTGGTTTATACCCTGTCTCTTGGAAAGCTCCTGCTCTATAAAGTTCTCTTTTAAAACTCTCTTTAATCTCCAGGGCAGGGATGGTGTGAATGATGGGTTTAATGACATCTATCAGCACCTGGACCCAAGCCCAGTGTCCTCCAGGGAAGGAGGGATACAGGGATCACCAGGAGACATCCCAACACCAAATCCTGTGCTGATCCATCCCACAGTACTGGGAGAACAAACTACAACCTTCCTCTTCCTCTTCCAGAGCCACTGGTTCCTCTGTGGTGTTAAAACATTACCCCTGTCTGAAGTTATTAATCTGTGCTGTCACTCCATCTGAGTCATTTCATCCTTATCCAGACTGCTCAAGTTTCATCCTAAAATTAGCAATTTTTTTCCTGTTCCTGCTGGAAGTGGTTAAGAGTTTGGTCACTCCCACTGTACAATCTGGCTTCATGTTTTTAAAGGATACATGTGAAAAATCAAAACATAACCTCTCAAACCAGGCACCCAGAAACCATAACATATAAGGAGAACTGAGTAGCTATAGATCAAAATCTAAACTTTCTAAACTTTCTAAACAATCTAAACTTTCAAAATCCACTCCTCCTTAGTACCTACAAAATCAGATTGTTTCTGCAAGTCCAGTTTCTGTCCTCCTTTATTTAAAATCTTTGGTTCACAAGCCAAACTCTAGAGGGTATCCCAACCATCCCTCCTCCCTCCATCAACAGATGCTCACCCAGCAGTGGATCATGAACATACCTGTATTCTTCCTCCTCTTTGGAGTTCTTTTTGGGTTGGTATTTCTTTGAAAGATTCCTAAAATTCCAAAGAAACACATATAAAATTAAACATGACATTCCTTTAAATCAACTGGCTAATCTTTGCATGCCCACACACAGGGTGGGGCTTCCATTTTTATTTGACACCTTTTTTTTGACACCTAAAGAGGTGTTTATTTGACACCTTTTTAGAAGTAGGATGGCAATTAGGCTCTGATTGCCTTCTCACCTCAAAGACCACACTTGGGGCCCTGGAACAACAATAAAATAGGAGATGCTGAGCTCAAGAAGTTGAAAAATTCAGGTCATGAAGTCAATAGACTAAAACTCTTGGTTCTCCTGATGATGTCTCCTCCCCTTGACCTCAAGGAGAGAGCTTTTATGGGAAAAATCCTCCTTAGGCACAGACTTGCTTTACAAACTGCCCCCAGCAGAAGGTGCTGCTCCATATCCAAAGGGCAGCTGGCTCCTTAAAGTGGGATTTACTGCAGCAGAAGACAAATGGACCTGGTTTGAGCAGGATGCTTCCAGGGAAGAGAAAAATCTTGTGGGGAGATGCACTTAGATGCTGAATCATTTCCTGATTCTCAACTGGGAAAAACTTGAAATTTGATTATCTCTATTAGCACAGATGATTGCATCTCTCATTACCCTGCTTCAAACTCATTATTTAATTTTAAAATATTGATATGCTCTTTGGTATATATCTTAAATAAGAGATGTCAGCATTATGATGCACATTGCTCTTTAGCACAGCCCCAACACCACACAGATTTTAAACCAGAGAGCTGAGAAATCTTACTTAGCAACTGAAAGACTTTTCTTGGGGTCTGTTTTACACTTCTTACCCTTGCTCTACCTTTCCAGGATATTTCAGGGATTTAAGAACAACATACAAGTGGTGACTGAAGGAATTGTTATCCAAGGAATTACCAAGTTTCGTTGTGCCAAACTCTGGAGGACTCAGCACATACAGCTGAAAAAAAATCCAGATTTTCCAGAGGTGTAACCCACTCCCTGTTGCATGTTGGTTTTACTGCTGTGTGGGATAAAGCAGGGCCTCATCTCAAACTTTTTATTCCTTTTCTTCCCCTTAAGGAACTAAACAGCATCTGCCCAGAGTGGTAGCCAGAACCCTGGCAGAATTGCACAAACATGTGTTTCCCAAAATTTAAGTATCCCTACTGGAAAGCATCCAAATTACCATCTCCTTTCCAGCCTCTGCCTTCAAAAAAGAAAGGAAAAACCACAAGAAAAAACACACACAAAGAGAATATACTCAGAAAGGATTTTAAACACACACTCAAAATGCTCATGGCCCTGCATGGCCACACTGCCCAATTATTTCTGAGATACAGAGCTACCACCTTCTTGTCAACATTTAGGAGTTTAGAAATTATACAGAGCCAGGGGAAAAAAAAAATCCAGACAAAAAGAATCTGAAAGCATGTAAGAAGGCTTAGCATCTGGGTTAAACATTATTTTCTACGTACTTAATAAAAGACATAGTCTAGATATTTCATTCTTTCCAATTGCAACCCCTCTTTTTTTTAATCAAAAACATATTTAGGATTATAAAACAGGATAAAAAAAAAAAAATCCCAGAAGTGATACCAAATCCAGAAGTGATACTGAATGCAGAAAGACTCCATTCAAGTCTCAGGCATCTCAGTGTCAGAACCAGAACAGAACATCCCAGGTTCAAGCTCCTGAAGCAATGACACCTTCAGGGAATTAACATGTAAGAACAAAGCTCAGCAGTAAAATAGCAATTTTGGAAAGATTCTGTGCCAGCCTCAGCACCTGTCTGCAATTCCCCATCCTATTTGCTTTTCACACTGCATCTTTGGGTTTTCCTGCCTTTCCAGCTTGTTTCTCTGCACCTTAATTTCACTTTTTGACATTTTGCTTTCATCCCTCCAAGGGGTTCCTGATTCCCATCCTGTCCCTGATATCTGAAGCATTTTTCTTTCTCAATCCATCTTCCTCTAGTCCAGATCTCCATCCCTCCAGGCAAGGCTGCTGATTTGCTTTTGGATGCTCAGGGGGTGTGTGCTGGGGGGGAAATAGTGACCTGGGGACAAGGAACACAAAACCCCCACTTCAGCCAGGATGGCAACAGCCCAAGGAAGCTGAAAATAAAACACAGGAACCAGCAACCACTCTACCCCAGTTTCAGCACCTCTTCCTTGCCCAGTTAAAGGACTCAATAATGTAAAGCAATTAAGAAAAGAATCATGGAAATGAAAATGAATCAATGAATCAATGAAAATGAAAAGAATAATGAAAATGAATCAATGAAAATGAAAAGAATCAAGGCAAATCTGAACTGAACTCTCAGACAAGGACTGACTGTAAAAACAGGCACCATGTGACACTGGGGAGTTTCTGCTGCAGATAAATCTGATGCATCCTCCAAGTTTAACACTTCTAAACCAAAAACACTGGAGGTTTACTTTTGAAATTGTACAGAGGAAGGAAAGAAATATTTTTAAATAGAAGCCAATTAAACTTAGATGACAAGGCTGAGATGTAGATACTTGCTGGGGAGCCCACAGACCAAGCACAAAAACCAGAAGTTCAGCAGCTTTACTTATACTATAAATAAAACTGAGTTAAATTTACAGGACTACCTTTTTTTAACTTGTCTCTTAGTATTATGTCTGAATGTTATGACATTCAGTGATATGCTGCAGCCCTCCTGTATCAGATGGATGTGACACAGGAAAGGTTTGCACCAGGTTTGAGGACACTTATTAAAAGCAGATGCAAGATTTATTTTTTTTAATATCCAGTACTGTTTTATCTCAACACTTGGCAAGCCCACGTTTTGGGGTTTCCTTTTATACTTCTTAGATGAGTCCAAACAGCACTGTGTATAAAAGCTCCTCAGGGATGAATTTGTCCTCAAATCATAGCCATGGATGGGCAGGAATCAAAATCCAGAGACAAGGAACAAAGTTATCATTTGTTTTGGAAGTCTAGGGATGACTAAGAAACTAAACTCAAGACTTCAGAGTTTCTAGATAGTCACAGGTAAAAACTCCCATTTTGCTTAAGCATTTTGTTTGGGTGTGGGTTTTTTTGTTTTTTTTTTTCATAATTACCCTCTTCACACCTGAAATTTATCATCCAAAAAATGGAGCCCAGTGTGTGACTCTTCCCAAGAGAATCCTGCTCACACAGATACTCTGCTGGGGTTTCCCCAGTCCACTCATCCTCTCTTCCAACTCACTGGGCCTCTATAATTCCATCTATTCTCATCTCCATAGCAGATGAGCAATTTCTTCCTTCACAAGTCATTTCCTATTTCCTGCTTGTCTCTAGCAGAAACCTAGGGGAATCCTTGTGGCATTCCCCTGAGAAAACCACACCAGCATCAAGACAGGGCTTTCTGAACCCCCAGCTCCCCATAAGTAACACCTCATTGTGCTTTCCCATTTTAACACAAGGATCAAAAAATCCTGGGTGATTTTTTTCCTATAAAACAGATGCTGAGCTCCAGATAGAAACAGCTCCATCACAACTCAAATCTCCATTTTTCTGTATAAATACACAGAAGATGGATGGAGTTCTAGCATGGATTATAGGACTGAAAAAGGGCATGGAATTACTGGAGGGGATAGGAATTATTAGTCCTCTACTCCCTTCCCAAACCAGCTCCTGCTTCACACCCCGGACACTAAGTTGTGTCACCAATATTGCATGGTGACTTTGCAGGAATGTCCCTTCTAACCTCAGACCATGTCATTTTTTTCTATTTCATTGTGTAAGGGGTCTTAGCACCCCTTCCCTTGTCCCTTTCCCATTTGCACTGGATCTGACCTCAAGGATCCATCTGCTGGGTCACTCCCCTCCCCCCTTTTCCCTGCAGCCTGATGGTTGACTCAGACATAAAGAATATCCACAGCTGAATTATTGGAAATAATAACTCCCTGAGATAAATTCACAGCATCTCCATTCTGTTCAGGAAACACACCACAAGGAGAGTGGCAAGGTCACCTGGGAGTCTGGATTGCCAGGAAGCTGAAGAGGAGCCAGCAGTGTGCCCAGGTGGCCAAGAAGGCCAATGGCATCCTGGGCTGGCTCAGGAACAGCGTGGCCAGCAGGTCCAGGGAAGGGATTCTGCCCCTGTGCTCAGCCCTGGGGAGGCCACAGCTTGAGTCCTGTGTCCAGTTCTGGGCCCCTCAGCTCAGGAAGGAGATTGAGGTGCTGGAGCAGGTCCAAAGGAGGCAACTGGGCTGGGGAAGGGATCCAGCACAGATCCTATGAGGAGAGGCTGAGGGAGCTGGGGGTGTTGAGGCTGGAGAAGAGGAGGCTCAGGGGAGACCTCATCACTCTCTCCAACTCCCTGAAAGGAGGTTGGAGCCAGGGGGGGGTTGGGCTCTTTTCCCAGGCAACTCTCAGCAAGACAAGAGGGCACAAGAGGTCTCAAGTTGTGCCAGGGGAGGTTTAGGTTGGACATTAGAAAGAATTTCTTTCTGGAGAGGGTGCTCAGCCATTGGAATGGGCTGCCCAGGGAAGGGGTGGATTCTCCATCCCTGGAGATATTTCAAAAGAGCCTGGATGTGGCACTCAGTGCCATGGGCTGGGAACCACGGGGGGAGTGGAGCAAGGGTTGGACTTGATGAGCTCTGAGGTCCCTTCCAACCCAGCCCATTCTGTGATTCTATGATCACAGAAATCTCAGAATGCAAATCTCAGGCCAACTACAGAGATGAAATTTCCAAAGGCTGAGACTGACTTTCTGACCTGCTGTTCCTCCAGCAGGCATTGAGAAAAAAGCCTCATGAAAAGAAACCCTACACTTAGCCTGAAAACAAATGATCATTGCTCTGCTGATTTCTGAAATCCTTGCAGCATTTATGCACAGCAGCCCTAATTCCAGGGAAAACATTCCAAAGCTGTCCTCAAAAGTCTGAGCCATTCATCCTGGGTAAATCGTGACTAAGTCTGCTCCTCAGTCACCTAAATAACCTCTCTTTTTGCAAAGCATATGATTTTTAGCAGAGGTAATAAAGCAGTATCTTAAATCAACTTGAGCTTTCCCTTCTCTAAATTAAAGATATTCCCTATAAGCCATTATTATAAAGCAAACAAACACTTGAACCAGTAAACTCCCAGCTGATGACAGGCTCTGAGCAGGTTCAGAATTTTGCATTTCTGACTTACCTAAGTTGTTTTGCATAGCTGAGTTCAATCTCTGTTCTTTCTTTTACAAACTTGATGTATTTTTCCAGTACATCAATACCCCACTGCGTGTGTTTTTCTAAGTTGTCAAACTGGTCCTGTAATAAAGAAAGAAATAAATAAATAAATTTAAAATAGTTTCATCTCATTGAACGCAGAGATAACTAAAAATAATTTCTGAAGTGCATATCACCACAAAGTAAGTGTTAGGAATATTTGCCATGACCACAGTTAGGTATTTTGGTAGTGACACAGGTTTTTGATGGAAATGTCTTTTAAGATGAGCCCAATTCAGTAACATTCATCATTCCTCATTTCTGAATAAATTTTATTGAAGAAATCCTGGCAATTCTACTAAATACAACCTCCTCAAATAAAAACAATTAGGCAAAAGATTAGAAATAGATACTCTTGCCAGCATTTACTTTATTGGGAAGAATTAAGAGAAGTTCCATAAATACAAGGTCTACTCCTTAATTACTTTTTTTTATTTAATTACTTTCAGTCAAAAAACAGATTTATACTCCAGCTGTCAGTGTTATGAATGGAAAATCCCATTTAGAACAGCTAACAATCTTTTTACAGACCAGAACTTCCCCTATGGACTGTTTTGTTCTAAACCAGACCACAGGCTGCCATATGATGCCACAAAAAATGACATTAACTACCCTGACACCAAGTTTTTGTGTCCACCTCCATTTCTATACAGATGCTACTTTGTTCTTCAACTTGTGGTGCCCTCAAAAACAGCCACACATGTTTTCCATAAAATCTCCTTCAATCAGGAACATTCCACAAGTCAGTTTGGGATTTGCAAATGCCAAAAGAAATTAAGCAACTCGAAATCCAAATTAATTAGACAAGCCAGCTTATTACTATATGCAGATTTAACCTAAGATTGCCTTATTTTTTTTTTATTTGCTTACTTCAACAGCCCTTAAATGCCACAATCATCCATTCCACACAGCATTTCAGAACTTAATATTTCTGCAAGGCTTGAAAAATATTTTTAAACTGAGCTGCACTGACTACTTATCCTCAGTTTACAAAGAGTAAACAAGGTCTTTATTATCAGCCCAACTTATTTGCCATCAAGTCCCATTATGGTTCACATGGAAAATAGATAATAATTTTGTACTTCTGCAGTACAAAGGGCAGATTTACAACATTTTCAAAGAAAAATCCTACCCAGCCCTAGATTTGGGTCAGATGCTTCAGTGCCACAAATAAAGCTTCTGACACAAGTGATGCTTCTTGCTTTCTGCCAAAGATCTGATCTTGTGACTTGCAGCTTGCAGAGCTATCATCTCATTTTATCAAAGCAATACAAGCCCACTTCCTCAGATGCACAGAGCAGAAAAATAATAGAAAACTACTACAAAGGCTTCACTATGAATATGTTGCTTTTAAGCAAATCCCACTTTCTGCTCTGCAGCCTCTGTGGCTCTCAAAGCAAAATCAGCATCAGGAGAGATTCCCCCCAGCACTGAACAAAACAGACACATCCACAGAAGCTGCTAATTGCTAATAAGCTCATTTTAACTGTATTTTTAATAGGAGAAAAAGAAAACCATCTCAGAGGAGGACATTTGCAAAACCTGAGCAAAAAATCAAGTTTAAACACCAAGTAATATGCATGGAAGAGGACACACAGGGCCTGCATGGCTGCATATTTGCTCTGCTTTAGCATAAGGTCCTATTTTAAACCAATTCTGCCAAACCAGAGTAGGTTTCAGTTTAAATCATGTCAGCATTAGTCAATTAAGGAGGCACAGGGGGGAGAACAGCAAAAGGGCAATAGGATAAAGTTACAAAAATAGAGAACTTCTACGCCTTGTGCTCCGGGAACTAAGAAAAAGTGGTTTAGAGCAGCTGGGATGAAAAAGATAAATATATATATTTGAACTACACAGACTACAAGACTGACTTCCAGCCATACAAATCATCCTTAAACCAGTCTAACATCTTTTACTCAAAAGAATGTATCTGTGCTGCAGAAAGGGAAGACTTGCTGGAAGCAAATGCAAATTTGCACACAGTCAAATCCTTATTTCAGACAATTTTCCAGCCAAGGAGGATACAAAGACCCCAAAGGTAACAGCACAGAGGGCTCAGGTGGGGAAGGAACGTGGGGTTCAGACACACAACCCCTCCATCTCTCAGATTAACACTGGTGTCAGGCAAGCAGAGCAAACATGACCTTTTTAAGGTTTCTGATAAAGAGGTTTTATAGCCATCCCACACCCTCCTCTGCCACAATTTACATTATTTAACATAAACACATGAATTTCAAATAAATACCCCAGGAGGCAGCCCATTCCTCACAAGTTCACACACACTCCCAACTTGCAGAAATCTCAGCAAGGGAAATCCACTCCCTAATCCCTGGTAAGGAAATTAAAGCACCCTTATTAGCTACCCTGTACTAGTAGCAAGAAACCAACTTAGCATCCTCCTGCCATGCCATCCAAAGAGGAAAAGTCATGTTTTCCAACCAGAATGGATTTCCAGGAGATCCTTTTGAGAGAACTCAAGATGCTGCCTGCACAGAAAGGTAAAGCAGGGTCACCTTGGAAAAGCAGCCTTGGTGCTGGCTTCTCCAGCCCTCTGCCATGACTCCATTCTCTGAGCCCCACTTGGATCAGAGCATGAACAACCTGGAAACAGCTCCAGGGAGCTGCCTCCCTCTGATCTGCTGTCCCAGAGGATGGATTTGTTGGGATTGTTTCAGTGGCCTCATGATGTCAAGTTTGGCAAAAGCAAACTCCAGGGTGGGCAAAGATGAAGTCACCACGGGGCAGCTGTGTGATGGGCCAGCAGAAGATGCTCACTTTATAATTATTAATATATTTTTATAATAATATAATATTTATAATTTATGATAATATTTATAAAATGATCAGAGACTCCTGCCCTGCACAGATCTGTAACCAGAAGAACCTCACCCAGCTAAAACACAGACAATGACCTCTGCTACCAAGACTCAAAGCAAGGTGAAATTTGGCTTTCTGCAAACTCTGCTAAAGAGTTTCTGCCTTCTCCAGGCCCAGAACAGTTTTGGCTCAAAAGCTACTGGACTAAGCAGCAAACACCCCATGACAAGTGTCCTACTACAGGGTCATGTATCCCATTATCAGTTTCTCCTTTCTGTGTTCCTTAAGGATGAAAACAGTCAAACTGGCAACACCACCACTTGCTGAGCATGATATTCCAAAATAAAAGGCAGCACAGTCACAGGGAAAAAACCCAAATTCATCTTCCTTGTTTCATCATCACCTTTCATTTATGGAAGCCCCCAGCTGGAAGTTGGCTCAGGAACCTCCACAAGCTGCTTGTTCAGCTTTTCATTTCCATGGACATCTTCTCCTTTGTCTTTGCAGTCTCCTCACCCTCACTCAGTTAGGGGTAACAGGAGAAAAGAAGAAATACCACAAGGCTTTAGAATTGTTCAAGAAAAGTAAGAAAATTTGACAAGATGCATGGGGCAGTGAGAATGCTCCCATGGTGAAGGGGGGAATAAAAGGTCACTTTGCACCTATTTTCTCTGAAAAATGCCAAAATCTTTTCAAGCAGTTTTCACTGCTTTTCTCTGCCACAGAGACTGAGTTACAAATAAGACCATTCTTAAGCAAAATCCTGTACTGACAATCACTTGGGTATCTCAGGAGGCTCTCACCACAGTCCTTACACTTTTGTTTATGTCCTCTGCCCTTCCAACCTACCAAAACTCCTGTTCCCTCACTGCCAAGCCCCCATTACTCACTGACTGTGTTACCAACAGCTTAATAAAAAGAAAGGACATCTGATCATCAAGATGTGCACATAATTAAACTACTCAGAGCCAGAACTTCTTCCTCTCCATTAGATTCCACCACCAACTCCAACCCTGTGCCAGTACAAACACTTCTTGATGTCCCCAAGTGATGGAAGAGTTGGACCACACCAGCAGAGCCACCTGCCTGCACGTGGGTGGCAAAGCAGAACCTCAAACTGCTGGAAAAAAACAGCATCTTCATGTCCCTTCAGAGCTTAACACGTTCTGGAACATGCACACAAAAACCTAAAAGCTCAGGAGAGAAATGGAGACCATGAACTTGAAGGAGAATCCGACAGCCAAGTACCTGGAATGCTTCAAAAGTTTTCTCCCTAAGGCAAAGTGTGTTTCTGACTTCATTTCTGGTTCCATTAATTCTCTCCTGCTCTTCTCATCACTGCCCAAAGAACTCCACATTCTTTCTGAACCTCAGCTCAGTGACAAGGCTGAAAATGGGAATAGTGCTGCCTATTTGCTCTCATTTTGACTGCTACTTTGGCTCTCAAATCCTCACTTCTTAACTCTTCTCCTGAACTCCCATTCCCCAGCAATGCAAAGTATTCTGGAAAGAAGAAAGTTAAGTCTTCCTAAAAAAGAAAAAGCTTTCCTTCCCATTTCTAACCCACGGAGTACAACCAGTTATTGAGCAATAAAGAAAGTGTTATTCATGTGGTCTTCAGAGAGCAGCTCAGTGAACTATTTCTTCCTCTTTCAGGAGTGTTTTCATCTACTGTGAAACAATTCAACCTCATATTTGGTCAGATCCAATGCTGGATGGGATCTTCATTTGCTACCAAGGGCCTTCAGCATTATTATCCAGATATATATTAATAATTTCAAAGGGGGTGTCCCCTAACTCTTGAGTTAGGGCCTCAGGCTCTCTGCACTACAAACACCCTGAAATCACTTTGCTCCCTAAATCTGGGTTTCAAGTGGGAACAAAAGATTAGAGTCCAGGAGACTTTCCCAATTAATTCTGCAATTTTTATCAGACTTGCTCAGACTTGACTTAGGTGACAGTGTTCACCATAAATAACTGAATAAACTGACAGACTTTCTGCTGCTTTCACAGGTCATGGTGCTAAATTAAGAAGAATGCTAATACAGGGACAAGTAGTAAAGAAAGAATATGCTGCAAATTCAGGAACTAATAACAGAACAACAAAGCCTTTCTATTTCTACTCTGGCAAGACAATAAAATGCCTGTTTTTCTTAAACATTAAACATATTTGAAGACTTTCTACTGCCTTGTTCTCCAGGGAGTTCAATCCTATTTCCTCCCAAAATGAATTGTTTATTCACTGTTCTAAAAACATAAGCAGGAATCAGGGAATTAAATGCTAATTTTCACCTCTGGTTCATACCTTCTCTCACATCTCCCTCTTGAAACATTTTCACCCATTTCCACAGGCAAACAGGAATTTGAGTGAAGATGAATAACACATTACACTGTTGAAATTCTAAATTCCTTTTTTAGATACCATGGTTTAAACAGCTTCATATTATAAATATAATTAACAAGCTGATGAGACCTTCACTGGCTCAGTTAAGTCCCGTATGGCACCACAGTGCTAGGAGAACAGAATTCAGATCACAGATCCTCAGAGACCTATAATAAAGCTCTATGCAAATCCAACAGTCTGCAGGCAAATTAATAATGAAAAGAAACTGCAGAAAGTACAGACTACAACTGCAAGAGCCTTCCAGAAAAGAGAGATGAGCAGAAAATACAAAAGCAGCTCAGCATCTGTTGACTCAACCACTGCTGAAGAGAGAATTTCCCCCCCAAATTGGGCAGCACCACTCAGTGAAATCCCCAGCTCATGGTAACTAAACAAACATCCAGGTTTATCCATCCTAAGTAGGTTAAGTATAAAACAGAGCAGGGAACACCAACCTTTTGTTTCCTGCAGCACAGACAAGGAGGACTGGGAAGACTGTGGGGATCCTGATGGGGCAGGGAGACCATCTCTGGGTGACGTTCAGAGGATGCTGTGGTGGCTTTGTTGGGTTTTTACACAACTGCACTGCCACCCCCTATCCAGTTCTAGTGCACAAAAGATTTCTGATCACGTGCATTTCTCATGCAGATCTCCCATTCATCTTGCTCAATGTTTGATTTTGTTTTAACCTTTAAGTACTAAACAAATTCTTCCAGACCTTTCACCTTCAGCCCAAGCTGCACAATTGCCCCCAAAAGCCCACCACCATCTTCATCCCCTAAACCCATTTTCCATCAAGCCCCAAAGGTTTTTAACTGTTCTTTTATCTCTTCTGATTCATCTCAGAACCTGATCTAGTTAGGAGAAAATAGAAACAAAAATTAGGAGTCTGCTGACTCACCAGGCAACAGAGTGCACCTCAAACCTGGGGAGGAAAAAACCCCAGAAATCAAGAGTGGAAACAGCCTACATTTAATGTTGAATTATCTTTCATGTTGCCAGATAAACTTGCCTCTAAATGTCCTACTTATCCCACTGAACATTATGAATTAAGCACTTACTGGTCTATTATTTCAGCCTTGAACTTCAGCACTTTGCTGAAGCTGGAGAGCAAAGTTCTAACAGTTATACCAGTTTTAATTTGGATTTAAAATAATAATGCCCCAGCATAATAGCAAGGCCCTTTGCACAGCAAAGGGCAGCAAGAGGGATTAATCCTCTTAATTACTCCTAAACCCAACCACACTCAACCCCACCCAGCAAACCACAGTCAGGAGTGACCCCTCCTGCTAATGAAGCAGCAGTGCTGGCTCACAGATAAGTTTCGGCCATACCCTAAACCCTTCCTTGATGGAAACCTGCCTGAAGTCAAGCATGAAAACACTTTGCAAAACAGCCACTGGAGGATATGGTGCAGAGGCCAGGACCTGGAGAGCCCAAACCAATGGTGGAGCCATCCAGGCCAGTTGTGGGAGTACAACCAGCTCAACAGGGTTGATGGGGAACAAAGGAAAATTGCAACACCCAAGAAAAAGACCCACCTAGAGTCAAGCTGCATAGGTCAGTCCTCCAGCCACTAACTAAAACCCTGAGCTTGTCTTTCTGCTTGTGGAGGTTGTAACCTGGTTGTAGAGAAGGGGATGCACAACACCAAAACCCTAAAAGCAGCAGAGGTTACACAGAGCACGGCCATGACCTGCAAAGCCAACCCGGGAGCTCTGAGAGGAGGGAAGGAAGGAAAAGGAAGCACCAGGTCAGAAACAGGACACCTCATCCTGCCTGGCAGGGCACTGGTGACCCACTTTAACACCTATTATGGAAGCCTGGCAAAGCCTGGCACCAGGGGTGATGGGAGGACACTCCCCTGGGTGAGTCCAACCAGAGTCATCCACTGCCAAGATGTTCTCTCTCACACACACTCACACACACACACACACACTCCCCAGGCCTAAAACTCTGTCTGCTGACAATCCAAACCCTTCACTGAAACTGCTCCTTCCTGCAGCAGCCTCTGAGTCACTGCTGCCTGGCCAGGGGTGGAAGAAGAGAGGAGCTCCAGGAGGAGCAGATGCTTCCGAGAGAAACTTTCTGCTCTTTGCTCCAGGGGCATCAAACCTTCCTCACCACAGCCCAAACCTATAGGAGCTCAAACACAGACTCCAAACTTTCCACCCTCTGTTATGCTGGTGTCAAACCAAACCTCCAAACCCCCCTTAGCCTGGTGGATCTTGCAAAGGATGTGGTAAAGCAGAACTTGTGGTCCCCTCTATAGCAACAGAGAGAGGAGCAGTGCTAAGACAGCAGCCAGGAAGGAAGGTGAGAGAGATGTGCCATCCAGAGAGGATGTGGTCACTGGGGCTGCAGCAGCTGCAAAAAGATGCTGTGAGATATAAGACAAGAGGAATGATTAATTCTGGGGAGTGGAAAAGCAAAAGGATGTGAACAGCTGAGCTGGTGAGCAAGAGGTGATCAACAGAAACAGCAAATGAATCCCAAGGAGAGCTTAGGGACAACCGGAAGGCAAAAAGCTAGAGGTAAAGCTGCCTTTCTTGGAACATGGGAGATCTTTCTGTGAAATTACCTGACCTACAAGGCAGCTGAGATAACATAAATCCATCTAGCACACAGCATTACATAGGTGCCATTTCATTTTTTTCTAACAATTACCTGAAAAGGCCATAAAGAGGTGATGGAGACTCGACACAACCCATCTGTTATTAACAGGGGGAGACACTTCTACAAAAGTTGTGCTGCATCTTTTGAAAGAGGAAATGTGCACCTTAAAGTTGTCCAAATTTCCTGCTCTTGAAAAATTAATACTCTAATCTTTAACTAAGGAAAGGGTAAGGCTCAAAAAACGCTGCTTGCAGTGTCCAAGGCTGCATCTCAGAGATGGCCATGCTACAGCAACTCGTTTCTTTCAAAGAAGTTTATACATTTTGAGGTTTGAGGCACTACATGACTTTGCCACAATGAAAACCATCTGGCATGAGCAGACCATTCAGAAACAAACACTTTTTCTCAAGCATACAATTCTGCTTATAAAACACATTAAAAAAAAAAACCCCAGAATGGGATCGAGTTCTGTTTCAAAATACATTCTAATGTGCAAATTACAACCCATGATATAAGAAAGCTCTTAAAGAGCAAGATAGTAAGAAAGAAACCTCAACTAACACCACAAGTAAGGTCAGAAAAACCAAATATTTTTATTGAAGAGCTGAGTAGACTTCCAACATTTCTCTGCACACGTTCAGTTATTTAAACTCCAGACAAACATTTGCTGCTTCTCCTTTTGGCAACCCAAGTAAAATTCAACTGACTTCAGTGGACCTTAAAATCCAGACTCCTTAGCTAGGCAAAAGCTAAGCAAAGGCTCATAACTCCTAAAATCATCTGGGACCCAGAGAGATGATGCATCTCTCCCATTAGCATTAATTACACCCACAAAACTCATTAAAAAAAAAAAAAAAATCAAACAAAATAAAGCAATGGTAACCTCTTCTCTCTGCTCCTCCTGGGGGAACAGAATGGGACAAGGATTTAGGGTTTGCTGACAGTATCCAGAGCTGCAGCCTGCAAGGATCCAGAGGGATTCACTCTTCTGTTGTGTTTCTAAACAAGAGCTTTGAAAAAGAGCAGATTCTGGTGGCTGCTGCTGGGCTGGGATCAGTCAGGGGCTGCAGCACAACTCCCCATCCAAGCTGCCTCCCCCAAGGAATTGCAGCATGGTAACACAATGCTAAATATATGTTGTTGTTGTTGGTCCAGGCAGATTTTTCAGTTGTCAGTGTTGCAACCTCTCACTGTTCCCCAGCACCAGCTCACTTCCCTGATTTAACACACACCCAATTTTTTTTTTTTTTTTTTTTTTTTTTTTTTTTTTTTTTTTTTTTTTTTTTTGGAAATAATTCGAACAAACGTAATTTTAGGGCTCATTCTGAGTAAAGCTTCTGGTGCCTGGCTCTGTCTTTGGATTAATCATTGATTTATTTTTTTTTTTTTTTTTTTTTTTGCCATTCTGCAAAGCTCTCCCTTAATAATAGCAGCTGTTAAAACAAAGATCCACGAGATCTCTTGCCCACACAGTTTCCCCTTTGGGCAGCTGTGTACTAATTATTAAAAATGAACCAAGAGAGTGTTCCTGCTCCTTGCTTGGATAACTCCAGCAGAAAAACAAACAAGCCTGCTGAGCCATTTTCAAAGAAGACACACACAGAGACAGAAAAAGCAATTCCACCCTCTTATCCCAACCAGTACTGAGTTACAATGGTAGAACCTTACCCACAAGATCAATTTTTCAAACTGCAAGAACAAATTTTGGGGAAACTACCTTTTTGAACAAAAAACTTCTTCATAAAAAAAAACTTCTTCATAAATCAATGTCATGCTGGACACATCCCACTGAATATCCAAGCTCTTCCATGTAGCCTCAAAGTGCACAATTTTGACATGAATTCCAAACTTCTCAAATATGATGCTACTCTACCTCCTAAATTTCACTCCCATTTTCAGGAGTCCTTGGAGGGAGTAACATTTGGGTGATTTTTTTTTTGTTTTCTTATTTTGTTTAGGTTTTTTTAGGGGTTAATTTTATTATTTCTACATAATCACTTTTAAACAAGCATCAGTCACATGGTTAAACTTTACAAATAATCCCTGAGCTCCATCTAAACGTTGTCCTTTTGCTAAAAAGTTTTAGCAGTTTTCCCTGATCTTCTCAATGGGAATATTCTCAATATTCCTCTGGTTCTGAAGCACTCTGAGAAGTGACAGCAGGCACGGTGTCCTCCTGGGATGTTTTCTGAAGATGCCTGGAAAAGGAAAATGCTGTAAAAGTCCCTGTAATTCTATTTGGCTGGAAGCTGTCTCCTGGAATCATTGATGCAAGGGCAACACCTATGGCCAAAAAAAAAAAAAATCACCCCAAAGCTCCTCCCTAAAGCTCAAATGAAAAGTGAGAATCTGTAAACTGCTTACTCCTTCCTCTTTTCCAAATTACATGGAAGTAACAGCAGAAAAAGGCTGAAGTATTCCCTTGCAGATGAGGCTCAAAAAGCACTTGATAGCTTAAATACCACAACATCACAAATACAGCCCTAGATTTTTCAAGGGCCACTTCACACTGAGGACTAAATCAGATTATTCTCTGCCCTAAGTATTGGTATCTGCCGTTGCATTCCATTTTTAACCCAGAAATTAGATTTGCTGCTTCTGCTCTGATCAAAGATAAAGTTACGCTCCCCAGCCAGGAGACTTCTAGGAGAGAGAAAAAATTCAGGAAACCCAATGAAACTGTAATTCTGAGCATTTCAAATGGCTGCAAACAGCTATAAATTCAACTGAAATTTTAAACACAAAACTGGCCAGTTCAAAATTCCTTAAACTCTGTTCAAAGAGCACTCCATAATTCAGTATTATCCACTCTGGAGTGAAGCAACACTGGGGAAAAAAAAAATTAATTCTTAAACTAGGTCAGAAATATAAAATAAGCAAAGAGCTAAAGAAAAGCTGCAAGTATTCCTTAAATCCATCTATTTGGGTTTGTCACAGTTTTTTTTTTATTACAGTAAGACCCAGCTATGAAAATGGCAACCCAGACATTCAGCTAAGACCCTGTCAAATATTCCCCTATTACCTTTCTCAGCTTTTGGGTTGAAAAATGCTTCAGAGAAGGCTCTGACCCCTGCTGCATTCACACACCCTGCACTGCACTTGGAAAAATCAGAACATCTCTTGATTTTAACAACACTGTTTCTGACTGATCCTCCTTGCATAAAACATTGACACTGGATCTTGCCATCTCCCTTTTTGCTTTGTAAAAGACAAGATCACTTGTATGGCCCCAGAATTTAAGGCTACACTAAAGAAAGTAATAAACCAAGTAAGAAATAAAGTAATAAAACCAAAACTAATGTGGGAGCTGTACCACTGATGTCTTGGTAGGGATCAGAACCATCCAACTGTGCAAAAAAACATTTATTGCTATCAATAAAAAAGGATTCTCTGATTGCTTGAGTTTCTTTTCCTTTGGAGGGAGGGAATATACACTCATTTTCACAAGCTCAGCTCTATTCTATTTCTATAAAGAGTATCCTCAGGTAACAGGAGGATTAATTCCCGTTAATTACAGTGTGAACTTGTGTTAAATCAAAAGTTTCAATCTGAGGAAAAGTAATTGTGTTTCCCTTCACCAAATAATCAGTGTCTAAAGCCTCTCTGGAGCTCCTCTGGGTCTCCTCCCAACAGAAATCTCCCTCAGTTCTCAGTAATAAGATCGCAGCAAAAAGAAATGAATTCATCCAAGTAGGTGGAACAAAGAAGGGGAAATACTGTGCAAAATGCTGACCCACCAAAAGCACACAATGCATTTCTTCAGTAGTGACAACGAATAATTTAATCCGAGGCAAATTACCAAACAAACACCAATTAAATCAGCTGCTGGAATACAAGGGAAAGTTCTCCCACGCACGTTTCAGGTTTGCGGAGCCGGAGCAGCTCCCAGGCAGCCAAGCACAACGTTCCCTGGATTGGGATGGATCCATCCCAGCCACTCACTCCAGGGTATTTCAGATTCTCCACAGGACATGAGAAAATTCAAATACAACCATCTGAAGAAGTAAATTTGAGTCCCTAAAACCAAGATGAACGTGGATACCGAGCATCGCTGAGCTTCATAATATGGGAAGAAATCAGCGATTCCCACCCCACAGACCTTGCATCCCTGGAACATCCTGAACTGGAACTCTGGAGCACAATTAACTCCACCTTCCATCAAATTCAAGTGCCCAAACACCTGGTCAGGGAGGATTTGAAGCAATCTGTAGCAGCAGCAAAGCTCCCCCAGCTCTAACAGCAGCCCCGTTGTGCTCAGTGCTGCCTGCCCAGGGAACAGATCCCGAAGAGGGTCCAGATCCCAAAGAAACCAGAGAGCAGAGGGAGCCAGGGACGTGTGGCTTGCTGGCTGTCCCACAAAGATGCTTCAGGGAAGCCACACTCTGAGTCCTGCTGCACAGAGCTGAGGTTGAGTGTCCTAACCAAGGCAACCTAAAATTACAGTTTCTAGAAAGTAGGGCATCTCCTGACAGTACAAATCCAGCCTGGCTTCCTCCAAAGTCTCTGGCCTCTCAGAGTCCAGCAGTCAGAACATTTTATGGAAATAAATCAACAATTGCATTCCTTTTTGACCAGTACAACTTGGAAACCCAAGCAGCAGGAATAAATAATGTTTCAGCATCCTAAGCAAGAACAGCAGCACCCTTTGATCCTCGGAGGAAGGATTGCTGTCCTCAGCAAGGATATTCTGCTCAGAAGCTGGCCAGGCAAGTCCACCTGAGGAAAAACAGTAATTCAGTTTTCTTGTGGCAACAATCTCATGTCCCTGGGTTCCAAAAAACCCGTGAGTCATTTCTAATACACCCTGGAAGAGTGATGATGGTACCATGAGCTAAATTTCAAGCCTTCACCATGCTCGAATAAGCATGCACTGTCACCACCCTAATGGGAATTAACATCAGGAAAGTCTTTTTCCATCAATCTAGATTTTAAAAGACAGTCAAGTGGAAAATCACAACCCAATTTAAAACAGGCTTTACTGGAGCTAAGATTAAAAGCCACACAGATGTCACACCAGTCTGACCATTTTCTTCAAACCATCCCAGCTTCCAGTCCAACATATTTCCCTAAGCCCAGTATCAGTGAAACAAAGGGAAGTACAAAGTGTTTGGGGTTTGGCTTGTTTTTCTAATTCCACTCCTAAAATCTTGGCCTTCTATTCACCCATCACTACTGAACAGTCAATCAGCACCAGTTCATGACCTTAGAAGTCGTGCTGCAGCAGGGAATTAAATTCTGCTTCACCCATTGAGGCAGGTTTCCTATTTAGGTTCCATTTCTGAATAAAAGCATCCCTTCTAAGCCCTTAAAAAGACTTCTCAAGTCTGATACTTTTTATAGTTTTAAAGATCCGTTCATATCTTTCTCCTCCAGGAACTGTCAGACAAAATCCTGTTGGGGGATTGGGGTGGTTTAGTACACAAAGGGAAAAGGAGAAATTATTTAGTGTCCTATCAGTTCCACTCTGACATTTAAATACCAGCTTCCCAACTTCAGATGGAAGGAAAATACACATGGAAAAATCTGATTGCACACAATCTCATCAAAACCACTTTATGGCACTTTACCTAACTGTAAAAGCACATACCAAACATGCAATAAATATATCCATTGGCATCCACATAAAAGCAGTAGCAGGAGCCTCGGATAGTAATGAGCAATCCAGTAAAACCCAGAGCACACTAAAACTCCAAGATAATTAATACAGCCAGGAAAAGATTGTTCCCAAATTGCAAAGCCCAGAATGCACAACGTTTTTCCAAGACAGATCTTGAAATTCTTTAGAAAGCTGGGAAGGCTACGGCAAGCAGACAAGAATTTTAAACTCCCTTTTAAGGAGTTTAGAACCAACAAAGCTCCTGGTATTTTAGTGCCATTGCAGGCTCTTGTAACACTGCAGGCATTTAGAAATTCTAGCAAATTACCATGCTGCACCAGCTCATTTGGTGAACAATCTCATTCACATCTTAAGCTGCTTGTCCTGGGGTCTGAATGTGTTGGCAGGCTGAAAAAAAAAAAAAAAAAAAAAAAAAATCCGAGGTGCCAAAGATATTTTCTGAAAGGGTGCTACAGTTTTTCAAGAGGAAAGCTGCTTGCTGGACTTTGGCTCCATGGCTGGGACAGCAATAAAAAGAATTCTGTCTTGGAGACAAACAAACCCAAGAGCACTACACCAGAGAGATGGGGATGTTATTGGGAAAGGAGCAACACAAACCGTGGCTCAGTGTTATTCAGCTCTTTGTAAGAGAATTCATGGAGAGCTGCTGGTCAAGTTCTGAGCCCATCTTATAGCACGGCATATTTTACAGGAATATTTCTTAATTAATTGCATTATTAAGACTATATCACAGGCAACTGGGCTATGAGGAGGGCACATGTGCATTTTCGTGATTAAAACTACAGGGCTGCATGGTGCTGATTTCTACTCCTCTCATGTTCTTGGGAGATCAAGGAGAAGAATCCCACAAAAAAAAAAATAAAGAGGGAATGCTCACATTAAGGTGTGCTCCTTGTGTTTTCCTATCACAGCAATAATAAAACCTGGAGTTTTATTACTGGATTATTTTATTAAGGGGATGGCAAGCACAGCACTGCTCTTTTCTACCATCCTGCTCTCTTCCCACAAGAGTGGGAGGAAATCTAACAAATGCTCACTTCATTCCCAGAAAGTCATGGATTCCTCAACTCTACACTATTTGGGACTAAAAGTGCCCACAAATTCTGTGCAAATTCACTTCTCCATGCCAAAGAAGCAGCTGATGATGTAGCCAGATCACTTGCAAACCACTCAGGAGTAAACTGGCATCTTGCAAGAGAACCAAAAATTTGGGTCAGCTGGTAGCTCCACTGTTCCAGCAGCAGAAAAAGACACCAAGTGAAGTCCAGAATAATATGGCAGTCACCTGAGCTCACTCCTTCCAGAAGCAAGAGGAAAAATTATATCCCACTTTCAGGATTACTTCTGCAGCCTTGCTTCACCTGCAGGTCCTGCCTGCAGAGCCCAGAACCCTGGAAACATCCAAAGGTGCCACGGCCAAGAAAAAGTCATTTTCTTCATCAAAATGAAGCCATTTCCTACATTATTTTGGAGGAAGGCCATGTAGGGCATCTCACCATTACATCCTTAAGGAGTAAGTAATTAATTCCTTGTATGAAAAGAAAACACACACATTCCACCCTCTCTTTAGTGAGGATGTGAATATCAGCCACACACACAGCTTCCAAAGACCAGGAGGGATTTCAGCAGATGCCATTAAATATTGATGTTACTGTATATTATTTTATTGCATGACTCTTTATTCAAAGGGAATTAATTAGAACATTGGAATAATAATTCTTTGCAAGGTAGCTCTCAGATATAGATTTTTTTTTTATAGCAATCAGTGAACATTCAGTCGAGTACAGAGAATCTATTTTAGGTATCAGGCCACTATAATGATTTTCAATGTATGATGACAGAATAAAATTGATACCCTCTCTATTACTTTTTCAATTTCTCCCCAGAGTACAGTAACTACTCAGTACTTTACAATTTCACAACACCTAAGGACTTTCAGAACAAAGGTGGGTGCAAGAAAAATCCTTTTTTCCCCAGACCAGACATGAGATGGGAGAGTTCTGAGAGAAGATTTCCATGTCCATCCTTCCCATCCTGAGCATCTTTTATTTTTCTGACACAATTTGGGGCCATAAGGCCTGGACTGCACAATGCCAGCCAAGGACAGCAGGGGTGGGATCTTCAGCAACAAATGGGAGTCACTCCAGGTTGATAAAATAAAAGCAAATTGAGAAGTGGGATTTCTGGAACAGGAAAATGCTTTAAGCAATGCCCTGACTAAAGCAGCAGACATTTAAGTACAAGGCTTGACATCCTGGAAATTACCCAGAGAGACACTCCTCAAAATTTGGGCTAAATGGACTTGTAACTTTTTATTACTGGAATTAGGCAATATCAGAGCATTTAGCTTGAAAGTAGAATGCATTAAAGGCAAAGCTTTTTGTGCAAGAGTTGTTGTCCTGGGATCCTACAGAGCAAAAGTAACCTTCAAAAACTTCTCACCTCAAAACAACTTTTTTTTTTTTTTTTTTTTTTTTTTTAAATTTTTTTTGTCTTGCCATGACAATAAAACACCAACTTTGTTTTTATTTTAATTTTTTCAGTCTTGCCATGACATTAAAACACCAACTTCCTACCAGCAAACTTCCTTCCTTCTAGTGTTTTGGAGCCCTAAAATCAGGGATCTGCAAGACACCTCCTTTCATTAAACAGAGCATTCAAACCAGCAAGGACCAGGCTGCACTTCAGTGATATTTTTTGAGACTTATGTTGCTCATTCTAAAGCACATGCTGATAACAGGAATGCAAGAGAGATACAAAAAAAGACTAAAAAAAAGAAACTACTTAAAGAAAGGCAAGTAGAAGGGCAGCAGAGGGACAAAACTGGTGCTGCTGCAGAACACCAGAAAAGAGACAATTTAACAGAGATCAAGATTAAAGTGCAAGCCATCAGCATATACCATAGAAAAGTTTTTAAGTGAGGATATTAGAGACACAAATGTTTTTTACAACAACAAAAAAAAAAAGCCTGAAGCAGACCCAAGGTTCCAAACACTTCCCCTGCCATGCAGACACTGATGCAGTGACAGATGTGCAGGGAGCAGAGTCAGCATTATTAAATTGGGCACCATGATCTGAATGTCTTATTAACCTCAAAAAAACCCAAAAAAACCTAAAGATCCATAATGCAGAGAGACACAACAGGTGCATGAACAAAAAGCCCAGGGCATCAGCTCTTACCTGCACTGACTTTATTAAAATCACTCACATATGGAAGGGGTGAAGGTGTTTTATAAAATGTGATTTAATTAAACAAAGGTACAAAACACAAGCACTTTCTAAACTAACAGATGCTCTAATAAAAGACAAACAGGCCAAGCAACACTCTGTGCAAGTGCTTTGCAAGATGTATCTTCAGGACTTCCCATTAGAAGTGATAGGAGTGGAAAAATAAAAAGGAATCTCATGAGTTTATCCTCCCTCTAAAATTAGAAGGCTGAAATGTAAGTAAAAATAATACATTTCACTACAGAGAAAATCCCCAGAAGTATAAGGACTTGTAATGGTCACCTGTGTAATTCCTATTCCATTGTACTTTGCTGTGCAAGCTGAGGAAAAATCCCAGTGTTTATCAACAATAAAGCAAGTATTTCAAAACACAGATATGCCATTAACACACATCATCCCATTTATGGATCAGTAATTAGCATTATCTGGGGACACAAAGATAAAAAAATACTCCTTGTTTTATTTTCTTTTTAATGTGAATCCAAAATATAGGATTGGTATCATCTTCCAAAGCTAAACTTGGATATAGTTCCTTGGTGAACTGAACTGCCTGGACTCTTCCAAGGTGTTTCACTAAATTTCACTAAATTTAGAAAGGAAATTCACTAAATAAAAGCAGAGATCATCTCCAAAATGAACAAGTCACTGTCATGAGCATCCAGCAGCAGCATCACAAGGAATGCTGAGCAGTCAGAGGCTCTGCAGGGCTGGAAAAGAGAGCTCAGAGCTTCCTGAACTTTTGGGAGAAGCTGAAGGGTGATGCTGCAGCAATTCCATGGGACTGCTGGCACCAAGGATCCCCAAAGCTTCTGGTGAACTTGGAGCCTCTGACCTCAATATCCAGCTACTCCTTCTGACAGGCTCCTTGGCAATCTCTATCAACCCTAAAAAGATTTTTATGGCAAGTAGCTGCCAGCTTGCCTCCTCTTCCCCTTTTCCTTGAATCCTTACTTCACCCATCGCACTGGTGCAGCTTTATCTGGTGGATTAAAGATCAAACAACAGAAGAAATGCCTTGGTCTGAAGAACAAACAGGAACCTCCAATCCAACCTCTGACTTGGATGGATCAGGAGCTGCTCCTGATCTCCTCACAGCAAGTGGAGCTCCTGGGCACAGCTCCCTGGACATCCCATGACTCCAAGTGTTTTATGAGCCAGGGACAGAGCATTTGCTTGATGAGCAGTGGAATCATCTAAAAAATATGAAAGAGGATATTGACTCTAACCTACTGGCTGCTTTATCTGCCAAGCAGGGAAAAAAACAAGCTTGGCCTCTGAGGAGACTGATGGAGAGGAGGAAAGAGGAAAACAAAAGCATCCTTACCCATGTACACAGAGGGGGACAGAAAAATAAGGAATCTCTGACAATTTGCAAAAAAAAAACAACCCTCCCCCAGCAAGGACAAGGTCATTTGCTGCTCTGCAGCTGTTATAATAACAATACCTTTCACTTAAAATAGATTTGGAAAGCTGGTCCAAAGGTTGACTGGGAACTGCTCCTCTTTCCAGCCAAGAAAGGGAAAGTAAAGAGCTTATTTTTTAAAAACCCTCAAGTTTAAACCCATCTCCCCATATAATGGAGAGTTAAAACAAACTGGTGATCCATGAACCAGCAGGACAAGGGAAATTTGTTATGGTGGAGCAGTTGGACAGAGTTATCCCTGGAGTCAGAGGTCTTTAAGGTGCCAGTTTCCACTGGGGACACATTCAGTACCTCTTCAGACATCATTTTAGCTTTTATGAAGTCCTCAGACCTTCTTTATGTATTTATTCTCTTATGGGAAGGATCTAAGCATTCTCTAAAAGGAAAATTACTGGGTACTGGTGCAGACTGAGGTGGAAAGAAAGTGGCTCAGAACTAAGACTGAAGAAATGTCACCTGGTTTACTGCCCTCCCCCCCTTTTTTTTTTTTTTTTTGAGAACTCCTGTACATGAACAACTTTCCTAATGATCAGTAAGCACATCCATCAAGGTTACTAACACAGAGTTCACTCTTGTTTGGAAGCACTCAAGATACAGACTCAAGTTCAGTCATATTTCACCCTTCAAGCTAATGAAAGGATTTTCTGAAAAGCTGGATGACATTTCCATCCTTGAGAAATTCATGCACAAGGACAGGTGCTGGAAATGCACACAAGAAAACAATTCTAAATTGTAAATTCTGAAATTTTGCAAAATTAGGACATACTACAACATCCACAGGATCCAACACTAGTGACTACTGTTAAAAAATGGTTTATTTCCTGCCTTCAAGATGCTTAATTCTACTCATTTAATATTTGTGCTGGTTATTTTGGGGACAGCTATGGAACACATCCACAAACAAGTTCTAAATGCAATGCCATGAATAGAACCATATAGTTCATGCCTTTTTTCTCTTCTTCCCTAAGAGAATCTGTGTATTAAGCAATTCACCACCCACTCACAAAAATGTATCCCACTCTTCTTTTTAACAGTGAATTCTGCCTGTGGCTTTTAGCTTTCAGTTTGAGATTCATCTGCTGATTATTTTCAAATTTCTCCTTATCCAAGAAAGCCTCTTGAAGTGCATTATGGCTTACACATCAGGCCCAGACTGTTTAATTTAGCCCTAATACCTTGAGGAAGCTTTGGGATGGATTGGTGCTCTTCTGATTAAGGAATCCAACTCCCCCCTGCTGGGAGGCTTGGATCAAAGCCTCAATCCCAGAGGGAACTCAGCTTCCCAGACACTTCCAAACCCTCCATCTACATCACGAAGCAGCAAGCACTTGATCCTTACCTCCCAATTATAAACTGAATTTCCACTCTTCTGACACTTTTTTGTGAGTTCATCTCTTCTGCCAATATTATTTTTTTTTTTGTTCCCAAGGATGAACCCACCAGCAAACCACAAGGATGCCAAGACCAGATCCAAGTCAATCCACATGTCCCATACATCACATGCATGAAAACACACAAATAGAGAAGAAAATGTCCTCAGACCTTTGTGTGAGTGGAGTACTTTGTCACCTAACCATGAACTCCTTCAATTCAGCTGCTAATAACCAAGTGAAATATTTCTATTTGTCTTGTTTAGCTCAGCAAAGGCTTTTGTGGGCTGGAAGAGTTCAACACACTCCCACAAACATTAAATGCTGGCACTATGACATCTGAGCTTTCTATTCAAGCATCAAAACCTGTGCAGCTCTCAGGCTCCAAAGATTCCTGGCTTAGGTGCCTGTGTCTCACAATAACACATTTCTTGCAAAAATTGTCTTCTTGGCACAATCCCAACTTCCCATTTCAAGAGTGATCCACGTCAGTCATCCTGAACCTCTGGAAAAGGAGCTACCAATAATCTGATCCCCAATAAAAGCAGAAGGATGATGCAGACAAGAAGCAGCAGAGCAAAAACCACAATGCAGAAAGGAAAAGCTGCCCACAATTATCCAGAAGAGGAGGTGCAGAGGTGCTCACACCTCATATTGTGCTTTACCAGGAAGGGATCCACACTCCCACCATTCCAGGTTTGTTTCCTGGGCATCTCAGAAGCCTGCAAGCAGCCACAGAAAGGGTATTTTCTCTCTAAATAGAGTTGGAACCTAGCTATCCCCCCCCTCCCCATGCCAAAAATAAGGTTGTAAATCCCCAGGGCACTGATTTAAATAGGAACAGAGTCACCCAGGTCATGTGCTAGACATTCTCATTACCTAAAGGATAGGGCTGGAGCATTTGCTCAGCTTATAATTTGGGTTTTTAATTTTTGGTTTGCAGGTAGAGCAAGCACCAATAATCTGAGTGCCTGGATGGCTGGGGAATTTCTGAAGCTCCTGGAAAAACAGATAAACTGCAGAGGGGGTTTGCACACCCAAACCTGAAGATTTGCAGCAGTTTTTCAGCTTTTATGTGTTAAGTTACCAACATAAGCCAAAAAAGCATCTTCTGTGAAACACCAATGCTTCACAGCTCCAGAGAGCTTTAAGGAAATAAAAGGCACATAAAAATAAAACCCTTCTCTCTCACCCTTTATTTTTATGCTTTTCCAGTGACAACACATAAGTATCTCAGACTGTTATACTTGGGAGAGAGACAGGATATATAAATATTTTTTTTTCACCTAGCACTCTATCACAGCCCTCCCAGTTCATCCCCAGCCAGTTTTTGTTTTACTACAGCAAAACCTTAGTTACACATTCTTAATGAATGCCACTCCTTCAAGACCCACATTTGACAGATCAACAGCCCTCAAGAGAGCAAGAAATCTTTCCCTCCCTCCTTTAGCTTTTGAGAAAACACTTCCATTCACTCACTGCTGCATGCCAATCATTTTTGCCCTTTGTAAACAGAAGATAAATGTGTTAAAGCATTTATCTCTACAGAAGAGGAAGCATTATGCAGAGTGAAAAATATTAGCTACATGCATTTTAAACCCTTTTGCTCAAAGCTTTCTGCACAGAATGAGGGGATAAAACTCAGCAGTGCACAGAGTTCTAGATAAAACTCTAATTTGGGGCTGTGGTCAAATATTCTTCCACACCAAATCAAGATGTAAAACACCATCACACAAATCAATGGACATATATTCAAACCAGTAAGCCAACTCTTTAAATATTCCATGGAATATTTTAAAAAAATACCTAAAAACCCTAAAACCAGCAATGCTACAAAGCCAAGCCTACAAAGGAGGACTGCTCAGTCCCTTCACTATTTTTCTGGTTTATTTATTACCTAATATTAATATTTTGCCCTCTGTTTCTTCCTTGCCCTTGTGCATCCACCACACTTTCTCCTGATCCCATCAAACTCTTGACTTGTCATTCCTGATGCACTCATCCCACTGAACATCCAGCAACTCCCAATCCCACCTGTCCTACCCAGACTCCAGTCTGCTTTCCACACTTGCTCCTTATCCAACCAGCTCCCCTCTCACTGCTTCTTTGCCTTTTTTATTTAAACCCCTCCTCCTGAGCTCCTTTCTGCTTTTCCTTACCTAGTTAGCCCCAGTTCTCTGATCTTCTAGGGGTTTAATACCAGAAATGCCAATTCAAATTGTCTCTCCTCAAGCCCTCCCCAATACTCCTGGAATTCCCACCCACACAGCTCCAAGTTTCTGTAACTGGACCACAGACTGGGCTCTGCATCTCCCCCATCACATTTGCTCTCCTGACCCAGGCAGCTTCCTCTCTGACCCCAGCATCTCTTCCCTCTCTTCTCACCTTTAGGAGAATCCACCAAGAGAAGGACCAGTCCATCAACCACCCCCCCTTTGATACCAAGCAGCATAAATGGGATCAGATGGGGTGCCTGGGTGCCTTTCATCCTCTTCCCCTCCCAGCTCCAGTGCACTTTTTCCCAAAGCACTGATCCACATCCCTCAACGAAGCCCAGACCCCTCCAAAGGAGCCTGAGAGCCACAGAGGCTGCCAGACTTCACCTTGGCTTTTCCAGGACATGGAAAACCTGGCTGAGCTCTTCCAAGGAACGTTCAATTATTCTGTGGGTGACTGCATCCCACAAAAAAACCTCCAAGGCTGAAACCTCCTCAAGCCCACACCAGAACTTCTGAAGATTCCAGCACTAAAATCTTCCCTGTGTACTTGCAAAGCACTGTTTTCCTCAAGTCTGACAAGTTGGCCTAATTTGGACTGATTTTCTCAAGAACAGCAGAAGGTGTATCCCTGTTCTACAACTGTTGTCTGCCAAATTTCAAAAACTTGCTCCAACAAATGGGAAGACTGCAGCTTTCCAAACTGGAAGAGGCATCGTGTTCCTGGTGCAAGACTGGGAACAACTGGGTACTGCTGAATAATATGAAAAAAGAAAAAAAAGAGGCAGGGACAGAGAAAAAAAAACTCCTAGAGTCTGAGGATACCAACTTGGGGAAAAAAAAAAAAAAAAGTAGCATGAAACAGGTGAATTCAACACAAAGTGTTAATTAATCTTCGTAAGACCAGCTCAGTCTAGAACACAGAGATAGAAAACTGCCCAAAGCACCCAAAAAGCAATTTTTCAGAGTTAATCAAAGCTGCCCATTAAAATCTCCAGAGCTGGCAAGAAGCAGTCTTCTCAGTACTCTGCAAAATGATCTTTCCTCTGTCACACAGATAATATTCCTCTATCTGCTTACCCACAGATGCAGTGCAATGAAAGTCAAATTTTTCTCCCAAATAATGAACCAAAGGGTGAAATTGAGTGAAATTCTGACCTCTTTGAAACAGACAAAAGTTTCCACATGTTGCTGTTCACAGGAGGATGTGTAAAACACCAGAGACCACCTCTCCCTCTTCAGCCACACAGATGCTACCAGCAGCACCCCTGCAGCCCCACTAAAAGGGCAGAATTCAAGGATTTGCTTCAGAATTATTTTAAGTACTGAGCAGAAGGACTTGAAAAAGAGTCAACAGGAGTGGGTGACACAAGAAACCTGTTATTTCACCCACAACAAAAAGAATGATAATCCAAGATGGAATTTGCTGAGGATTCAGGACTACCTGGATGACATGGGAGCTCACTGGGGTCTTCCTATCCCAGGCATGAATTCCTGAGGCTGTTTCAAGTTTTACTGATTTACTGAGTTTTTAAGGGTGTTTGGGGGATTGCTGTTGCTCTTCTGGTTGTTTTTCCAATCGGGCTGACTCTTCCTCAAATAAATTAAGGATAATATTGCAACAGAGCTGCTTCTCTACGTGCTTTCCAACATGCAGATCTGCTTCAGTGACCAGCAGTGAACACCAAGCAATCAACATTTCATTCTTGGGCTGTAAGTAATCTAGAAACCACACCTGTTTTTTTTTGTTTTTTTTTTTCTATTTTTAGATTCTAAAAAGAAACATTTCATAATCCCAGCAAACTATTCTTCATAAACTGAGCCCAAAGAGACATCAGTAACTGGCTTAGTGAAGTTATCCAGACAACACAGAGGGCAAAGTCATCAGGTAAAAATTCCAAAGGGATCCACATCTACCACACTTGCTTGAAGAGAAAGAACAGAACCATCACATCCTGGACATACAAACATGTGAACCTACACCACATATCCTACTTTCCCTCATTTTCTATTTTAGAACCAATATAATTGAAAAAAAAGGCCAAAGACTGCAATATGTCAAGACACAACAGTGTCTTCCCTCTCACCAATTCAACCAGGTGATTGTTCCAAAAAAGTGAAATAGAAAAGCAATTTTCTAAGGGTGGGAGGAGGAAAAAAAAGTTTCATCTAAAAGGCACACCATTATATTGAAGGGGGAAGTTATTTTAAAATATTTATATGACACTGAGGAAACTCAGACCATTGGATTTTGACAGCTGGATTTGATTCAAAGGAGGAGCCATCTGAGAAGGACTATTTCAAACAGGATGAAAGTGAATCTCCAAAAATTCATTAGCAGGTTACCTTTCCAGCAAGCAACAAAGGCAATAATGTAAAGCATATTATTATGTTCCAGGGCAGCCACAGCTCCTCCTCCTCATGTGGAGTGTGGCTTTTGAAATTCTGCTTTAAAAGAATGTTTCACAACATGAGTAACATTAATGAGCTGCAAAGAGTCCAGAAAAAAAAAACAAAACACATCCTCTCATGTTTGACTGCCTTGCCATATGGTTCAAGAAAGCAGGGGATCTTGAACAGCCACAAAACAAATGGGAAGTCTGTGCCTGAAAGGAAAAAAAAAATGAAAATTCTGCAGCCTTGACTCACACCAAAACACCATAAATCCCCCAGTCTTTAATGAATAGGTAGGAAACATAAGAATAGGCTGGTGGCAGTATCACAGAAATCCTCTTTCTTAAAGCAAAGCAGAATTGTAAATGAAATTACTCACACATTCAGACATTAAAGTCACCAGAAGGGAGGTTCTCTACTCCTTGTGCCTGCAAGTACCAAAGGGTTTACTACACAGGGACCTCACATAACCCCAGCAGTGGGGGAGCTCCCACAGAACACACCTTACAGCTTAAAAACTACTTTTAAACTAATGAGAAGGACTGTAATAGCACAGATTTTGAAGCACCCATCCTTCCAGCCTGAACTGGGCAGACACCAAGGGGTGAGCCCAGCACTGAGATCCTGGGCAATGCTTCAGCTCCTATGAACAACTCCTCACTGGGGAATTGCAGGTTGACCCCTTAAACCAGGGAGTGATGCCCTGGGAAATCAGGGTCAGACAATTTTACTACCTCCAAAGTGTCCAAATAATTCAGCTTGTTTTGCTCTGAAGTGCCCATCTCCAGCACTCGTATGCAACTTTTACTGAGAGCCTGAGTAAAGCCAAAATTATACACAGGATGAATTTCTTCCTGAGCTCAGCTTTTTTTCCCCCAACCTCTCACTGTATTTGTTTCTAAGGTACCTTACTCTGGGAGCATATTTTTGTGGGTGAAATTCTGGCCTCTTTGAAACAGACAAAAGTTTCCACATGTTACTAAACAGAACCCAAGATTCTACCAAATAAATAAATAAATTTTAAAACGGCTCAGGGATGCATGGCTCTGCCTCTAGGAGCTGTCTAAATGATGCCAAATAAGTTGCAAAAATTCACAGACAATTTACAATAAACCACACTTCTCAGAAGAGCATTTCCCATCACTACAAAAGATCATTTCCTAAGCTGCAAACAATTCATCCCCCACCTCTTGAAGGCTGGGGCCATTTTCTCATCTAATGGAAACTCTCAACTTGTGATTGAGTCTGCAGGACTGGATACTTCTCAGCTGTGTCCTTTTCCCACCAGAAACCAGTTCCTTTTCTTGGAAGTCTGGGAAGGACCACTTAACACCCACACCCAAAGAACTGGTGGGAGGGTGGGCAGGGGATGGGTGGGATGACACCCAGAGCAGAGTCACCACCCTACACAACACCCATCCTTTCTATCTGAAGAACAATGCTGCATCCAATGCAAAAAAAAAATATGCAAATTTACAGCTGAGGAAATGCAGACACAGGTATGGAAAGACTGAATAATTTCTCAGTTACAGAGAGCAAGTGAGGCCTTCAGGTTTTTTTTCAGCTGCACCTGGGTCTTATCATCTGATAATGAGGTCGTTGTCTCCAAAAATCCCACTTGTTTTAAGACTGTGAATGAAGAAATTACATTTCCTCAAAACAGGGATGTTCTAAACTCTAAAAAGTTTAATGGCAATTCAGAGGTGTGAAGTGGAATGAATGGCAAAATTAACAATACTCACAAATCGTGTTTTTTCACACTAAAGTTTACTGGAACACTAAAAATAAAAGGCACAGTCCCCAGAGTATCAGTCACATGAGGAGTTGGTCAAGAGAGCCCCCTGTGTAAGGACAGCAAATTAAATCCTTTGCCACTACCCAATATTCACCTTCTCAGAGGATGAAAGGACAGGGACAGCTGTGAGCAGACACCCAGAATTCAACAAAGGTCACCGAAAAACTGGATGAAATCAACTCCCTCAGTCTTTTTTTAAACTTTACACTGAACGTGGAAAAAAAAAAACAAAAAAAACAACTCAACTCCAAACCCGCAGCTTCTGCACCTCTGAAACATTTGTAACAAAAATTTCCCACATTAAATCCCTTTCCTGCTGCCTGACAGCATTCTGAAGGATGAGCTCTTCCTGGGCCACTTAACCACAAATTCTCACATAGCTCCCCCAAAATACTTCACCAAAACCTCTCCATTCCCTTCACTACACCAACCATGCAGCCACAGCTTTTTCCACTCAGAAGATAAGGACCAAAGTGCTGAGGTTCCTTTAGCTCAGTGTAATTCCTACTATTTTATTCCTACCACGCTCTTGTCCAAGAGAGAAAAAGGGATAAAAAAAACCCTTTTACACCCTATTGCCCCAAAGTGTAGCTGATTGAAGGCACAAGTTGGGTCTGTACACCACATATGTAACTTTTAGTTACCACTTCCATTAGCTCAGTAAAAAAGCATTAATATCAAAAAGGCATTAATATCAATAAATAATATCAAGAAAGCATTAATATCAAAAAATAAGACCTGAAATAGGCATCTCTGTTACCCTGTTAACCCTTTATGCTACTCTTCAATGTAAATGCTGCACGAGTGGCTCTGATAATTCTGGTTATGGGTCCATTTTTACACTCACAGGGGCAACCTGAAGATGTAACTCAGAAGCCCAAATTCAAGTGAAACATCACTAGGAACTTTTCACTAGGATTTGCAAGCCAGAGGCACCAAATACATTCACATCACAGCACGAGCCTAAAAATCTTGGGAATAACTTATTTGTTGCCAAAGGGATTTTATTGCTTCTGAAGTGTGAGGCTTTCTGCAACCAGCATTTTTTTTTTTTTTTTTTTTTTTTTTTTCCAGGAAGGAACAGAAATTCTACATAAAGCCATGCACCTTAACATCCTACATTCAAGAGCAAGCTCTGGTTTACTTTTCTTTCACTACATTTAAAGGGATGAATCAGGGACACAGAACCAGTCTGGCAGATTAGCACATCAGAGATATTGGGTGCAAATCAAGCCTGATCAAACACCACTCATCTTTCTAGCAAATCTCTAAATATCAAACTACAGTGGAAAACACTTGCTACTGCCTCAACTTTTCAGTCCATTTAATCAAAGCACACCCCAGTCTGTTGTAAAAGCCTTTCCTTGCTTACAAGACCCACTCCCCAACTTAATACAAATATTTAAGTTCTAAGGTAAGTGGAAATTTAATTTTTTTTTTTTAAATATGCCATGAGCAACAAAGGGAGATAGCATCTATTAGGTCCAGGTTCTGAGTGGTTTCCTTTCCCAGTGACAGGAAGAACATGGAAAGATAAATCAGTGTTTTGACCTAAATAATCAGAGTACTGGAAATTGATACGTTTTCAAACCTCTGCTTCATCTACAATAAGGCAGCTCCTGCCAATTTTGTACCTAGATTTAATTTGTTTGTCCAAACCAATCCTTCAGCCTGCTACATTTCTCAAAGTAGCATCAAGACATGAAAAATAACATTTCAGTGCTGGATACAGTAATTTCACCAACTATTTATATTTTGGAAAACATAGTAAAGCAGCTTGCAACTGTTACAGAAGACAAATATATGGCTGCAGACACCCCTGGAAAGGCTACATAAAACAGAAACAACTATTTTTGATTACTCATCTAGCACTGCTTACTGTTCTTTTGCAGAAACATCTCAGTATCACTCACACACTTTTAAAACCCAAAAAAATAACCAAGTCCAGCTTGAGAATTCAGAATGTATTTTGCTATCTCCAAATTGTTATCTTGTCTCACTTCACTTCCACTCAAACCATTCCATTTCCCCCCAGAGCATCCCAAGGTGCAGGAAAAAAAAGCAACTGCAGACTTTCCAGTAAACACTCCCATGCAGCAGAGCTCTTTATGTAGTGCTGAATCAATATGGCATCAATACAATAATTCATCAGCCTGGATCACCTTTCTGCCTCTGCAATATACAAACATCCCCCAGTAACCTCTCAGCAAGCATTTGCTCCCTAATTTACTCTCCAGCTCCAACCAGATCCAGCTCCAACACGACTACAATGTCACAGCAAAATTCTTCTTTCTCCCTGGCTGCCTGACCAGGCCAGCAAAGCAGCCAGAAAGGACAGCAATTAACACCTCTAAAATAACCATTTCTATCCAGAGGGATTTCAAAAAGCTCCTTCTTCACTTGAGTTCCCAACCACCGAGAGATGATGACTCCAGGAGGGAAACCCTGCAGTGCTTTGCGACCCAGCCGACCCCCTGCCCCTCGTTCCTGACTTCCCCATTCAGAACACTCTTCCCGTTTCCCTCTTCCCGAGACACCTCTAAAATAACCATTTCTACCCAGAGGGATTTTAAAAAGCTTCGCTGTGCCTCCTTCTTCATTTGTGTTCCCAACCACCGAGAGATGATGACTCCAGGAGGGAAACCCTGCAGTGCTTTGAGACTCCCTGCCCCTCGTTCTTGACTTCCCCATTCAGAACACTCTTCCCCCTCCTCCCGAGACACCTCTAAAATAACAATTTCTATCCAGAGGGATTTTAAAAGGATTCGTTGTGCCTCCTTCTTCACTTGTGTTCCCAACCACCGAGAGATGATGACTCCAGGAGGGAAACCCTGCAGTGCTGTGAGACCCCCTGCCCCTCGTTCCTGACTTCCCCATTCAGAACACTCTTCCCGTTTCCCTCTTCCCCCTCCTCCCGAGACACCTCTAAAATAACCATTTCTATCCAGAGGGATTTTAAAAAGCTTCGCTGTGCCTCCTTCTTCACTTGAGTTCCCAACCACCGAGAGATGATGACTCCAGGAGGGAAACCCTGCAGTGCTTTGCGACCCAGCTGACCCCCTGCCTCTCATTCCTGACTTTCCCATTCAGAGCACTCTTCCCGTTTCCCTCTTCCCCCTCCTCCCGAGTTTTGCCCAAACAATCCCAGGGTCCCGCAGCCAAATGAACTCCCGGGGTCTCCTGTCCCCTCCAAGCCCTCAGTCCCAGGTTTTGCTCCCTGCTCCTCCATCACGCTGCCAAACATGGCTGCATCGTGTCCTCTTTGTGATTGAACATCTATCTCCCTCTGCTTTGCCAGAATTCTTTTATCTGCCTACCCCCATTTCCTCAGCTCACCGAGGGACCCTTTTAAAAATCCCTCTCACCCTCTTTTCAAGCCCTTTTAAACGCTTCAGTGTTCTCCAGTAACGCAAACCCAACGCGTTTACACTTCCCACTTGCCGGGTTCACTTCCAAAAAAAAAAAAAAAAAAAAACCAAAAAAAAAAACCCAAAACACCCAATTAAGGAGCTTTCTGCACCGAAAACCTCGCCCTCATTAAAGCGTCCTTATTGACACACAACAGAAAACTCTTCGCGTGAAAACCTCCGTCCTTCGAAACGAGCGTGGAGAGAAAAACCCCCAGCCCCCCCCCCCCCCCGACGAGAAGCGAAAGGAAATTTTATCATCTTGGCTTTTTTTTTTTTTTCTCCCCCGCAGCTCCCTCTCCTGAAACCGGACCCCCACGTATCTAAATCCACCTCGGAGCCTCTCGCAGAAGCCACACACACAAATCCCACCCCAAGCTTTTGCTGGTAAAACCTCCCTCCGCTCCCGAGCCGCGGCTGCTACCGCGTGTTTCTTTATTTTACCGCAAAAAAAAAAAAAAAAAAAAAAAAAAAAAATTAAAAAAAAAAAAAATATATATATATATATAAATAAATAAAATCCATTTCCCTACAGGGGGGTGCACGGAAAACTTTGGGGAGAGGAGCAATTCCCCTACCCCTCCATCCATCCATCCATCCCCCGGAGCTCCCCGGCCGGAGCCCCCCGCACCGCCCCAGCCCCTCTGCCGGGACCGTTATGAGACGGGGCGGGCACGGCGCTCGGCGGCAACCCCCGCAACGGCCACCCCGCCACCCCGCCACCCCCTTCACCCCTTCCCGCACCCTCCCCATCCCTTCCCGCACTCACCCACAGCTCCGTGCCCCAGCTCATGGCTCCGCCGAGGGGCGGGCGGAGAGGAGGGGGGGTGGGGGGGATGTCTCCGGGTTACGGGGGTATTTCTGTCTCCGCTGCGCTGAGCTTCCTTCACGCTCCGCCGCGCTGCGGAGGGACGAGCCCCGGCGGGAGGCGAGGGAGGAGCGGAGCGGGGCGGGCAGGGTGCGGGTGCTGCTCACCGCCGCTCCCGCCTCATCGCGCCGCAAAATGGCCCGAACGGCGCCGCGCGGGGAGGCGGTGGCGGAGCGGGGCGGGCGGGGAGGGGACGGGAGGCTGTGTGGGGGGGGGGCGGTTGACAGCTCCGCAGCACTGCGCAGGCGCGGATCGCCGTGAGGGGGGAGGTTGGCAGCGCGCAGGCGCGGCCCCCAGGCAGGGTTTGCGGACCGGACCGAACCGAACCGGGCCGGGTGTAAGGGAAGGGGTTGGGAGGGTTTCTCTGAGGTAAAAGCGGCCTAGCGGGAGGAGCCGGCTGGGGGAGGTGGGTGCTGCACGGCAGCCCTGGAGCTCAGCCCGCCCTCAGGTGCCGCTTCCCCTTTTTATTCTTGTTTTTAAATCAAGAAAACGTTCCTGGTTTGATCATTCGGAAGGGGGGAAAAACGCTCCTAGATAAGGAGGTGAATTACCCTTAAAGCTGACTGGAAGGGATTCTTCCAACTCCGCCAGCCGAATCTATCCCCAAGCCCGCAAAATAACCCAAATCTGGGAAAATTAAGTCCACCATCTGTCAGCACCACCCGCGAGGAGCGAGCAGCAAAATAACCAAATTATTTATTTGCCTCTTGCATAAATGTGGGTTATTGTGGCAGTCGTGCAGGCTTTGCAGAAAATGACCCATTTCCTCGGTGGAGAAATAAGGTTTATTTTGTGCTCATCTTCCTCTTGTAACAGCATTTGCTTCGGCTGTGTCACTTCCATCTGATTTTACACATCTGTTGTTAAGCTTCAAAAAAAGCAGAAAGAGCTTCAGGATGATGATCTATTTATTGCACCTCTCCATGAAAAAATTAACACCGGGGATTAAAAAAATGGAAGCACATTTAGTCACCTGTGGAAAAAGGGATCTGCTTATAGAGGGTGGGGATCCTTTTGATGTTAGGAGATTGCCCAGCTGCTACAAGCACTTGGATTAATGCACTTCTTTCACTGGTTTATTACCCTACATGAGAAAGGAGAAGAAAAGAATAACTTATTAAGCGGTTCCAGCATTCAGAACAACAATGAAGACAGGTGTTAATAACTGAATCACCTTCATTTTGATCCCATTTCCAGTGATTTGAAGCTGCTCCCTCACACAGCAGCTTTGGAAGGGAGGCAGAACCCAGGCATGGCTTTTGTTCCTCCTTGGAAGTTGCTGCTTTTAAGGACTGACTTCCAACAACCAAGAGAGAAGCTCTGTCCAACTCATTTTCACAGAGTGCTTTTCTTCCTCCTGCTGCCAACCTATTTAAATAACCACGTTGCCTAAAGCAGAACCACAGCCTTCCAAAAGTTTGTGGTTCCAGAGACTTTTAGGGAAGGGGCACCCACCCCCCTTCGAGTCACATCCACCCGGAACACATTGCAAAAAAAAAAAAAAAAAAAAAGCAGTTGCATCACAACATTTTGAGAGCTTAGTTCCTGAAGAGTTGGGTGAAAAGAATGTAGGGGGGCCAAAAAGAAAGCACCAGTATCATCTGAAATAAATTTGCTGTGGAATTTCCTTGAGCACAAAGAGCTGGGAGGGGAACAAGGCAAACCTGTTACACCAGCATGGGCAGGGAAACCTGTCTGCACTGAAAGATAAAAGTGCTTAACCAGTTAGAGAGAGATAAAGGCCAGAAATACAAGTTTTGTGTTATGATGGCACATTAGAATCAATCACACCCAAACCGACAAAAAAAAAAAAAAAAAATTATTAATGTTTGTGCAAAGAGAGGTTGAAGACAAACAAGAAATGCAACTATTTTGGGGTATTTCTGAAGGAGAACTTTTTCCTATCCTTGACAGTCTTTGTTATTTACCTTGAAGCTCTCCAAGACAGGGACTGCCACTTAAGGCATTACTTCCAGTTGTACAGAACCCAAAACAGCAGAGCCTGGGGCTTGGCTGGTCCCTAATTACTAATGTAATTAACAATGATGGGAGCATTAAGAACCCTTTATGTTGAAGTAAATGCCGGAGGGCTCAGGAGGTGCCAGTCTCGAATGACACTGAGAAATTATGTGATCTATTGCTTCATTATTCAATTCTCCCAACCCTCATCCAGAAGACACTGGGAGTTTTCCTTCAGCTGCACTGGGAACAAATCCTGCAGATCTGTTATCTAGAAATCAGCCCATTTCTGTAATTTCTCTGTGTTTACCTCTCCTATTATGATTCAGAGCAATCCCAGAGCCCAAGGAGAAGCAATTCCCTTTTTAGAAAGCCAGGACTTTATTTAGGAAACCCCAGACCCTCTTGAAACCTTCCAGATGAGCTGCTGAACGATTCCAGAAGATATCTAAAGAAAAGAAAACAACTCCTTAAGCTACAGTTCAATCTAAATATTTCTCTCTGGGTTTGTTTACTTATGCAAAGCAAGAAAAATCACAACTTTCAGAACACACAGGAGTATTTCTAGCTTCCAGGATACAAGAGGAAGAGGACCCACCTTTCCCCCCTGGAGTTATCACCCTCGCAGCTGCTTCCCTTGGAGTTTTATAATTCTACCCCCCTCATCCACATCCCAGACGAGGAAGGTGGATGTTGCTTGGAACCTCTCATACCCTGGGACTGAAACAGCTCCAGGAAAGGAAGAGGACACACCTTTCCCTGAGGCCATCATCATCATCACAGCTGTTTCCTCTCTGCTGTTACAACACAGGTCGTTCAGACACACAGCAGGGGACCTTGGTCCTCTTTAAATGCCACATCAGGCCCAGAGGGGCCTAATTAAGGCTTGCTTAAGACCTGATAAACCCTAATAGCCTTTTACGAGCCTCACCTGTGCTCATGGACCTCACCCTCTGCTCCTGGAGCCCCATTTCAGGTTTGCCCTGAGGGCTCAGCCTCTGAGTGATGCTTGAGGGGTCCCTGGTTCAGGCACAGCTGGGCCTGGGGCAGCCCCTGATGCAGAACCTGGATCCCCCCTGCCTGATTTTGCTCCTCCACCCCGTGCCTATTCCTCAGCTCCTGGAGTTGGTTAAGAAGCTGGCACTCTGGCTGCTTCCATCCCTGCTAAAAGGTGGGTTATCTCTGTGCCAAGATTTTCCTGATGCTTCTGCTTCCACCCCATCCAAACAGCTGCCCAAACAAACATTAAAAAAATCTGTGAAAAGTTCTCATTAGATATTTAGGTGTGTGTGAAAATACAAGAAAGGAAAGGAAAAGGGAAGGGAAGGAAAAAGGAAAAGGAAAGGAGAGGGAAAGGAAAGGAAAGGAAAGGAAAGGAAAGGAAAGGAAAGGAAAGGAAAGGGAGAGAAGAGGGGAGGAAAGGAGAGGAAAGGAAAGGAAAGGAAAGGGAGAGAAGAGGGGAGGAAAGGAGAGGAAAGGAAAGGAAAGGGAGAGAAGAGGGGAGGAAAGGAGAGGAAAGGAAAGGAAAGGAAAGGAAAGGGAGAGAAGAGGGGAGGAAAGGAGAGGAAAGGAAAGGAAAGGAAAGGGAGAGAAGAGGGGAGGAAAGGAGAGGAAAGGAAAGGAAAGGAAAGGAAAGGAAAGGAAAGGGAGAGAAGAGGGGAGGAAAGGAAAGGAAAGGAAAGGGAGAGAAGAGGGGAGGAAAGGAAAGGAGAGGAAAGGAGAGGAAAGGAGAGGAAAGGAGAGGAAAGGAAAGGAAAGGAAAGGAAAGGAAAGGAAAGGAAAGGAAAGGAAAGGAAAGGAAAGGAAAGGAAAGATCCCCTGGTTAAATGTGTTTAACCCCAACTGAGAATTACGTGGTAGAAAGAGCACATCCAGAGCAAGGCAAATCTTGTCTGGATGCTGCAGGAAAAGGTATCAGTGTACCCAGCAGAGCTGCAGTTGTAGCATAATCATTGCAGACAACAGCCACTCTGATATTGATAGGAATGTGAAGTTAATTATAGGCATCTCTTGCCAAATAAATTGTCAGAAAGATGCATAAACACAGAAAGTAAACGTTAAAAATTCTATTTTTAAGATCACTTAGTTTTGGTAAATATGGAACTTACTGCAACATCCTAATAGTGGGTGGAGAGTTACAGGGGAAAAAAAAAAAAGAGATCTTTGGGCAGTTTGCAGCCTGTGGCATAAAAATCCCTGATTAGGAAGAACCTTCAGACTAAGAGAAGCTCTTCAGCTGAACCTGTTCCCAGAATTACTGGTGTTATTTTACCAATGAATTACTCAAAATGTCCCTGAGAGTAGTGGAGCAAGGCAGGAAAGCCTGGGCTGCAGCTGTGGCTGCAAAAAGTCTCCAGGGTTTTCCAGGTGCACAGCAACCACAATAATTACAAAGCAAATAGATTAATTCCCATAAAATACCTGGATCAGAGTTATCTTTTCAGAACAAACGACCTCATGTTCGTGTTTACCCCGGCTTCTCAGAGGCTTTGGGGTGTAGCTGTGTGCGTGGCCTGATGCTGACAGGACATCTAGTGGCACCTTCAAGTTACTGCCCAGAGAGAGAATCCTGCTAGAAAAAAAACACGGATTAAATTTTTTCATGCTTTGGGGAATTTCCTGGTCCAGGTTTCTTGGGCTGGTGGTGAGATTTTTGTATTTATTTTACGAGCTGGGAGTACAAAAATTAAAAAAAAAAAGGGAAATAAAATTTTAAGAGCTAACATGCAATAACATCTGAATAGAATCTATAGAATCTTGCTGATGTAAAGGTCAATACTATTGCTTTTTTTCCTACCTAATTGTATATTCCAATGAAAATTTTCCAATCCAGTTGTTTCTCTGCCTCTAGATGAGGAAACCCCCCCTTCTATTATTCCATTCCCTGAAAGGGAAAACCAGAACGTTTGAGTTCCAAGAGCTGACAGCACACTGATGAATTATCTTTATTTATATTGATAGCTTCCTGCAAGGAAGACAGATTGCACAGTCTTTCAATTAATTTTTTTTTAGCAGTGTGTTAGCCTAAAAGCCATTTTAATATCTGCCACCCATGCTCAGTTTGCTGCATGTGTTACTCAGCTTGAGCAACAGAGAAGTCACTAAAGTCAGGCCCAATCTGCTACTCGTTTAAGTGAGATTGCAACTGCTTAAATAGCTTAATTAGTACCTGCTAAACTATTACAATAAGGAAGCAGAAAGGCCTTTGTTTTGTTCCTTTTTTTTTTTTTTTTTTTTTTTTTTTTTTTTTTTTTTTTTTTTTTTTGAGAGCCACTGGCATGGAGCTTCCCCACCCAAGGGCTGAGGGGGGGAAGGCAGAATTTGGGTGGAGGGAAACCAGGATGGCACTGAGAAGGGGGAGAGGGAAAAGGGCTGGGAAGCCACAAATCCCACGTGGAAGGGCACAAACCCCAGGGAGAGCAGCAGAGGGACCTGGAGAGTTGGGCTGATCCCAATGGGATGAGTACAACAATCCAAGTGCTGGGTCCTGTGCTTTGGCCACAACAACCTCATGGGGAGCTCCAGGATGGCACAGAGGGGCAGAAAGGGAGTTTGGGCTGCCAGAAAGGTGACCATGAGCCAGCAGTGTGCCCAGGTGGCCAAGAAGGCCAATGGCATCCTGGGCTGGCTCAGGAACAGCGTGGCCAGCAGGTCCAGGGAAGGGATTCTGCCCCTGTGCTCAGCCCTGGGGAGGCCACAGCTTGAGTCCTGTGTCCAGTTCTGGGCCCCTCAGCTCAGGAAGGAGATTGAGGTGCTGGAGCAGGTCCAGAGAAGAGCAAGGAGGCTGGGAAGGGATCCAGCACAAGTCCTGTGAGGAAGGGCTGAGGGAGCTGGGGGTGTTGAGGCTGGAGAAGAGGAGGCTCAGGGGAGACCTCATCACTCTCTCCAACTCCCTGAAAGGAGGTTGGAGCCAGGGGGGGGTTGGGCTCTTTTCCCAGGCAACTCTCAGCAAGACAAGAGGGCACAAGAGGTCTCAAGTTGTGCCAGGGGAGGTTTAGGTTGGACATTAGAAAGAATTTCTTTACCTCAGCTCAGGAAGGAGATTGAGGTGCTGGAGCAGGTCCAAAGGAGGCAACTGGGCTGGTGAAGGGATCCAGCACAGATCCTCTGAGGAGAGGCTGAGGGAGCTGGGGGTGTTGAGGCTGGAGAAGAGGAGGCTCAGGGGAGACCTCATCACTCTCTACAACTCCCTGAAAGGAGGTTGGAGCCAGGGGAAGGGTCAGGCTCTATCAGTCAGACAAAAGGGATGGGTTTAAGCTTTACCAGGGGAAGTTTAGGTTGGATATTTGGAAGGAATTCTTTGCAGAGAGGGTTCTGAGGCATTGGGAGGGGCTGCCCAGGGAGGGGGTGGCTTCTCCATCCATCCCTGGAGGTTTTAAGAAGCGACTGAACGTGGCACTCGGCGCCAGGCGCTGGGAAGCACGGCGGGAGCGGATTAAGGCTCGGACTCGCTGATCTCAGGGATCTTTTCCCACCCGAACGATTCCCGGGGATCCCGCGGAGGCTCCGGGAGGGGAGGGGGGAGCAGCGAGAGGAGCCGGGGATGCGATCACGTGATCCCCGCCCCGGTCACGTGTCCACCCCTTGACCCCGGAAGTGGCGGGGGAAGAGGATGCTGACGCTGGAATAAAGATGGCGGCCCGCGGGGCTGGGGCTGCGCTGGGCCGGGCCGCGGCCTTCTTGCTGCTGGCGCTGTTCGGCTTAGGCCCGGCCGCTGCCCGCGTCCATCACCTCACCCTCAAAGTAAGGTCCGCGCAGCCCCCGGTTCTGCGGTTCCCGGGTTCCCTGAGGGCAGCGGGGAGGGGGCCCGGGGCCTGCGCGCTGGGGCTCTTCCCGAGCTTCGTTCCGCTGCCTCCCCCGAGGGCGTCTTCCCCTCTTGTTGCTTTTTTTCCTGTGTCTCTGCCGGCCCGGGATTCGCTGTGTTTTACTTTTGCCGTTTTTTCCCCCCCACATCCCTTGAGGAATCGTAGGAAGGGGGTGGAAGGGACTGAGGAAGGTGAAGGCCTCTCCGGGCGGGTCTGAGCGGCTGTTTCGTGGCTGAAAGGGGGGAAATGGGGCTGAGAAATGCGGAGGTTTGGAGGTGGAAATGCTCCTCGTGTTGTTAAAAGCGAGGTAGGAAGGTGGAGGTGGTGAGAGAGGGTTGCTCGTGGGGTGTGGGATGGTTTCTGAAGGGGTGTTGGTTGGTTTTGCTTTTAATCTGCACTCTTTGTGGTTTTTCTGTTCTCTTCCCTGCCTGCTTGAGTCTGAAAAAGCTTCATTTTACTTGCTTTCTGGAGTCCTTTTTTTTACTAATGAAGTAATTAGTAGGCACAGATTAAAATATTGCTGTTAGCAGCTCTCTGCTTTGGTTTAACAGACTTCTGGTTGTGCTTGGGAAGGGTTTTGTTGTCCCGTGTCTGTATTTAAGGGTTGTTGATGAGAAGTGGTGCAGGAAGGGGGTGAAGATTTGCAGCTCCAGGTGTTGCTCTCTTGTATTTTAAGTGAGAAGCTGCCCAGTTGTTACGTGAGGGAGTAACTGGTGGTGGGGAGGTGCTGTTGAGGGGCTGATGCACAGCTGGTGAATGAGGGGGTTAATTCTGTTCTTGCTGTCAAAAACCTGCAGTTTTCTGCCCACAGAAACCTTGGAAGAAGCTCCTGAAGTGGAGCATGGCTGGGAGGGGTGTTGCTCTCTGCTTGTAGCCCTTGGGGCACCCCCAAACCATTTCCAGAGCCCCCCCATCAGCCTTTGAGGTGCAGCCAGTGGTGTGGGGAACATCCATGAGCTGTTCCCAGGGGATTTTCCAGGCTGTGCAGTTGTGCAACCCCACAAATGTTCCACTTCAGGGGCAGCCAACTTGTCTCTGAAGCACTGAGGAGCTTCAGTGCTGGTGATGGGAGAGTTTCTCCTGGGCTGATGCTTTTCCCTGACTTAAAAAAACTTCCAAACTGCCCTGGGACAGATGTTCCAGCACCACCCAGAGCTTTTGCTTCCCATTAGGGTGTCTCCACCACCTGGATCCATCCCTGAGCTTTCCAAAGTGGGGAATGGTTTTGGTTTTGCTGCTGTTTTGTGCCATTTGCAACACCCCCCCCACCAAACACCATGGAAAGGAGTAGTTTGGTGTAATTCCTTTGTCCACCTCCTGGACAAACAGGACCTTTGGTGCAGCACAGTTTTTCTTTTTCTCCTTCAGCCCCTGTTTTGCAGCTTTTAGGTAACAGCAGCCTCCAAAAAGCCTCCCCTTGCACAGGGCCATCTCCTTTTCAGCCTTCTTGCCCTGCCAAGCTCAGGGCTGCAGCTTTGTGGGAGTGTTTGGTGTTAGATTTCCCCAAACAACTTCTCCTTGCTGGAGTTAGAACAACCTCATTCTTGTGCCCCTGTAATTAGGGTGCTGAGGTGAAGGGGTTTTTGTTGTCAGAAAAAAGAAGCTGCAGTCTGAGCAGTTTCCTGTTAAGGAAATATCCTCTGTCTTTACAGACACGTGCTGGGGGATTTATTTCTTCTGAGTTGCTTTCAAATACATCATTTTTCTTGCTGTTGGACTCAAAGGAGTTTCTCTTCCTTAGGAGCAATTATCAGCATCATTAGTTTCAAAGTTACCTTAAAAACCAAAACAAACCAACCAAAAAAAAAAACCAACAAAACCCAAACCCTATAAAAATTGACATTATGGAAGGCTAGAAACAATTTTCAGAGGTTTGCAAAAGTAGGTGGGAGTTGGAATGTTTCTTTGACCTCAAATTAAGTTGCTTGGTGCTTTTTTTTTATTTATTTCAGAACAGTGGAATGCTGTGATATTGAAGCCATGAGTTTGGGGTAAGACAATGGGAAACTTGTCCCAGAGAATGAGGAATTCCATAGCCTGGAATAGCACATTGAGGAGCAGGGGAATGGCTGAAGGTCCCATCCCCCTGCCAAGGCTGTGCAGCAGCTGAGCTGTTGTTTTTCTGATCAAAACTTGCAATTAGCTGATTTCCAAAAGCAGAGACAGACCTCTCCTAATTTGTGCTGTTGTCAAGTTTGCAGTTTCATGTTAAATTTATTAGCTGCAAGATATTTCCATGTTTCTTTCTCTAAATACAACTCTGGTGCTGAAGCACTCACTTAGTTGTGTTCAGAACTTTGTTGTAAACTTCCAATTTCTGAAGTCTGCAGTTGAGGGGTTGTAAAGAAAAGCAGGATTCTTCCATTAAATGGGATTTAATAGGCAATTCCCAATAAATCAGTCCCTTGAAGCTCTCAGTGTGGGGAGCAGAAGGTGCTCTTGGAGCAGGAGCTGTTGCAAGTGGTGACTGAGGATGGGATGATGTGAAGGTGAGGGATTTGGGAACTAAATCTGTAAACTCTAAGCACTCAAAGCTGAGATAAAACCAGAGAGGAAAGTGTGTGTGCTGTATGCTAATGACCTCTTGTTGGGGGCAGGGTGTTAGCAAAGCAGCAGAGTGAATAAACTCCAGTGGGACTGAACAGCTTTGGGAAGGGCTCTGGGTTCACCAAATTGGTCACGTTTCCAAACTGCAACCACTTTGTGGCTGGGTGGCTCTTTTACTTCTACCCATTTGCCAGGAAGCTGAAGAGGAGGCAGCAGTGTGCCCAGGTGGCCAAGAAGGCCAATGGCATCCTGGGCTGGCTCAGGAACAGCGTGGCCAGCAGGTCCAGGGAAGGGATTCTGCCCCTGTGCTCAGCCCTGGGGAGGCCACAGCTTGAGTCCTGTGTCCAGTTCTGGGCCCCTCAGCTCAGGAAGGAGATTGAGGTGCTGGAGCAGGTCCAAAGGAGGCAACTGGGCTGGTGAAGGGATCCAGCACAGATCCTCTGAGGAGAGGCTGAGGGAGCTGGGGGTGTTGAGGGTGGAGAAGAGGAGGCTCAGGGGAGACCTCATCACTCTCTCCAACTCCCTGAAAGGAGGTTGGAGCCAGGGGGGGGTTGGGCTCTTTTCCCAGGCAACTCTCAGCAAGACAAGAGGGCACAAGAGGTCTCAAGTTGTGCCAGGGGAGGTTTAGGTTGGACATGAGAAAGAATTTCTTTCTGGAGAGGGTGCTCAGCCATTGGAATGGGCTGCCCAGGGAAGGGGTGGATTCTCCATCCCTGGAGATATTTCCAAAGAGCCTGGATGTGGCACTCAGTGCCATGGGCTGGGAACCACGGGGGGAGTGGAGCAAGGGTTGGACTTGATGATCTCTGAGGTCCCTTCCAACCCAGCCCATTCTAGGATTCTATGATTCAGCCAGGCAAGTGTTTATCTGTCCAGATGTGCTTAAATAAGGCCTGATGTGCCATGCCAAGAGCTGGGATGAATTCTCTGGGAAATTTAAATGGGAAGCAGTGCAAAAGGAACCAGATGGGCTGATCTTCCAAGCACATTAAGTTGCCTGGAAGCTGAAGGCATCTCTAATGCTCTGGTTGCTCTCAGCCAGGTGTCCCCAACCTTTTTCCTCTTCTGAGCATTAAGGGAACCATCTGCTCATGTGCCAGGGTCACTTGATGCCATTGGGGTCATCTTGATCCAGGTTGGCTGTGTCAGGATGAGATTCCTGCTGCTACAGCAAGTGAAATTTCTGTTGGGGAGGTTTTGTGCATGGATCTCAAAACTGAGACTGGGGAAAAGAGCAAGAACTTGTTGTACCTCTCTAGTTCTTAGCTCAGTCTCCTGTACCTTGCCCAGAACACTTTGTTTGCCTTCAGCAGCTGATTTCTCTGCTTAGAGTGTTCTGCTATCTGATCAGCTTTTCCTAGAGGAAGCAATTTCCCTATTTTTAGTGACAACTTGCAGAAGTACTTTAAATCTTGTTTTAAACTTGCTTTTTGACTTTTGTTGCTCTGTTTCTCCTTTTCTTCCAAATAATGATCCCAGAGGAATGAGGGTCCAACTACATCCCTGTGTGTAGATTTATAAATGCAGAGAACCAGGAATATTCCTCACCTGCTGTGGCAGCTGTGTGTGATGGTTACTGCTTTTCATGAGGTCCTTCAGGAACTCCTTTTTAAATAAAAAAAACCTCACTGCACTTGAGCCTTTATCAGCTGAGCAAGGCTTGGAAAGGGATCAGTTTCTACAGTTTCATTGCCAGACTGAGAGGAAGTAAATTATTCTGCAGTTAAGGCTGGGAGTAAAAAAAAAAAAGGGGGGATTGGGCTTTTCCTGTTGGAGAAACTAACTGGAGCAGTTCTGTTTGACCTCACATCTCTGGTTTTTGGTACTTATCTTGCTCACAAGACACAAGTCCTTGCTCCAAGTCTTTGGGAAGAATGGGAATGCTTAAGAAATTCCCATTTACCCCATACACAGAGTTTTCCAGTGTGTTAGGGGGGTGACTGTCCAAACCTTGGGCTGCCCTAACACAGAGGATCTGGTGGGCTGACAGAACACTGTGAAACTTGGGAAGCACTTGGCCAGGCCCCAGCTCCTGGTAGGGTAAGAATCACTGTAGTCAATTATTTCCTCTTCAGTGGTGTTCAAACCATGGCTGTGTTGATTTGTCTACAAAAATGGGGTTTTTTTGGTAGCAGTGTGTTGTTTAATCACTAATGCCAGCTATTTAATTTCTTGCAGACTTTCCTTGCATATACCTCAGTAGCACAGCAAGAAAATCAGCAAAGATATATTTAAGTTCTTGCTGTTCAGTGTGTTGGAAGAATTGGTCACTTCCAGTGAAATACTTCATTATATCTGAATATATCCTAAAGAAATTTGCTCTTGGTATCCTCAGGTGTTTTGCCTGAATACTTGAGTGTCAGCCTCTGCCACCCAGCTCTTGCAGGTGACTTTGTGATTTTATGTGAGATTTGTCAACTTGTTTTCCTTTTTTCCAGGATGATGTGAGGCAGAAGGTGCACCTGAATACCTTTGGCTTCTTCAAGAATGGTTTCATGACAGTCAATGTCAGCAACCTTTCCCTGAAGCCCCCAGTGGGCTCTGATGACAAGAGTGGCTTATCAGTAAGTTCCTTTCAGCCCAGCCAGTGTGTTTAATCTTCCTGTGAAATTAATTACCTGTGCACTGAAAGCTTGAACTTGGCTGAGGTGTCAGCCCCCAACTGGTGGTGCTCTTGGCTTTGCTCCCCACCATCAGTTAATGAGGAGCTGGATGTTTATTGATTTATCCTTGAGCATTATTCAGCTTTAATTGATCAACTTGAATTTATCAGCTCCTGGGCTGAGCCTGGGGAGAATGTTTGTAACCTGTGGTGAGCAGAGGCTTCCTCAGCAGCTCTCTGGTGTGAGGTTCTCATGTTGGTGGCATCATCCAACACATCTTTTCATTTTTATCAGTAGGTTTCCAGAAGAGTGACTGACTTATTTTTAGAGGACTCTTAATATTAACCCAAAATATAGCACATTGTTAGTAATTTTAACAGGGGCTGAAATATTACAGGAGAAAACTGACCTGTGGTTTTTTTTTGCACAATTTGACCTCTGTATTAGTGCAAATATTAAATATTTTCCTCAAGCAAAAACATTTAAAATAATAATGCTTATTTTGGTGCTTTTGGTTGTTGGTTTTTTTTGAGACAAGTGAAAAGGTTCAGGGCCAGAAGCTCCTCTAAGCCAGTTAGTGTTTGGATCAGTATATATTTTGTTCTTGGTGGATATAAATGAAGCAGCATGTTTGTTATATTTGAATATTTTTTCTGTCTAACAAGAAAAATATGTAATTTCTGCCTTAAACCTGGGTTCATTGGAGAGCAGTAACTTTCAGCCTTTCAGTGGTGGTTTTTCTTCTGATATGAGGGGAACCTGAGCTGTTTTTGTTTGACAGATTCTTCTGAATTCTTTTAGGTGGGGTTCAGTTTGGATCGAACAAAGAATGATGGGTTCTCCACTTACCTGGTAAGAGGAGTCAAAACTTGCTTTTCCAAACTGGGGGCATCTCAGTCTGCCTTACTCCAGGAATGGTTGGAATAAATGAAAAAAAGGGGGAGACAAGGGTTGTGTGGGAAAGGCCCCCTTCAGACATATGGTGATTAAGGATAATTCACTTTTACAACTTGCTGGACAAAGAATGGTAATGCCTGGGGGGTGGGGAGACCATTTCTTCCAAGCAGGGGGGTACTTGAAAGGTGTTTTTATTTTTATTACCAGGATGAAGAGGTAGATTACTGTATCTTCAAAAAGAAACCAGAGCAAGATGCCTCTGTTATAATCTTATTTCTGGACTTCAACACTGAAGTGTGAGTGAATGCCCCACTTGAAGTTATTTCTCTTGTTGAAGCTAATTAACACTTGGCAAAATTCCCCAAGGACTTGGAAAGCTGCTGTGCATTTGGTTTATTTTTTAAGGGGCTATATGAGAGCAGAGGGGAGGTGGAAGAAAAAAGCCTGTAGTATAAAATGGGCCAAGAATTCTTGCTGTCTGCTGGAGGCATGAGAGGACATAAGGCAAAATAATCAGACCTTAATTGTGCTGGAGGCCTGAACTTGAGCTCTTGGGCTGCTTCTGCTGCTCTTGTGCTGAATGTGCCTTTTTATTGTTTGCCCCTAAATACCTGTTTTAGGGAGCTACCTTTGAGGTCTTGTTGCTTCCCTTTGCAAGAAAATAATCAGGTGGGAATGTAGTTTCTAATGAGATTCTGGTTACCAGAACTGAATAAATTTGCTTTTCTTCAGCTGCTCTTGAATTTGATGTGGATTCATAGTGTGATTTCTCCCACAGTGATCACTTGAGTGCCAGGCTGCTGTAAGTCATGGCTTGGTGCTTGCCTCTGTGGTGGTAAAAGCAAGTTAACACAAGTAGCTTTTCCTTTATTGGGTAAATATAGGCTGTGAAATTCTGATTTGCTTCTATTGTCTCTAAAAATCTCTTTATTTAGTGTGAAAGTATGGTTGCCTGCAGAAGCTGCTGCTTTGTTACCTAAAATTTCATTTGTGTCTGAGGAAAACTTGACTGCCTTAAGTACCAAACCACTGAAGTCTTCTGAACAGAGCAGTGATTCTGGTAAAACTCCTACAAAGACCAAAGAAAATGCAGACAGCAGAGGTAAGCCTGCTAAACCTGACCTGGATGTGCTCTCAGTTGTCTTTTGTCTGGCAAAAAGAAGGCTGAGGGGGAGTCTGAGAGCCACCAAGAGCTGAAGGAAAGTTAGGACAACATCAGTTCCAAAGTTTTAGTGACACACAGTGCAACCTCTGCTTGTTCCCCCTTAAGTCTTGGGTGTCTCAAATTGGATTTTAGGAGGGAAAATAAGAATTTCCTAGGTAAATATTTTCCTAGGAAAATAAGACTTTCCAGCATTGTAGCAGATAATTTGCAGAAGTTATAGAACCTCCATCCTTTGAGGTTTCAAACTCCTGGCTAAACAAAGTCAGGGACAATTTGATACAGTATTGGGGGATGCTTGGAGTCAGAAGTTGGATTAAATACCTCCACAGGGGGTTCTTCCACCCAATGTTTGTATGAGTGTGTGTGTAGCTAATAGCAGATAATGAGGATGGAGGAGTAACATTCCCAGTAACCTTTCCTGGAGGCACAGCTCTTTGTCTGCCTTTTAGCCCAGCAGACAAAACAGTTTTATAATCTCAGCTCTGATGGGATTAGCTCTAAACCATTTGTGTTATCCCTTCCTGGATGAGTTTAGACTTCAGATCAGGCTGCTCAGCAGTCTGGTCTGAAGTAGTCTGAGTTTTTCTTGGCCTGTCAAATCAAAGCTTGTGAATTTTGCACAGCTGTTGTATCAAGTCAAGAACTAAAGCTGGATGGCACTGAAGATAATTGCTCTGACAGCTGTAGTTTTGCTTTTTCTTGAGTTTAAAAACTGCAACAGGAATATTGACAGTGCACTGAGGTGGGGGAGCCAAAAGCAAAGCTTAGGGCTTGAACTTTTGCTTCCTAATAGAATGGGATGACCTTCTATCTGAAAAGCTCCTTATAGGAGAGGAGTAAAACTGAAGCTGACATGTTGCTCTTGTCAGGTTAAGTTCTTCACATTCAGAACTGATGCTGACTTGGCAGGTCACCTGTGCTTTGGGGTTTTGTTTGTGGGTTTATTGGGGCTTTGCTTAGGAGAGAGCTGAGAACTTTTTCCCTTCCTGGGGGTTAATTAGGATTTCTGTATGTTTGTCAGGCCATGTAGTGATGTCCAGATGAAGACTGGTCAGGGAGATTAACAGCACTCACTCCTAACAAGCTGGTATCTGCCTCCTGCATCACTGGGATTGGGGGAGTTGGAAAGATTTCTTGGGTGGGCTTTTGTAGAGGTTGTAATGGTAAAGAAACCTGTCCTAGTGTTTGAGGATTCATTTGCAGTGAATGTTAATTGTAGGAAGAGTCTTGAGAGAGTAATGAGGGACTGAGAAGGAATAGATGTTAATGGTTAGCTAGGAAACTGCCACACAGACAGGGATAGGGAGATTTGAGTAAAGTGAGGAAAAGGTAGTAGACATCCTCAGACTAAATGCAAACACTCTAACTGTACCATTAATACTTTTATCTCTAGATAAAAAGTCCAAACGAAGTACAACAACCTCCCAGGTAAGAAATGATCTGCTTTTCTCCTTCAGAAAGAACCTGGGGGGATATTCCAGTATAAACATAGCCAGAAAGTGGAGAGTATTTATTTTTTATTGCTCTCAACTTCCACTGTAAATATACAGAATGCAGTTTTGAATGTCTGGGTAACGTAGCCAAATTTGGCAGTTACCTGCTTAAAAAAAAAAAATATTAAAGTCTCTCTTCCTTTTCCCAGGGTGTAATAGAACAAGAACATCCTGTTCACAATGACAGAGGAACTTTTTCATTTCAGGTAGGTCATTGGTGTCCACTCATAATGTGTGCAGGCAGCTCCTTCTCTGTACTGCTTCTTGAAAAGTAAAAAAAAATGTGTTGTTTCCTACTCTAATCCCCATTTGTTTGGTATGGAAGCCTCTCTAACAGCTCAGTGAGTTTTTGAGTGGTCTCTTGTTTAGAAAAAGTGCTGGAAATCTTTCCTTGGAAGATGTGAGGGCTGTTTTAAAGTGTCTTTGGTATGATGGAGTTCTAAATATCTCAATGTGAGCCTCAGCATCTTAAAGTTTTTCCTGTGATGCAGCAGAGGGTTCAGGTTTCTAACAACCAACTGTGGCCTGACTGATAACTCCCTTAAGGGGAAGATTTGTCTGTATGAAACCAGATTGATGCTTTCTTTCAGCAGCCTTGTGATTGCCTCCTATAAAACAAACACTTTTTCAATTCTGTTATGTGACACAAATCTCATTTCCACAGCTGTCCCGGTTTGTACAGCTGGGGGAGGAACAATATTTGTGCTTCAGGGCAAGTAGGATCAACATTTTACACTTCACCTTAAATACACAAGACTTCTTATCTCTTCTCTGGGGTGAGCTAAGTTAACACTGATACCCAAATGTTTCTAGCACTGCTTTTGGAGTGCATAATCCTTGGTAAGAACATGATTTTGCATCTGGAATTCTGAAACTTGGAGCCATTCTGATATTCTCAGAACCCGATACTTGCTGAAAGGAACCAACTGACCCTGTAACTAACTCCATGCTTCAACAGAGATGGCTTCTTACCAGAGCAACCCTTTTGTGACCAAGAAGAATGCTGACTTGCCTATTCCTTTTCAGTTCTTTTTCAACATCAGCTCTGATAATCAAGAAGGTCTCTACAGTCTCTATTTCCACAAGTGTGGCAGTGATGAGCTGGCTCATGATCAGCGCCTCTTTAATCTCGATGTGAGTACAACTTCTCAAGTCTCTTTCACTCTAAGTCACCAATTTAATCATAGTTTTCAATCCCAGCTTGTATCCCAAGCACCCACTGGATATATATGAGCTGGGGAGTGATTCAGAGCTGTGCATTTCATCACTGTTGTGGCATTTCTGAAGGAAGCAACTACAGGAAGGATTAAAACAGTAGTTTGGAAGAAACGTAGGGAAATGTGAAGAGTGTGTGGGCTGGGCTCAGTCTACACAGTTGTGACTGGGTGCTGGAGTGAGATGGGAGCTAAACCAGCTATTAGTGTTTTGCCTGCCCTGAAAAATCCATTTTTTTTATTTTTACACAATTGCAGATGTTAAAGCTGTTGCTGCAATCTAAATTGTTGGTATTTGTGCATTAGGTGGGTTTGCTTTCTCTGGCCAAATTAAAGATGTGGTTTTTACACTGTTAGATGCACATTTTATGGGTTGTAGCAAATCTCTTTATTTCTTAACATGTTGCTTTGACCCCCAGAAGAAACTGGAAAGAGAAGAAAACCTGGATAACTGACCTGCTGGGTTGTAATTAGAGATGCAAGACAGTTCCATTAATGCTGTCTAGTGTCTCAATACATTAATTAAGAACATGCAACCAAGCCACTTAGGGGCATAAGTAGAATATTAAAGTTTTTATTTCCCCAATCAGAGGGTAGTAGGCTTGCAGCAGAGTGCTTGGTTTCTCTTAAAAGGTGATGAGATTCACTCTAGTCAATTTGAGTGACATTTTCAGCTGTATATGACTCTCTCCACACCTAAAATCAGGACTGTGCTATAAAACCTGATTGTTTATGCAAGGCTGAGACTGAATCAGGTGTTGCCAAACTCCTGAAGTTTGGTACAGAACAATTATTTTTTGGGAAAACTACTTTGTGAATGATGTCACATAACTGAAGCACTGGCAGGAACCAGCCCTTTTCTGAAAGTTCTTCTTAGCTTTTCAAGGGAGTTATTGTGGGTGGAATTTTGTTCAACATTTTGAGATTCTTGAGGATAAAAAGGTGCTTTTTTTTTTTTTTTTAAACTTCAGAAAAGCTCATTTTAAACAGCAAATTTAATTGTGAAGTGCAGTTGGTAGCTTAGTGCTTTAACAGATTGGGTTTTTTTTTTTTTTTTTTTCAACTGTCCCCATAACACATCTTGAATATTCAGATAGAAATTACGGAAAAGAATCCTGAAAGTTACCTCTCAGCTGGGGAGATCCCACTGCCCAAACTTTACATTTCCATGGCTCTCTTCTTCTTCCTCTCTGGAACTGTGTGGATCCACATACTTCGGAAACGCAGGTGAGTGGATGAGCTTAGTGCCAGTGCAGCCCTACCTGCTTTGGCTTTTATTTTATTTTTTATTTTTCCCTTTTCTAATGCCCAATTCACAGATTTAAGCAAACTCCAAATCTGGCTCAATGCTGCCTGTCCAATACATGCAGGTTCTAGATGAAAATGGCTGCTTCCCTTTGCATCTTTCTTGCAGACAATTGTTCCAAAGTTATCAAGTCCTGCATTAAGGAATTCTGCATGGTGTAAATGTTGTAATATACTGTGGTAACAAACAGAAAATCCTGTAGTTTGAGAAAAGGAGAGCATGATTTGAAAATGACTTTAAATAACAAGAAAAACTTCATCAAATCTTTCCTTATGGGGAATGGCAGCTTGTGGCAGAGCCATAAACATTTTGATTATAGTCCAAGATGATGAGAATTTCTGATTGAAAACAATGCTTCTTAATAGTTAAAGCATAACAGAAGTCAGAAGCATCTATTTTGATTCAATCTGAAGTGCACTTGGTGATCAGATTATTTGTTGTCTGCAGTTCACTTGGTGGGGAGGTTTAGTGACTTGGGGGCAGTGATACCTGTTTGAATTAAATTTATACAACTTTCTAACAATCAGAGTCTATCCATGCAAGATGTTCCTATAAAGTATTATTTTAAATTAATCCAATCATTGGAAGAGTTGTAGAACATGTAGTTAAAATGTTTAACTAGGAGTCAGCCTGAGAGTTGCTGTTTGACTTAGAAATTATATGGGAACTGAATTTTTGATTACTGGTGTTTAATTAATGTTCTTCCTTATTTTTTTTTTTTTCCTCTCAGAAATGATGTCTTCAAGATTCACTGGCTAATGGCAGCCCTTCCTTTCACAAAATCTCTGTCTTTAGTCTTCCATGCAGTATGTATAACTTCTCTGCTTTATGGCATTCACTGGGAAGTAGAAACCTGGACTCCAGGGCACACAGTTAGAGGGATCTGCTTTAGGGGGTAGAGTGGGAAGGAGAGGGGAGAATTTCATATTGAAGCATTGGAATTGAACTGTAGCTGTTTAGGAGGAGAGATTCAGTTTTCATCAGCAAGTTCTGACTTTAAATACAAGTAATACAAGAAATTGAGATCATGGCCTGAAGTGGTGAAGCAGTAAATGTGTAGGAGGGTTGAAGGAGTTCTGTGAATTCTCATGTTTTGGCCAGCTGAGGCTGTCCTGAAAGCTTGAACTGCTGTGTTGCTTCAGCTGTATGGCTTGCAATAAATGCTAATTAATGGAATTAATGGAAAGAGGGGATGTTTGTAAAATTCAAGTCTCTGAATTGACTTGACTTTGCTTTTTCACTGGAGAAGTCCTGTAAATGAAGGTAATGGCAAACATTTAGTCCTTCTGTGCTTGTGCCAGCCATGATCCTCACCTTCCCTTTTGTGACAGGGTAACTGCTACTATTTTGGAGTCATGATTTCAATCTGATTTCTAGTGGAAGTGAAACTGGGAAGCCTGTAGTCACCTCATGCAACTGAACATGAACAAGGAATGAATAAATAGGTTATGAATGCAGTTGTTTAAGTGGAGTTAAGTGTGGGAGCTGTGTAGGAAGAATATAGATTGTATAAGATTCCTTTGCTACAGCAAATGGAAACGACCTCATTGTTGCTAAAACAAAACTAGAACAGGTTGGGAGGAAGTCTTCTGACATCTATCAGAGCTGGGTTTGCACACACTGACTGGAAAATGGAACTTCAAGTGGCTGTCAAACAGATCTGTTTTAGACATGGGTGGGGTGCTGATGAATGGTTTATTGAGTAATTTCTTTTTTTTTTTTTTTTTTTCAGATTGACTATTACTACATTTCTACTCAGGGATTTCCTATAGAAGGCTGGGCTGTTGTTTATTACATCACTCACCTGTAAGTATAGCAGAAGATGGATGTGATAATTAAATTCCAGTGCTTGAATTTCCCTGGGGGGCTGTCCCCCTCCCTCCTGAGCAAACTGGAAAATTGCTGATTCTTTGGTACTACAGTCTGACTGACAGTCAGCCCTGTGTGAAGGGGAAAGCTCTACTCCCAGAGGGCAGCTGCAGAGAATTGGTACTTATCTGGGTTGAGGAGCAAAAGGAGAAGAAATGCTTTGTTTTTCTTTTGTTCATAGTAATATTCAAGTATCTAATTTTCTCTTGATGTGAATGGTAAGAGGGTGCAGCTGCCACTCTTCTGTTCATGATGACTCCCCCAGGAAAAATTACATATATTGACAATTGTGAATGAAGTGTGACATTGCTATGTGATACACAGTTGTAAGCAAAAGTGCATCTGCTTAACTGTTGGAGGATAAGCTCTTGCCAAAATTCTCAATAGCAAGGCATTTGTTTGGGTTTGTGGCTCTTGCTGCCTGTAGGAGAGCTGGGCAGAAGAGGAAGTGTGATAAAATCAAGTCTCACTGCAGTATCTGTTTCTCTTTCAGACTGAAGGGTGCTCTTCTGTTCATCACTATTGCCCTGATTGGCACAGGCTGGGCTTTCATTAAACACATCCTGTCAGATAAAGACAAAAAAATATTCATGATTGTCATCCCACTTCAGGTGAGGACTGAGCTGTGTCAATATTTACTGTCTTGGAGAGCTACTTGTGAAAAATGGAAAAGGCTGTGAATCCTTCAGAAAACACTACATGGTTACAGCTTGTATGAGCCTGTTGGTTACAGTATTAAGTTGAGCTAGAATTTCCCTGCCCAGAAGTTACATCTGTAATTTTCCCCCTTTTCTCTCTGTACTGAGTGTGAGATAATGGTGATCAAATAGTGTCAGCAAATGAACAGGTAGCTCTCAGGTGTGTGTATTCATGCTGGGTCAAAAATTGGGCTACAAAACAGTACTGAACTGCTAAGCAGAGAAACTAAATGTAAGTTCTGAAAAGGTTGTTGAATTGGGCTCAAGAAAAAAGGAGAAAACTGGGACTTCTAGGTCTGTTGGGTCTGAGGGAAGCTTTCCCAGTGTGGTCAGAGTTACCAGTGCTTGTCCCCTGTCCCAGGAGCTGAAGTCAATAGGATGACAGCACTGTTTGTTGCAGGTACAACATCTTTTGCCTTTCCTGTGGAATCTCTTGCCCAGCTGCAAAACCCAAAGTTTTTAATTAGTGTTTGAGGCTCTTAGAGCTCAGACACAGTCAGAGATCTCTTCAGAATTATTGGCTTTGTTTAGAAGAATACTTTTAGACTGTTTGCCTTCTGTGTGTATGAGGAGTTCTGTTTCTGTATTTTAAGTTGGTTTTGCTCTTTTATTTCTACTCATTCTGTAGATTCAACATAGTATATAAAAAAAGGACTCCTTTCAGAGTGTCAGCAGAAATAAATTCCAGTCAGTTTTATTTCTGTGCATCCTATAAAGATGTTGCTGAATATGTGGCTTTCTTGACACAGAACTGCAGGAGAATTGATGGGTGGATGGGCTCTTTCTGCAGCTGTGGGGCAGCTTTTGCTGATTTGGCAGCACATGTCTTAAGATCTGCTTGGAAAGCTTCTGAAACCATGGAGCTTCCTTTGTCCCACAGGTCCTGGCAAACGTGGCATACATCATCATAGAGTCAACAGAAGAAGGGACAACTGAATATGGATTGTGGAAAGAAGTTCTTTTCCTGGTAGATTTGCTATGTTGTGGAGCCATCCTGTTTCCAGTGGTTTGGTGAGTCCCAACATGCTGTGTGATTCCTGATCCCTGATGGTTTGTGCATTTTCTGAACTGATGAGGATTGACTGCTAGCTAAAGGTCCTGCTAGAGCAAAAGGAGTGGGTCCTTTAGAGTCAAGCATTCTCTTAACTTTTTAAAACTATTAGTCTTAACACTTCAATCTTCTGTTGTGGAAGGTGCTTGTTTTGGAAGTGTTAAAGTGGGGATAAGGTAGGATGGGCAGTGATTTAAGTGTGAGCAGCACAGTGCAGGCTAGAGGAGTTTTTGAAACTTGGGGTTTTGTGGAAGGGTTGATTCTCACACTGAGAAATGGGATTTTGTATTATTGACTGACTTTGGAAACCAGGCTGTTAAAATCTAAAACAATAGTGCTAAGATCAGTGCTGCCTTCAAGCAGAGTGGCTGCATTTTTACTTGACTGTTTAGAAAAAATAATCCCACAGGGAGCATTTCCCTGCCCTTCCTTCCACTCCACTTGGCAAGGAATAATGTTGGTTATGTAAAACTCTACCAAAACACAGATAATTCAGATAAACACTATTGTTGCTTCTTGCCAGTTAGTCAGAACATTTATCTTCTAAATTCATTTTAGTCTTAATTGGATAAACAGCTGGGTTTAAAGGAGGATATGAAGGAGCTTCTGGCTCCTTGGTTAGTAAACACAGATTATTCTTATTTTTTTCCAGTATCTCCAGCACTTTTTTCTGAAATGCAGGGTGAATATAAATGTCTAGTAAACATCTCATCACTCTAGAATGTGGAGAAGTGTTTCATATGCATATATATGCATGTGTGTGTGTGAGGACAGTCCTGAATGTTCTCAGTAGATGGGAGTAAGCTCCAGCTTGGCTTGTGTGGGCAGGTATCAGCTGGCCTCACCTTCCCAGTTGTCTTCAGTGTAGGGGCAAAACCCTACAGAGTCTTGGTGGCCTTCTGCCAAGGCTGGGAAATGTCTGACTGGGAAATGTCTGCCAAGAAATCTGCACTACCCTTCCCTTGCTCCTCTGCTGAGGTTGAAAGCATCTGGGGATAGTAAAGAAACACAAGAGGGTTCCTAACTTTGGTTGTAGAGACATTCACAGCTCTTGCTACCTCATGCTGGAATCTCTAGCATGAGGGGCTGGCACCAAACTTGTTTTCCATAGAGGAATTGTACCTGATTATCCAGCATCCTTGGCTGAGCTGTCCTGTAACAGCTTCCAGCATGCAATCAGTGCTCCTGTGGTGTCCTGGTACCAATCTTAAACAGGTAGTGAAGCTCAAGACATCAAATCCTGCCCTTTTTTTCATCTGGATGGTATCACTGCAGCTGGTGGGATGATTCATGTGAGCAAGGTGACTCAGATTGGCCTTGGAATTCACATTCCTGCAGGGGTAGCTTCTCTTATATAAGTTGCCTCTGTAGCCATGTAAGCTGTAATCAAGTATTTAAATGAAAAGAGCTTAAAGAGCAGTAAGATGCCAACTGCTTGACAGGACTCTGAATAGGAGCTCAGCTTAATTGTACAAGTGGAAAGCATTATGCTGGAAAATGCCCCAGTTTCTCACTCTGCTCCCTCCCTCCCACAAAGCTGAAGGAGGCTTTGGCAATCACTTTGCTTAATCAGAGGAGAAACAGAATCTTGAACTCACTGCCTGAGATGGGGGTGAGATATATGCAGTGTCAAGCATACTAAGCACAGTTAATTAGGAGCATGTTCCAGCCTTAAGGAGTTAACAAAACTTGTCAGTGTTCTAGAGGTTTGCAGTTAAGAGGGAGTGCAAAATTTATAGCTAATCTCCTCTTTATTTTTCAGGTCAATAAGACATTTACAGGAGGCTTCAGCAACAGATGGCAAAGGCAAGTGATCTGTAATTTTTTTTTCTGTGCTGCATGCCATAAGATAATGCTAGAACATCAAACACTTGATGCTGATTTAAAAATATGTAAACTAAAACTACAAATTTATGCTGTTATTGTAACTGCTGCTTTTCCTTACTGGGCTTCTGGGAATAACATTTGGGAAATGACCTTTTTCATTTATTGCTTTGACTGTTAGAACTCATCTGTGGAACTCATTCTCTGGTACTGCACAGCTCAGTGCTCAAGCTAGACATGACATCCAGAGCAAATCATCTTGACTGATTTGCCTTTTTTTTCTCAGATTCAAGTGTTCAGAAGTAGAACTAGAAATGAATTCCAGAATTGCCATCTATTAGTCAAGAGACTCACTTACTTCAGTTGCTGCAGAAATTGCTCCTGCCAGAACAGAGGGAAACAAACCTCATTATGAAACAAAACATTCAATGTAACACAGTTCTGACTTGTCCATGTTTGTCCAAGAGCTTAACAAGCTGCTTGTGTAAAGTTATGTTTGTTGTAGCAGTGAAAATGAGAAGATGGATGGAAAGCCAACCCAAATATGGCTTCTGCAGGGTGTGCTTTTTCCTGCATTCCCTGCTCACTACTTCTGAATTAATTCCTCAGTTGGCTGCAGCTGCAAGCCAGGGAGCATAGCACTGCCTCCCTTGGAAGCAGGCAGCCATTTCACTATTCTGGCATTTGATGGCTTATTCTCCTTGAGAGCTTTATTTGTAGAAGGTCCTTTGTTGGCAGCATCCTTTCAACTCAATCTTATCCTTTAACTCTTGCCTCTCTCTTCTGGAGAGAACCTCCTAGGTCTGGATACCTCTCCAGCAATTTCCTGGCTTCCCCTGAGGCACTTGGATTTCAGTGCAGCTGCCTTCCTGGCAGGTGAAGTTTAAGGCTGGGTACTGAAATCAGCTCTTTGCAGACCACAGGTTAGGTTTTTTTTCTTGCCACTTATTAAATAGAAATAATAATGAAGACTCAAAGTTGACTTTTTGAGACTGAAAGTTGTTAAAAACCACAACAACCAAACACACAACCTCTACCCCAGACCTAAAGGAGTGGAAATTATAATTTCCAATGGAAACCAGTGTAGAGTGGGATAGTTTTATTAATGTCACATGGATGCTGTTGGTATCAGTGTGTTCACCTGGGCTCTGATACTGCCTGAATTTGTTACTGAGCACATGTTCTGGAGCATCTTTATTCTCTTACTGTTGCAAAGCCTGCTTAGATTTGGACACTGCCTGAACCAGTCCCTTTCTTCTGAGCTGAGGACTTCACATAAGAAGTCCTGGTTCTTGGCTGAAGCCACCGTGTGTGACAGCAAACAGAGTCAGCTTGCCTGCAACAGAGGCAGAAGTGCTGGGTGGCACTGGGACTGTTCCAAGAAGTCCATGGAAGTGAGACCCAAACCCTGTGTGGCCTCAGGTGATCACCCCATGCCTCCTGTGCTTTTGGTTCTTGTCACAAGATGGTGCTATGGAGATTTCTTAGCTTCACAACATCAAGGATGTTCAGCATAAAAACTGGGCTCATTGTAAGGGGTGAGTAAAACCAAGGAGTTCAGAAGGCTGTGTTTGTAGCTTATAATGGAAATAAAAAAATGATCTGAGAATCACTGGTTGTGTTCAGAGCCAGCCAGTGCTACACACAGTAGCATAAATAGCTCCTGAAGTGATGAAAATATAGGGGAATGATAATATAAATTCAATGGCCATTTTTTTCTGGTGTTGAGCCCACTGGTGACCTTCTCACTGAGGAGAAAAAAACAAAGGAAAATTTTTTTTTTTTTTTTTTGCTTCCTTGTGTCTATTAGAGCTAACACCTTCAGGACCTCATGGCTTACTCTCCTAGTAGTGTTTCCTGACTGTCTGTCCAGTCTTCTAGATACTTCCCAACCTCTTTATCAGCACTTTTGGTCGAGTGCAGGCCTGGCTGCAGTGTGTCTAAACTATAAATAAAGCAGAAGGCTGCTCAGAGTATCAGTCTTTTAGTCTTACAGCTGTGCTTGTCATTGCCTTGGTGTTTGCAGTGGACAAATATTTGATATAAGGAGCAATGATTTGGAGTCACCAGCTAATGGTCATTTAAACTTAATTTTTATTTTTTTTTCCTAATGTGGGAAAGGGAGAGGGATGGGTCTAAAGCCATAAATAGCCAGGGAGAGTGCATGCATAGGTGCTGTGGGTTACTAGTAAAGAGTAGGCATGGCCCAGTGGTACAGCTGAGTTTGAGCTGCCTGGTTGTTTGCTTTTTTTCACTTGAAGATGATCTTTATGCAAAGTATCTGACCTACACAGGGTGCTTATCTTGCACAGCAGTGGGTGTAAACATCCCTTTTTTTAGCAGCTTTTTTTTCTTCCCCTTTAAAATCACCACCCTCAGACTTGAAGTGCCTAACTGCAGCTCTTTGGTCTGTCACTTTCTTCTTTCAGATGGGATCCTGCTCTCTGGGTGCTGGATTTGCATTACAAATGCCTTGCAGATTTAAGGAAATCAGTCTTGCAAACTGGGCTGGAATTTTGGGGGGCTGGAAAGCTACTTAACTGTTACTACCTTGCTAAGGGGCATCAGGAGAGAAGGAAAAGAGGGAGTGTGTTGCAATAAACTTTTGTAGTGTTTGAAACTCAAGGTTTTTTCTTGGCCACTGGACTTTTCAGGCCCCATATCCCCCTCTGTGTGGGATGCCCTCTGATTTGAGGGAGCACTGCTGGTTTTGTTCTGCTTGTACCCCTCAGGATGTGCTGGGATGGGACACTCAGTGCAGTCTGATCAGGGATGGGCAGAACCTTCCTGCAGGACACCTCTCAGCTGGCAGTAGAAAGAGGGGAAGAGCCTTGCAGCTCCCAGGCAGCATTCCCTGTGTGCTGTGCACTGGGCAAATGATGATTTGATGCTTTCATGCTTGTCCCCACATCAGGAAAAAAAACATTTGCTCTGTTCAGTGTCTCTTCCTGCTTCTGTCCCATGGAAATGCTGTGACCAGAGAGCCTCATCCTGCATGGAGCAGAACAACCTCTGCTTGGCTGAGCTCAGCAGGTGCTGGAGGGGACCCATGGTAAAACACCTCCCCAGTGAGGAGGAGGGGGGGAAATGAGGGCTAAACATGCTCCAGGCAGTACATTAACATCTCAAACCTTAAGATAAATAAAGCTTTAATGATTTTAAGTGTCCAGACCTCAGAGCTGGGAGTGTTGAGAAATGCAGTAGGAATGTGATGTTCCAGTGTGCCACTTCCAGGCACCCCAGATAACTCTCCAGGGTTGAAGTAGCAATTATGTTGTGGAGAAACATTGCTTATCCTGTACTTTGGATGTTCCCCTGACCCTGGCAGGGAGCTTTTGTGCCAAATGGCTAATGTGTTTCAGAACATTGAAGATTAACCAGTCTGTGCCACCTTCTCATGCATGACACAAGAGTTGCTGTATCTCTTTGCTTGACCTCTCCTTTCTGGTACAGGAATGCTTTTAAGCAGAGTGCTGCAGAGATTAGAGGGCCATGCTTCTCCCATTTACTCCTGGAGTTGCTTTTTGAGGTCTAGATCTTTGTGTCTGCATTCATTCTTGGGGAGTGGGGGGGGAGAAAAAACTTCAATTTACTGCTTGGTAATGGCACAGATAGCATCTCAAATGCACTGGAGTTAGTGTAGCATGCCCAGCATTGTAGAAATATTCTTAGCTGTAATGTGGTGTGTTCACTCAGGATGCATTATGGTTTGCCCTGCCATACTGTATTATCTGGACTTGAGCTTCCTGTGCCCTCTGCTGCATACATATTCTAAAAAGGTTGGATTTATGAATCAAAAGGTTATTGTCTGCTGTGCAGGGCTGTAGTGGATGGTCTGACTTTCTTTTTCACTATCTTAGAGGCTGTCTCAGGATTTGAAATGAGCACAGGGGGCAATCTGAAATAGAGTGATTATCAGAATTCTGTGGTATGCTGTTTTTAATCTATGTAGATCAGGCTATTGCAGGCACAAGCTGTTAAGTAAATGGAAGATGGAACACAGGCAAGAATTCATTTGTAAAACCTTTGGTATAACTGTTTTATGTTTTCCCTCTCAGCAGTTAAGTACTGTTCCTTGTAGAATGGTTATCATACTCAAAACATAAATTTACCCAGCCTTTACTCCATGCTGTGATTGCTGCTGTGTTATCACAGCTTTACAGGTTGGGGCTGGAAGTTGCAAGTGGTTTTGTCAGTGTCTGGGCTGCCTGGCTAAGGGGATTGGAAGTCTTAATGTCCAGCATAGCAAGACTTGAGGGTTACTGCTTGGAGCACGTTCAGCCTGTGAAAAAGTAATTCACAGGCTGCTGATGCCAAGCAATGATTTTAGACTTTTTCCAGAACAGTGTGTGCTGGAACTTTTTGAGCTGTTGGAAGTAACTGGCAGGATTTTTTACCCAGGCATTAATATTGACTTTAGCATCTGCTAGTGGAGAGGAGTAATCTTGAAGTTGAGGCATTAGAGGAGAGCACATACTTGGGATAAATAAGCAACTCAGCTTCCAGAGATGACTCTTCAGCCTTCTTACTTGGTGGTGGCTTTTATTTTTCCTTCCCTCACCCTTCTTGCCTGTCCTCAGCCATTCTGAGTGTCTGATTGTACCAGTGGATGACTCTTTGCTTATTATTTTGAGAAGATGAGCTCTTGAGCTGTGTTGTCAGCTGGGAGAGGTGGCATTGTGACACTTCAGTTGGCAGCCACATCTTTGGCTTCCCTGTCCCTTCCTCCTCTGTTCTGCTTGGATCCAACAGAAATGATTCCCTGGCTCCCTCAGTTGTTGACTGTGAAGCATTGATGGACAGGCAGGTTGGATCACAGCTGTTGAGTTGGTGTTCCTTTAACTACAAAGCCTGGCAATTCTTGTGGCCTGTCACTGCACCAGTTGGTGGCAGTTCTTGAAGATGAATGCATCGAGTTCAAAATAGATCCTTCTGTGTACAGAAGGGATGTGCTAAGTGACAAAATCTTCCTGGTCACACTTAATGCAAGCTCTCCTTTAAATAGGACAATATTGCTTCCCTGCTATGTGATTTAATGAGCTTTTCCTGCATATTTCCATGCTTTAATCTTTCTCCAACTGGATCATGAAAAGCTTTTAACATTAGGCTATCTAGGCCCATGAAAATCCTTAGTTTTGTTTTTAATAGCTTTGTGTGAGGAACAAATGAGAGAGAAGTGGCTAAACCAGTGTGTCAGGGCTGATTTAGCCACCAAGGACTTAGTTAGATTCTTCTTAGCAGGTCCAAACCTTTACCATCTGTTGCCCAGTAGCTTTGTGCTTCACTGCCAGTCCTCTGCAGATGCAAGTTTAGAGCTTGGCCTTTGCTTTCTGGAGTCCAGAGCTGCAGATTGCCAGGTAGATGCTGTTCTGTGCTCAGTGTTTCCTATTGCTGTCCAGAAGGGAGCATCCTCTTGAAACTGAGAGCTAATTCCTCTCTGAAATACAGTGCCAGGGGCACCAAGTCAGCCCAACCTGATGGGTGTTCAGGTGAGTGGTGCACAGTGCAGGCTTGAGCTGCATGGACACAAACCTGCTGCTCCTTCACAAGTCAGGTTTTTTGGGGCTTTTTTGTTTGTTTGGGTTTATTTTAGCCTTGGTTCTGGTTTCTGTCACTGACATGCCCTGTGCTTTGTCAAAAGTGAAGCATACTGCTTGGAAATGTGTGGAAGGATTAAATCAAAACTCCTCTTAGTTTAGTTTGCCTGTCAGTCAGTTTGTGCCCTGTGTTAGGTGCTGCTGTTACAGTTATATCCCCTGGAGGAGGGTTTTGGGTCTCCCAAAGTGTCCAGAGCTTACAGTAGTTCCTGTGAACACTAAAGCTATGTTTGAAAAAGTGACTGAATCTGTGAATTATGCAAAGTGTCTTTGTAACAGAATGCTGTCTGTCTTCACTGTAGCTGATGTAGGTTGGAACCTGTAACAGTTGGAGTGGTGCATTTGGCACCTCCTTTCCATAAGAAAAGTTTTCCTTGTTCTTGTCAGGGGAAGTGAAGCATTATTTTGGTAGCTATTAGTTTTCTTCCTCATGTGTTGTACTACATTTTGCACTCTTGTGAATTTGCAAGACCTTATGTGCACCTTAGCTTTTGCTAAATCTGCTTTTTTGCAGTGAGTGATTTCTGTGAGGGAATGCAGGTGAACACAATGTGTTGCACTTCTCCATTTGATGAAAAAAAAAAAAAAAAAAAAAAAAAACGAGGGCTTGGAGGGAATAGCAGTATGTATGTGGCAGTACTTTCCAGCTGGCAACTTGTGTTTGTTGGCTCTAAATTGCATCTCTGTGTGCTGTCAACTTATCTTGGGCTCTTTGCCTCTCCTGTTGTCACAAAAGCACCAGGAGTCTGTATTTGTAATCCTGCTGTGCCTCTAAAACCTGACTGTCAAACCAGAGCTGACAGCTGTTCCATCTGCTGGTGACCTCTGCTTGTTCACATGAAGATCTGCTCTGTTCCCTGATGTAATCTGCCCAATAAATGCAGGTTAGCCTGGGGCCTGAGCTCCATGCTTTGTGAGTAAAACACATGGAGCTGCTCTCAGAACTCTGCAGTTTGACTTTCCACTTCCCTTCCAAGTTCTGACTGAGCCCCAAGTGACAGAGGATGCTAAAATACCTGACCAGGATGAATATAAATATATATATGAATAAATAGCTCCCAGGTAGCCAAGAAGGCCAATGGCATCCTGGGCTGGCTCAGGAACAGCGTGGCCAGCAGGTCCAGGGAAGGGATTCTGCCCCTGTGCTCAGCCCTGGGGAGGCCACAGCTTGAGTCCTGTGTCCAGTTCTGGGCCCCTCAGCTCAGGAAGGAGATTGAGGTGCTGGAGCAGGTCCAAAGGAGGCAACTGGGCTGGTGAAGGGATCCAGCACAGATCCTATGAGGAGAGGCTGAGGGAGCTGGGGGTGTTGAGGCTGGAGAAGAGGAGGCTCAGGGGAGACCTCATCACTCTCTCCAACTCCCTGAAAGGAGGTTGGAGCCGGGGGGGGTTGGGCTCTTTTCCCAGGCAACTCTCAGCAAGACAAGAGGGCACAAGAGGTCTCAAGTTGTGCCAGGGGAGGGTTAGGTTGGACATTAGAAAGAATTTCTTTACTGAGAGGGTGATCAGGCATTGGAATGGGCTGCCCAGGGAAGGGGTGGATTCTCCATCCCTGGAGATATTTCAAAAGAGCCTGGATGTGGCACTCAGTGCCATGGGCTGGGAACCACGGGGGGAGTGGAGCAAGGGTTGGACTTGGTGAGCTCTGAGGTCCCTTCCAACCCAGCCCATTCTATGATTCTATGATGCAGGGGTTCCCAGAGCTGTGGTTACCTCTGTTGCTGAAGGCACAGAGCAAGTCAGGGAATATTCTAGAAAAGGCAGGAATTTCCTAGGATGAGGTGTCAAGTGGCACGTGGCCCTCTGGCAGGGTTGAGATGACAGCATGTGGCTGGCTCTGTGCAGACAAACATCAGAGGAAGGTTTTATATTGTGGAGTGTGTGCATCTAAAATTTGGTGTAGAAATCATGTCCCTGAGTTGTTTTTTTAAGAGGGAATTTATTCCAACTTAGGATTTGTCCAGGCAAGCCAGGCTGGCACTCCTCAGAGCATCTGATGGGGACAAACCTTCTAGTCTGGGACTACCTGAGTCCTGGTTTTGACCACCTGCCTCCCTTGCAGGCAAGCATTAAGGAAACTGCCTCATTTTAATTAATTGTCTGATGGTCTTTTGTCTTCTCTTGATAGCTGCCATTAACCTAGCAAAGCTGAAGCTTTTCAGACATTACTATGTTATGGTAAGTAAACCACCTTTACCCATGCATAGAGAGCACTTAGAAACTGTTGAAGCTTTTGGATGGGTTGGATGGAAGCTGCTGTAGGTGGTGGGGGGGTGTTCCTGGTTCTGTTCAGTGCTGCATTTGGCAGCTTGGTCAACAATCCTCAAAGCAGCTTTCCTTCTTTTCCTAGTGGTTGCATCCTTCTGTCTATCTTTAAGTTGGTTCCAGCTGTTTGTAAATCTTCTTAATTTCCTCTGGAGACAACTTGAGCTGCTGTTGAATTGCTGGGCTCAAATAACATGCTGTAAACTTGCTCAAAATTAAACTTGGGACCAAATGGTGCCTTGAGATGCATGTGTGCAGTTTCTGATGGAGTCAGTGGGAGCCATGAGCATTCCTCCCAAGAGAGCATGGGCTTCTTAATGATTTCCAACAGCCTCCTTTCAGACTTGTTAAGTGGTAAGAGTAATAAATTACAGTTTTGATTCTTAATGCTTTTAATTCTCTAATACTTACAGCATTTCCTGCTGGAACTTAAATATGTTACCAAGAGCCTGAATCATTTGAATGTCCAACCAGAAGTAGGGTCCTTAGCCTGTATCTTCCATGTTTATCAGGGAGCATAATCTGACATAATGTTTGGGATGTGCTTGAACTATTTTTCTGGAAAAAAGAGAATCTATAAGGATTGTGCTGTTGTTCTCATTGTGCTTTCTCCTGTTCCTTCCCAGATTGTGTGCTACATTTACTTCACACGGATCATTGCAATTCTCATAAAGATTGCTGTTCCATTCCAGTGGAAATGGCTGTACCAGGTATTTGCCAGCAAAGAAAAATACATCCATTCCTTTGCTTTTTTTCTTTTTTCTATTATTCTTCAAATATAACTGCACCATAAAAACATAAATCCATAAATTGTTCCCCATGTTGCAGTAGAACATCTTTAAGCACAGTGCCACCTCCTCCTCCTCCTGATTTTTATCATTGATGTGCCTGAGGTGGCAGGAGTGTACTTTTAGTTTTTATATTTGTCCACCAAGGCTGCTAGATTATACATGAGATGTCTGAAAGTAATTGTATTATTGATTTTTAGTCTTTCAATTTAAAAATGTATGAAGGAAATTAATCAAGAACATATAAAGGAGGAAAAAAAAAATTGGTTGGGTTTGCCCTGTGTAATTGAGGCCCCAGGGGGGCAGTGAAATAAGCTTTCCTTCTTCCATCTACAGCCTTTATTTGCCTAGTGACTTCTAAATACTTGGTTTCTTAACATATAATCCAAGTAACTGTGCAGGGAGTTTTAGAATACATTAACTGTTGAAAATACCAAACAACATAGGGATGATTTCTTTTTTTTGCTCCTTATTTAAAAGCCAAGGCTTGCTGTTATTTAAAAGCACTGGAGTGATGGCTGGAACTGGAACTGTATTTAAAATGATGGGGAAAGCTGAAAGAACAAAGGGCTTTGACAGCCTTTAGCCTGGGATAAATGATGACAGGACAGGAATCTTTGTTTCTCCTATGGCACAAGCTTCTTGAACATTAAACCTTGAACCTTGTGAGGAGAAATGTTTCATGACCACAAAGAATGACAGGACTGAAGTTCAATCTCCTGTGTTTTTTTGTTGTTTTTTTTTTTTTTAACTTGCAGCTGCTGGATGAAATGGCCACACTTGTCTTCTTTGTCCTCACTGGGTACAAGTTCCGTCCAGCATCAGACAACCCTTATTTACAGCTTTCTCAAGATGATGATGATGACTTGGAGATGGAAGCTGTGTAAGAACCTCCCCACACCCCCCCTATTTTCACCTCTTCACTTGATTTGAGAAAAGCAATGTTTCAAAACACTGTCTCTAAATCCTTCTCTGCAAAAGATTAGGGTCTGCCCACACACTCAAAGCTGAAGTGTCTGTTTGGTGTGTGTTAAACTAACAAAGAAAATTGGGATAGGAGCTGAATATTGCAGTAGTGTGGAATACACTGGTAGAGCTTTGGATGGGGCAAAAAGATGCCCATGAAAATAAGTTAAAAAGCTGCTGTGTTTAATCTGTTTCTGAGCACCAACATCAACAGAAAGTAAATAGAATATAAATAAACAAACAGAATATAAATAAATGAGCAGGGTGTACAGTCCCTTCTACCTTGATGTTCAGCCTGCAGCCTTGTGGAAAGTTCTTAAGTAACATTGAGCTGAAAAGATGGGTTTTTACTGAAAAAATGGGTTTTTACCAATACTCTTCCCTGTTCCATTCCTTGCTGCTAAACCATTAGGCACCACAAATGTAGTAGGAGCTGCCTATAGTCTGAGATTATAAAGCAGGGCTCAGCCTACATCCCTGTTATTTTCTTTGCAGTGGTTTTCAGAGCCTTTAAAAATGAGTGGCATTTCTCAATCTATAAAAGAAGCTGCTCTGAGAAATGGAGCATGCTGGAAGTGGTGAATGCAGCTGTAATTGCCACAGAGTGTTGCCTTCCTAGGAGCAGGGCTAACCTAATCTCTTTCTTAGCTCCCCATTTCATGCATAATTGCAATTCTTGTACAGGCTCAGAAGCCCATTCCTGGGAGGTTTTTTTTACTTTGACTCATCTCCTCTTACCTGATTTTTGGTGGGAAAAAAAACCCACACAAAAAAAAACAACTTCTTTTTATTGTAAAGGCAAAATCAGTGTGTTTGCCTTCCATAGGTGGCTCGGAAAGAAATGGATCTTATTGGGAAATTGCTGCAAGGAAGTCTGAGGTAGAATCCAACCTAAAATGTCATGCAAGGATTTTAATTTCTCATTTTTCTAGTAACAAAAGTGATGTTTCCAGGTTCTTTATTTTTTTGCTTTAGGTCCTGAAAATCTGTTACTGTTGCAGGCAGAATCCAGCTAGTGGGTAGAGACCTTCAAATCATCACTTAAAAGTGTTTAAATGGTTTATGTAAGAAACTGGGTGCAGTTTGGAAACTGGTAAATAAATCTCCCCATCAGGAAGGCCCTGTCTGAACTGGGAGATGTGTCAGGATTTGTGATTGTACAGAAATGAGTTTTCATTTTTGTCTGTTAGAATGAATTTCAACTTTGCATTACATTCTTAATGACTTTTTACTTGGTTTTTTAGGACTAATAATGACACCTTTCATATGTAGTCATCTCAATAAATTGCAAAAGCTGCTAAATTTAGGAGAATCTGCCAGAAATAAGCTGGAGAAAGCTTGTTAATGAACTACTTGAGTGCTTAGCAGCTTGCCAGAGTGAAATAGACATTATTAGAAACTTGAGGATGAGAATTCCCTGTGAGCCTTTCCCTAGTAAGGCATTTTGCTCTTTGCTTTGGGAGTTTCCATTGTTGTACCTCGTGGGTTGTTCCCCTTTGCCTTGCTTGAATTCTTCTCATCTGATTCACCAGAAGTTTTCCTCCATTTGGGCACTTGGCAGGGTGTAATCTGTGTCTTGTTCTCCCTTCCCCAGCTGTGTCAGGGAAGTTTTGCACATATTGGAAAAGCACAGTGTGTACACATCCTCTGACAGGTGAAGAAACACTGCAGTGGAAGTGGCTTCAATTTCTTGTTGACTTGGTCTTGCTGGTCCTATTTTTGCTTTTATAAATATTAAATGTTGTTTCTCTGGGGGAAGAAATACCAAGGCATATTTGAGCCAGTGACTAAGTGCCTGACAGCATCCTGACTAATTCTTGTCAGTGGGTTTTGTCTTTCAGGTGATAAATACCCACTTGTCTTCAGAGGCTATGGCAGAAGTTAAAAGCCTGAAAACTTGAAACTTGGTGGTGTTCTTCCATCTCTTGGTGCCAGGTTGTGAGACTGCTTTGCTTTCCCAGAGGGTTTTTGTCTTTAAAATATTTACAAAATATTCAGTTTTTTACAAAGCATTCAGTTTCTTTCAACTCAACATTTCTATGAGCCAACAGAGGGGAGAGCTGTGGGGTCACCAGCCCTGTTTTCCAGGCTTGCTCATCTTGCAGCAAAAAAATAGGACATGTTAAGTGCAGCTCTCTAGTTTATGCCTGTTTCCTTGCAGTGCAAACTGTACAAAGCTCAGTCTGGCAGTAAATGTAAATATTAGGGATTGTATAAAGCTGAAATTTCAATAAAAATCCTGAGGCTAGTTTTCTGTGACAGAAGCAACATTAAGGCACAAATCCTCCCTTCGTAAATTCTTGTAACTCTCAAAAATATGTTCCCTTTGCTTTTTTTTAATTCTGTAATAACTCTTTTCAACTAAGATACCTCTGTCTTGGGAGAAAGCAGCCACAAATGTTACAGAACTTCTTCAGTTCTACCAGACTCAACAGAAGTTCTCCTGGTGGGGAGGAAAGCACAACTAAACTTGAACTAAGGACCAGGCTGTTCTTTTTCAAGTAGGGTCAATAGCCATTCATCATCAACAAAGTGGATTTCTGTCTATTCTGTGCTGGGCAGCCTCTTGAGCCCCTCCTGTCAGTCCATGGCCTTGTTGCTGACATTGGGTTAAAATCTGTTTGAAAAGGTGCAGCCAGACTTGTCTGAAAGAGTTGTCAGGCTTCCTGTGCTAATGCCATTTCTGGGGCATGATCACAAAAATATAAATGGTAGATTAGATGAGGTGGGGTGAGGAAGGGGAAAGGAAGCAGTTCTGGGGATTTTTTTTTTTTTTTTTTAAATTGCATTTCTTTGTTTTCCTTACCTTGGTAAGTCTGAGTTAAATGTTAGGGACCAAAGTGCTGCTCTTCAGATTTAGCTGAGAATGATGTATATGCATGTGGGGTTAAGATGGAGGAGAAACTTCACAGGAAAAGCCAGGCAGGGTTTTGTTCTCAGTTCAGTAAATCCATCTTGCTGACCTCTTGGAGACTGTTTCTCCTTAACACCCAAACCAGCCTCAATATAGTGAAGTGTTGTGGTAACACTCACCTACCTTTGCTTATGCCTGGGGATCTGGAGTTTCTCACTGCATTTTGAGGCCTGTTCTGTGCTGAGATTTGAAGTCCTGGGCTATTGTTTTTCTCTGCTCTCTCTCTCAGGTTGTGCTTCATGGCTGACTGATTCAGGATGCTTTCCCTTAGAAGTGATTTTCTTCACCTAACACATCTCTCCTGTGCAGAAATCAGGTTTTTTGCTCAATGGCTGATAAGTTTTCCCTCCTGGATGCAGCAGCTTGTGAAGCTGGCTGCTGCCAGTATCTGAGTTTCTTGGTGGGACTTTAAAACAACAAAACAGGAGCATAGGAGCTGAGATCCATCACTGGGGAAGGCTGAAAATGCCTCTGAGTACTGAGCCATCTCTTGGTACCTTGGATGCAATGTGGAGGTGAAAGGAAAAACCCAGAGATTTCCACTGTGCATGGAACTCCTTTTGTGCCTACCTTGTCTCTGGTGATAAATCCATGACTTGACCTGGTTGCAACTTCAATATGTAGCAATTTGTCCTTTCCTGACATGAAATCAGATCATTCCTTCTTAGCCATAACCCCTGAGCACTTTTGTCTTCATCTTGGTGTGTGATGGCTTTGTAGTTTCATTAAGGTGCTGTGCTCAAATCTAGACTGGGTGCCAGGTGGGATCTGATGGCTCTGAGTCAAGTGTCAGGATGACTTTGGTGTCCTGCATGTGCAAAACACCTGTGTACATATCTCAGGAGGTCTGCTGTTGCATTGCTGTTATTAATTTAATTTTTGGTTTGTGATCTTCAGCTCCTTCCTGAGCTCAGCCCATTATTCTGTAGTAACAAAGTTGGTTATTTCCAAAGAGGAAAATTGGTAGCTGGCTTGCTGCATTGTTACATGTTTTTCAGACCTTCATTTTGTCACAATCTTTCTGTGTTCTAGTTCTATTCTCAAACCCATGTAGCTCTTAGTGTCTTCTGCAGATTTAATAAGCAAGTTCTCTATTCCATTACCCAGGCAATTACTGCAAATATTGAGCAGAAGTGAACCCAGGACAGACCTCTCTGGAACCACACTCAATGTTCTTTCATTTTTGACAGGAAACCATTAAGTACATCCCACTGCATGCTTTTCCAATTAGTTATGCATCTATTTTGGTGGGTTTGTCTAGCTCATGTTTCCCCAGATTTTTTTCCTATGTGACTGGAGGAAAAATTTTCTCAGCAGGGAGATCTTATGACATCTACATATTCAGTGATAAGTTTGATGTGATTTCTTCCAGGCAAGTCTTTGCTGTCTGTGAATTCCATCTTCCTTCTTTAAGCAACCTGCTTGCTTTTTCTCTTTTTTTTTAAATTTATTTCAATAGGGAATGAAGCTGCTATTTGCTCTGTATCTTTTGACCCCTTTCCCTGTTTCCTTACACACAAACTCATCAAGTCCTTCTCTGAAGTGCCCAAACCACTGACAATCACTGAACACACCAGTTTGAGTCAATTATTTTTACAGTGCATGAAACAGAAGCTGATATCTTATATGGGACTAAAGGCATTTTCAGAAGTATCTGAAGATTGCTTCTCCTCTTGGGTGATCCTATGAAAATGTTGTTATTTAGTCTGCTCAAATAAAGTATTTTTACATGGTAACCAGGCACACAAAGACTGACAGCAGCAGCCTTGAACAGGACAGTTTTGTCTGTGCTTCCAGGCATCCCTGGTGACTGAGCTATTGGCACTTTTTCTTTCAGCATCCAAAGTAACCTTTGTAGCACACTTGTGGGGAGGAAAAAAAAAACCAAAACATCATATGGAATGAGAATTATATTGTGCAAAAGAATAAAGCAAATGTCTCATGCATGTAAATAGCCTGTTTTGTATAGCAACAGAGGAAGCTGCTGGGCTGAAGAGCTTGTTGGATAGCCAGGGTGGTTCTGAGAGGATTGCTGCTGTTCTGGCTGGATAAACAGTTCAGTCTGCCTCTCTCTCTCTGGTTTTGTTTCTGTTCATGGAATGATTTTCCTATTAATAAGAGCTGGTGTGCATTAAGCTAATAAGGTTCATTTGGGGCACTCTCCACTTTGTGTGCATTTGTATAAATGTTGGACCAATTCAAAGCATTGCAGATGCAGAAGAGAGTCTTTAATGCACAGAATTAAGGGTGTTCAGCTGTACAGCAAAATGTTTTGTTGTGGGTTTTTTTTTTTAAGCTGCTCAAACTTCAGCAAATAATGATCTGTTTTAACAATTTAACCACCCCTGCTGTTTTCTTTCAAGTATGAGGAAATATTAATTGCTCAGTTTAATAGTAGATGGGAAGGGTTTGAGGCTCTCAAGTCCATCAGCCATCAGATTTGTGCCCAGGATTACACCTGGTTGTAAAATGGTAGCAAAATGTTTTGTTGTGGGTTTTTTTTTTAAGCTGCTCAAACTTCAGCAAATAATGATCTGTTTTAACAATTTAACCACCCCTGCTGTTTTCTTTCAAGTATGAGGAAATATTAATTGCTCAGTTTAATAGTAGATGGGAAGGGTTTGAGGCTCTCAAGTCCATCAGCCATCAGATTTGTGCCCAAGATTACACCTGGTTGTAAAATGGTAGCAAAATGTTTTGTTGTGGGTTTTTTTTTTAAGCTGCTCAAACTTCAGCAAATAATGATCTGTTTTAACAATTTAACCACCCCTGCTGTTTTCTTTCAAGTATGAGGAAATATTAATTGCTCAGTTTAATAGTAGATGGGAAGGGTTTGAGGCTCTCAAGTCCATCAGCCATCAGATTTGTGCCCAAGATTACACCTGGTTGTAAAATGATAGCAATGAGAAAGATTGCATGGAGGCTGTTAGGTCAAGAGACACTTGAAGCATTATTTGATATGGACAGGAAGACAAACCTGTGAAATGGACATTGCAGTTCAAGTTCTAAAGTTTTTCCCTTCTTTTCCAGGGTGACAACTTCTGGGGTAATGGAAGGCATGAAGAAGGTCAAGAAAGTGGTGAATGGTTCAGCAGAGCCCCGGGGCGAGTGGGAGAGCATGGCATGATGGACTGGACTAAGGCAGCACTTTCAGAGAAACTTTTTTTTAATTTATTAATATTACTCTCAGTGGAAAGGGTGCAACTAGCACTTCCCAACACAAACTGCAGAGTGGGGTGTGTCTAGGGGGAGCAAAGCAGTGCAGAAATTTAACTATTCCTCTGATCATAAGAAAATGGGATCTCTTGGTACCTGCAAGGAGCGTGAAGCTTTCCTAGGGATTTTGGGTAGCTTATTCTTTTTTTTTTTTTTTTTTCCCCCCCCTTTCTGGGTCAGTTAGGTATTCTGAATTGTTTGCAGTTGCATTCTTCAGAATGTGTAATACTGATGTGAAGAGAGACCTGTAGTGTGTATGTAAAATATATATTTTATATAATGCACATATCTATATACACACACGTGCTTTGTTACATGTATGCTGGGAATCAAAGTGTCTTGGAAGGTGCAAAGAGAAGATGAGGTGTAAGTATTCTTTTTTTTTTCTTTTTATAAACTCTCCATTTGGCTTGGACAAAACCATTGCAAACCAAACAGGTAGAAATAACTGCAGTCATTTGAGAGACTGAATGGGGAATTGGATCAGATGACTTCTGCCCCGACTCAGATGAATGGCAGAGTTGAGAAGTATCTTGTTTTAGCCATGCAGGAATCCACTTGAATGTGTCAGGTTTTCAAATGTATTGCTCCACAGCAAACAAGTGACAGCTCTCTATTAAAAAGCACTAGCCTGTAGTGCAATAAGCATTTGTGCAAGTTCTCCCCCTCTTCATGGAATTGCTCTTGATTTGCACCCACGTGACAAGAAGTACTCAAGGTGTATGACTGATGCTTGCTTTTTAGGGATCTGCCATGCTAGCTTAAATATTTAATTTCAAACTGTGGCCCAGAGCACTTTGATCTGCTTTCTAAAAATATTTTCAAGGTATTTCAGAAGATACTCCTTCCTGCTCCAGTATAACCAGTACCAGAATCTCCAATAGGAATTTGTCTTAGCATATCTCTGGTTTACCATTACCCTGAGTTACTTGGCCTCTGTGGTTATGTGTGTTTAATGATTGCTGGTTTAAGATGAACTGAACTGATCAAAATGGTTTTGCTGTTAAAACCAGGTAACTATGGCTCCCAGTCCTAAATGTTTAGGGGTTTTTTTGTTTTGATTTTTTTAATTTTTTTGATAGGAAAGGAGAAGATCATGACCAGAACACTCAGTGCAGGGGAATACACAAGTCTTAAGTATTTGCTGCAAACTTAGCAAGGAATTTTTAGGGACATGGTACAAATGCCACGTGTGTTTTATCTCTACCACTCTGGTATTGTTAGTGACACAAGCTGGTGGCCACAGCTGCAGCAGTTAAGTCATAGCAAATGATTGTTAATTTGGGGGAGGATGGAAGTGGCTCACTGATGTAATGAGGATAAGCATCAAGGAAAATATAGAATATAACTCCTTGACCCACTGAAGCCTTAATACCCCTGAGAGACACTGACATATGGTGCTGCTGAGCAAAGTGCTTGTGTCAGGGTGACAGAGAGAGGCATCATCCCAGAGCTTCAGATGTGCCAGAATCTTCTACATCCTCATTTAGGAATTGCTTTTTTGACCAAAGGGGCTGAACCTCTGGGGTACAACTGATTAGAGGACTTTTAGCCACTTGGTTTTTTTCATTCTTTAAGTTTAGAAGAGGGATTTTCTTTAGAACCTTGAAACCACTTCTTCCATGGTCTTGAAGAGGAGTAAGAGAGGTCTGAAACGAGCAGTCTGTACCAAAACTTGCTCTTGGAAGAGCAACATTGTTTTCTCTGGTTGCCACTTCTTTTCTCAGGTGTTGCTTCTGCATATCATGGAAATGGTAGAAATCAATCTGCCTGCTTTCATACCTGGAACTGGTTTTTCCTCAGCTAAAGCCTGATAATAACCCTCTAGGTCCAGAGTTCTCTTCTGGTTTTCTCCTCAGCTGTAACTGCATAGGAATCACAGCAGTGATGGTTTGACTTGTGCCATCATTGTCTTGCAAAGATTGGTTTTAGTGAACCATTAGAAAGGTTTTTAGGTGACCCAGGGGTCTTTTAGATCCTCTCTATGAAGAAATCTGCTGCAGATTGAGTAGTTGAGGTGGGAGAAATTGGACTAGAAACAAACACAGGCAGTCCCAGCTCATTGTACACTTAGATATAATACCTGAGAAACCCATCCTCCCACTCTGCATGGTTGCTCCATCCTCATGGAAATGTCCCTGTCTGCACCCAAAGGGCTACTCAGAGAGGCTGTAAACTTTTGGTCAGACCAGTTCAGTGGGGTCTCAAAGTCTGTTGCCACAGAAATCTGTGTTAGGGATAAAGATTTGCTCTCAGAAACAGAAGAGAGGACAGTGTCAGTGCAGTGGAATTCTGATGGCTGTGGTGCTTCACCCAAATCCAGGAGGGGCTGTGCTGGGATCCCAGGGTGGGCTGAGCTGATTGCCCATTCCCTACCTCAGCATCAGTGAAGCTGCTGATTTGGCAAGTGCTTTACCTTAGCCTCAGGTTTCTTTTTTTTTTTTTTTTTTTTTATATGCACTTTTGCTAAAGTTATGTAGGATGTAGGTTTTTCTGCCTAGTCAAAAGCCAAAAAAAAAAACCACGGGTAATTTCTTTTTGCCTTGGCATGAGTAGCCAGAGCAAGTACTCTGAAAGTGTTTTGAGAAGAGCTCTTGGTCTCCCAAGTTCAGACCTGATCCTCAGCAGTCAGCTCTAAACCAACTTCAGCCAGCACTGGGTGCAGGATGCTCCCCAGCAGCCCAACAGGGACAGCTCAGACCTAAGCAGTAGTAAAGAAAGTGAATGTGGTCAAAAAAAAAACCCCCAAAAAAACCCCAGTTGTGGAAGGTTCTGACTGAAGCCATTTCCAAAGTGAATTCCCACTGGTGGAATTCCTCAGAGCAGGTTGAAAAATTTGTCTTGCAGGGTTTGGCTGGTGGCTGGGATGTTGGGGGGTGCTGAGGATGGGTGAGTTTCTCCCCCAGCACAGCCTGTGCTGCCCTGCAGAGCATCAAAGGGAGGGAATTCCCTCCCCCAGGAGGTGACCCCACATCTGCATCAGTGGCTTGGGAGTGAAAAGCTGCAGCTTGGAGCTTTCCAGGCAGGATAATCCCAGCCTTTGCCTCTCAGCTGCTGGGAGGAAGCTTTGTTCAGAGGGAGGCAAAACAGAAGGACTGCTTGGGGTTTATGGATCAGGTGAGAACACAGCCTTCCTCCTGCCTTTTCCTGAAGGGAGCAACTTCCCCTCCCTGCAAGTGCCCAGGGGTGTAAATTCCAGGAATCCTGGCAGGGCAGGGCTGGAGTGGCTCATCCCCAGTGCTGGGAGTCCATTCACCACCCTCTGCAGACAAAAATGAGATGGGTTGAGTTGTGATGCAGGCTGTGCCCTAATAAATCCCTGCTGCTGCTGCCATGCAAATACCACTCCCTGCTCTGACTGTTCCTCAAGCTGGCTTCCCCTGGAAGCTTCCTATGGCTCTGCAGCTGCCAGACTCTTGCATTCTTCAGGCATGAAAAGGTTTTCCTTGATGGTTCCTCAAGAGAGGTGCTAAAAGAAAGGAAGACATAATGGGGTCAGCTGGAACATTCCTGCTGCTTGCTCAGGATGGTGCAGTTTGGGTTGAGGGAGCCCCGTGCTGTCCTGTTGGATGCTCTTTCATGTTCTCCAGGGCTGTGCAGGGCACTGCTCAGGCTTTCTCTCCAGCTGAGTGCCCTGTTCCTGGATTTCCATGCTAGCATACCCTGGGAGCATGTTGTAAAAATTTGCTGCATTGCAGCATTTTGTCTTGGAGCTAGGAAGGGGGAGATTTGTTTTTTCCAAGCTCAGTGGACTCTCTCCCAGGAGGGTGCATCCACCATGGATCCTTAAGCACTGCAACATTCCTGCTGGCCATGAAAGGGCATGGCCTCATCACTCACTTTTAGTGCAAGTCCAGTGGAAGTTTTTTAGCATGTTAAGTCTTTTTTTTTTTTTTTTTTTTAATCTTTACAGTCTGTTCCTCTTAGAGCAGAAAAATGTCTGCCCAGTGACAAGTAAAGTGACAAAGGTTTAGGACAGGTGGAAGTGTTTGAGAACTTCTGCCTTTTTGGCACTGTTGGTGACTAAGTCACCTCTCATGTTTAACAATGGGCCAGGATTTTTCTGCTGGTTCTGTTCATTGCTTCTGTACCTGGAGAAGCCTTTCAGCAACATCCTTGCAAGGCAACTCTGAGAAATTTGTGTTTCAACAGCTAAAACTCCACTCTGACTCTGGAAAAGGGTGGCAGTGTAAAACCAAGCATGTAAGTAGTTACACAGTTTAAAATTCCTGGTGCATATAAACCCCTAAAAGCTCTTGGTTCCACCCTCCTTGAAGCAGGTGTGTGTGTGAGATGGACCTGATCTACTCTGGAGCTGGAGGTGCTCCCTGGGGTGGAAATGCACTGCTGGGAAAAGAACCAGTCTTAGGGAAGCAGAACATTCCTTTTCTGGATGCAAGGTAGTGAAACCAAACCCAGCTGTCATCACTGTCACAGGCAGGATGAGAAGTTATCTGAATTATTCTGGACAGTTTCAGGTAACATGTTCTCAGGATGATGAAAACAAGGGGGGGGGGGAGCACTCCAAACTCTTCAGCTCTAAAGCTACTCCAGGGTGAGACACTCAGGATACAGCAGTTGCCAGAGCAATGGTAATTACTGTCACAAGGTGATGGAAAACCCTTGGAAGGTTCCCATGGAAAAACACATTGGCAATTGCCTCTGGGCACAAAACATTCCAGAAGGAAAGTCAGAGTTAAGAGAACAGGTACTGAAGAAAAGGAAGCAGCCCTTCCTTCTCCAGTTTGATCTCTGGTGAGAGCAGACAGACTGCTGCTATTTTAAAGCAAATGTTTTATTTTATCAGTGTTTCACTTTTGGAAAAGGAGCCTGGAGCTGGGGATGGGAGGGACAGAGGTTGGCAACACTTTGTTTAAAACCTGTGACCTTGAGTGTAACTTCAGTAACCCTGGTTCATGGAAACCCAGGTGGTGCTGCCCAAAGACCTTGACCCATGTTTGTGTTCCCTGGGGTTGATTTGCTGGGGAAAACATTGTTGTAAATTGGATTAATCTGGGCTTTTAATGTTGCCACTGGGTGTGATGCTGCTTTGGGCTTATAAATCACTTTCACTTAGCAATATTGGGAAGCTGTGGGTTGGGTTTTTTTTTTTCCCCCCCTTGTTGTTTGTGACTTGGATCTAGCAATGATCCTACAAGAACTCTGCACTTGCAAGTGGCTGGAACAGGATTTAAGAAAAATAGAGATATTAAATGTGTAAAGTGATGGTACTGGCAGAAAGTGGCTGAGAGAAGAGTCACTCCTTGTAGGTTGACTGGCTCAAGGATCCATTTTTGTTTTGATTGCAGCAATCCTGTAGAAAGGACAATTCTTAATAAATACTTCCCTGTGGGATTTCACTTGGTGTTCTGCTCTCTGGGTAATAAAGTAGAGCCCCAGCTCCACATTCTCAGAAGCAGCCTTGTAGCTAGGATACTGGTGCATTGGGCTGGTACCTGTTCTGTCAAAACAGGGTATGGGTCTAAATAGCTTCCCTTTAGTAACTATTAATAATTAATTCTAGATCCTCTTGTGTCATTAAGCAGCTTTAGGCCACCTTGTACAACGTAGCTCTGAATTCATTTAGTAAATGACCTCCAAAAGAACTGAAAAAGACTTTCCTGTACAGCAAAGTCCAGTTCCAAGGTTTTTGGTGACCTGTAGATACCTTATTCCTCAGTTCATGTTCAGATGTACAAATGGATTTTTTTCAATTTTTTTTTTTTTTTTTTTAAACTTTATTAAAAGAACAACAAACAGTGTTTGAAGAGAGGCAAGGGAGATACAAATCAGGATGGTCTCTGTAACTTGCTTTCCCTGCTGTGATGCAAAAGTGTAAAATAAAGATTGACCAGAAAGAAGTTTAATGCATCTCATTTTCTGCTTTTAGCTGCAGGACCTCCGTGTGCCACAGCTGTGTTTGCAGTTGCCTTCCTCTTCTCTTAGCTTTGGAAATGGGATTTCTGCACTGGTGTCTGTGGCTCCTGTGAATGGAAGTGGTTTTTACCTCCCTGTTTCTCCCAGGCAGGGGGGTTCATCCAGGGCTTGTTGCTTCTGGTCAAGGTTTGGTCTCCTTGTTCCAGAGGTTCTTCTAAGGGAGGACAAGGAGTTGGTCCTTTAAACACTGGAGACCAGAGACAAATGAAGGGTAAACCCCTGAATTTCAGGTAATATTCTTTATATCAAGTAATATCCTTTGTGTATCTACCTTATATCAGAGGCAGGTTCTTGACCTGTTTGTTTGAGGGTGATTTGGGACTTCAGAAGCTGTTCTCTTCCTGTTCTCTGGATCCTAGCAGGATCCAACCATGCATTTCAGTTCTGCAAACTGCTTGGGTTGATAGGGATGAGGAGGGCAAAGTATTTCCATGAAGTTCTCATCCCCTGCCCCTCAAAAGCATCCATCCTTCATCATAAAATGTTCCTTATGGTTCAACCTATAGTTCTCAGCCTACCTCAAAGGGGCAATGCCCAAACCAGCCTGTGTTCTGTACCCAAGCAGCCACTTCTGTATTACCTAAAACCTTTGGGTGGGTGGGGGTGTACCAGGAAATTAAGCTATGAAAAATACATGGTTTGGGTCTTAATAATTATCCTGCTGTGGAATAGAAAACTCCACATGCTGAAGGTGTGATGGGTGTTGCACTGGAGTAGCCTCCAGCTGTGTCGTGCAGGTAGTTCTGGGATGTTTAGTTTCTCCAAGCTGAAATCCCCTGTGTTTTCCCTCTAATGTCTGTTGGACCTTAAAACATCCCAGCAGCCCAACTCATCCCTGCTGGAAGTGCCCAGTGCTCCAGTGGAGAGGGAAAAAAAAAAAAAAAAAGGCTCAGCTGTAATGAAAAGTGAAATATTAGGAGAGGGGGGTGTGAAGTGGGACTGGATTGTGGAAAGGCTCACTTAGATTGAGGCTAATTGGAGGGTTTGTGGGGAAAAAATCTTGATATCTGACTGTCCTCTCCAGGAAGAGACAAAAAGAGAAGAGAGAAGAGCCCCTGACTGCAGCAGAGCTCCTGGTATTTAAGGTCTGTTCCAAGCAGAGCTTGCCTGGTAGACTTAGAGAAAGGAGGGAATAAAAACCAGAGCCCTAACAAAGCTTTCCTCAGTGTGCTGTGTTGGGATGCAAGCTTGGAGGTGTTTTCCTGCCCGGGGGAGGTAAATTGTTCTACTTGCTTTAAGGATTTTTTTCTAGTGTCTGAAATTCTGAGCTGCTGCTTGATCATTTTCTGCTCCTTGTTGCAGTCCCAGCTGCCTGCTGTCACTGTCCTTGCTGTAGCAAGATTGGCTTTATGACTGCAAGGAGCTTCCTTCTCTTTAAATCTTGCTTTTACCTCCCTTTGCCTTCTGAGTGACAGACTCTAATGAGCAGGAGTGTGTTGTGGTGCCCTGCAGAATGAGTGGTCAATAAAAATAAATTGCTTTGTACAGAAGAGGTAATAACGTGGCTTGTATTGGCACAGCTGATCCTGATGCTGGGCTCCTCAGCCAGGAGCCAAGGGCTTTCATGTGTCTTTAGTAGTAACAAATGCAGGTTTTCCCTTTTTTCTCTCTCATCCATGGAAAATACTGAGTTGGGGTGACACCACTTTTCTCGTGACTCTTCTCCCCACTGGAATATTTTGAGTGGGGTGGCTGAGACATAATGCATGAGATGGCTCTGGTGTTGCTGGAAAGGAATAAACAGGAGTGTGAGGTGAGGCTGTTAGAGACCAGAATGGAGGAGATGGCTTGGAACTTCTTTGGAACTTCAAGTGCTTGAAAGAGTCCAGCGCAGAGCTACTGAGATGATTAAGGGAGTGGAACATCTCCCTTATGAGGAAAGGCTGAGGGAGCTGGGTCTCTTTAGTTTGGAGAAAAGGAGACTGAGGGGTGACCTCATCAATGTTTTCAAATATGTAAGGGGTGAGTGTCAGGGAGATGGAGTTAGGCTTTTCTCAGTGGTGACCAGTGATAGGACAAGGGGTAATGGGTGTAAATTGGAGCATAGGAGGTTCAAGTTGAATATCAGAAAAAATTTTTTTACTGTAAGGGTGACGGAGCCCTGGAACAGGCTGCCCAGGGGGGTTGTGGAGTCTCCTTCACTGGAGACATTCAAAACCCACCTGGACACGTTCCTAGGGGATGTACTCTAGGGGGCCCTGCTCTGGCAGGGGGGGTTGGACTAGATGATCTTTCGAGGTCCCTTCCAATCCCTAGGATTCTAGGATTCTATGATTCTATGATTCTTTTCCTACTCCTTCTTGGGATGATTGCACTCAGCTTGGCAAGAGACTCCCAGTGAGGCAGGAGCGGTCAGCATGGTAAAAGGTAAAAATAAGGGGTATTTTTTTGGTCCCTGAGGACACTTCTGGGCTTCTGATCCTCTAATATTGTCTGAGTAGTTTTTATAGGGTGGCACAGCATCCCCTGGGCAGCCTAATACCCCAAAATGTGTGCCCACACTGCTGGCTGCAGGGACTGCTGTGGGTCTTGGGTTCTGCAGGAGCTCTGGGAAGGCACAAAGCATCCCAGACCTGGCCCAGCTGGGAAGGTTTTGGTTTCCAGCTCCTAGGAGAAGCCCAACTTGTTCCAGTTGGGATGGATCTCACAGGAGGAGCTACAAAGCACATGAGCAGCCACTGAGAGGAGAGAGAAAGGGGCAGTGACAGAAGATGAGAAGAATTAAAGCTGTAAACCTGAGTAAGTGATGATTAAAGAGAGCCAAGAAGATGTAGCACACTGCAAAATGGCTGCAGGGGGGAAACTGCAGAAATGAGTGGGGAATTAATCAGGCCTGAGCTGTGGAGAGGTGAGAAAAAATGAGAGCAGAGACTGAGATGTTAAGGAAAAACCTTTTGCCAATGAGATGGCTTTGCCTGCAATCTCTCTGGAGGAACTGCTGCAGTTCTGTTTTGCTTTAGATAATCAACACCAGGCTGGGCAAATCACTGCTAAATATCCTGTAGGGAACAACCCCTTGTGGGCTGTGAACTGGGTGAAATCCCTGACTCAGGATTTTTTCCATTGGTTTATCCCTCTGTGAAGTGTATTCCAGAGTTTCTGGTTTGGGGGTTTGTTTTGTTTTTTACTCTTAAAACCTTGGAGATGCCTTGGGTGAGCTTGAGGAGCATAAAAGTACCAAGTGAAAAAGCAGCTGGTACACGTGTGCCCTCATCTGTATTCCTGGTCAGTCAGGTTTTCAGCTGTTGTTGGGAAAACTGAGCAGAAATATTTACTGGGATTTACCAAGCACACAATGCCCCCATCTTGCCATGAATCAGAGCATCCTCCTGGGAGACAACACTTCAGCCTCTTCCTGAGATGAAATTTGAAAAATAGGTATGAGGTGATTTTGTATGTATTGAGTGGGTTTGGTTGGCTTTTTGGTTGGTTGGTTCTGTTGTTGGGTTTGGGGTGTTTTTAGTGGGTTTTTTGTGTTGTGGGTTTTATTTTTTATCTTTTTAATGATTGCAGGGCAGGGTTTGGTTGGACAACCCCCACTGCTGACAGCACAGGTTGCTTGTGAAGTTTGCTGGAGTGGTTTCTATCTTATCTGAAAAGCAGAGCAGGTCAGCAGTGAGCAGCCCTGGCAGCAAGCAGGCTCCCTGCTCCCAGAACCTGGCAATCTTACATGACTCAGGAGTTATCTTTGGAAGAGGCTGAGGGCTGGCTGGCTCCTGCTGTGAGCATCACCACAGCCCTGCAACCCCTGCCAGAGCTCAGCATCAAATGGACCCCAGCCCTGAGCTGCCTTCAGAGCCAAGATTTGGGCAGGAAAGCAGCTGATAGCTGCATGCCATCCCTTCCTTTTGAAGGTTCTTATGTATATATTTAAAAAAAAAAAAAAAAATTAAAAACCAATACTCTGGTTCTAATCCCAGTCTTGGCATTTTAGATACTTGTCTCAAAGAGTTGGTTGGTTGGTTTTGGAGTAAAACTAAAAAAATATCTGTTGGAGCAATAGGGAATGGTGCTCAAATAACCTTGCAGAGTGCATCCAGCCCCTCCTTCAGCTCTGGTGGATCCTGCAGGGTGTCTTTGCTGCAAAAGCTGCTGCTGCCTCCGTGCCTCTGATCTTATCTCCCGCAGACACAACCGCACGGCGCTCCCTCGCTTCTTGTTACCAGGACTCTTTTTTTTTTATTTATTTTCTGTCCCTGAACAAACGTGGTGCTGGTTTTCTGGGCTCAAGCCTTGTTTTGAAGGCTGAAGCTGAGCCTTGTGGTTCCCATGCTGCAGGAGCAGCAGAAGGTGGTGGTTTCCCAGTTGCCAACTGGGATTTGTGATGTGCCACCCATGGCAACACCTCCTCCTGCCTGGCTTGGTCTCAGCCAGCTGTGATGGCACAGGGAGAAGAGCCCAGGTGTTCAGCCACCTTTCCCAGGTTCCCCCATTAGAATTGCAGCCCCAGAGGCTGGAAAGGGAATGCAATATTTAAGGAAAGACACTCAAACTGAACAGAGCAATTCACAGCGTAACCAACGGCAACGCGCAACGCCTCGGCCTTGACAGAGAGCTGGTCCTGCAGCCTGGGATGTTTGATTCTCAGGCTTTTCCTCTGGGTTTGGTGGCTGTTTCAACATCTGCACTTCTGTCTCCTCGGGACAGAGCCTGGAGGGCCCTGTTTCTGCTGCCACTTTACCCCAAACAGTTTGGTTTCTGTTGTGTTTTCCCGTGCTATGTGCTGGCAATAAACTGCTCTGCTGGCTGGAAGTAATTTCTAACTGTGTCAGCCAGTGAGGCTGCTGGAGTTGGAGCCATCAGGGTGTTTTGGGTTATAAATCTCCATTTCTGAGGGTTTCTTACTTAGCTGAACATAGCTCAGCTATCAAAATAGCAGGGCACTGCCAGCACTTGGTGCTCCTGGTGGCCGGCAGTGAAACCAGGGGTGAAGCAAGAGCAGCATCTTGTCAAGCTTAGAAGAGCTTCAGGAATGCTCTGCTTGGTGACCTCAAAGCTCTGAAATCCCATTTAAAGCTGCCCACAGTCTTGAAATCATACAGGCATGTAAAATTGTTGTAACCTAGATCAGGGTGATGCCTGAGAAGCCCAGGCAGGAAAGAGATGTCCCCAGGACCAGCTGATGTCCCTGCAGTCCCTGTTTGTGTCTGGTGTACCAGGATGTTGTAAGAGAAGAGAAGATAATTGCTCTCTTTTTCTTTTTTTCTTCTTTTTATTTTTTGCCTTTTCTTTCCCATTTTTTTCTTTTTCTTTTTTTTTTTTTTTTTTTTTTTTTTTTTTTTTTTTTTTAAAGCTGGGAAAAAACATCTACTTTGCTGGCTTTCTTTGCCAGCTGTGACCACGACTTGTCTGGTGGAGCAGCCAGCTCTGATGCCAATAATTTCTTTGGCTCTTTTTCTGCCTGAGTCAGATCACTCAAGCATCAGTCTTAAAATAGCCACTATTTTTGTAGCTGATAGAATTAATCTTGTGTGTGTGTGTGTGTGTGTGTGTGTGTGTGCTCCTTCCCCAGCCTAAGCTTTGAGGCTTCACCACTCCCCTGCTGACCAACGCCCAGCTTTGGCACAAGAAAGCTTTTAGCAGAACTTGACTTTTCCATGAAAGAGCACAAAGTATGGGCTGTCTGCACTCTGCAGGGTGAGTTCACTGCTGGGCAAGAGGCTTTTTGCCTTTGCTGATGCCATTTCCAGCACCAGATTCCTTGCTTCACCTTTGGCAAGGGGGAGGTTCCCAAGCTGATGGCTCTGGGGGTAACACTGACCCCAGAGCAGTAGCAGATGGGGGGGGTCTGGGGGTTTAGTGATGCACCAGGAAAAAGGGGTTGGTGTGAGTGGAGCCTGTCTGGGGTCTCATCCAGCCCTGGGAAAGGGGGGAGAGAGGCAGGGGATGGACTGAGCCTCTTTCTTCCCCTTCCCAGAGCAGTTCCTGCATCGATCTGAAAGTGCAAGTCTGGGATATTGGATCCCATATTCCCCAGCCCGAATTTCCAGCCCCACTCATGGCTCAAGGTGGGGGTCCAGAGGGTGCTGTGCTTTTGGCAATGTTTTACCACTGATTTTTTTTTTTTTTTAGGGCTGAGCACATCAGGGAGGAAGAAAGGGAGGAAATAAAGACCTTTTGTGATGAAACAAAGCGAGCGAGCGTGCTAGAGAGGGGGGACGAAAGCTCCGTGCTTGCACGCAGAGCTGTTCCCCTGAGGTGACTCTAATCCCAACAATTAAATCAACAAGGACACGTTGGGGAACAACCCTGGTGATGGCATCTGAGGATGCTTATTAAATGCAGGCAGGGTGGTGAACCCATGTGGAGCAAAAAGCTGCGTGGCCGAGCCTGGCAGATCCGCTGCGTCCTGGGGAAAGAAAGAGCTCCCTGGTTTCCTTAAAACACTTTTAGGTCAACATCTGAGGAAAGAAGAGCTTTCTGCAGACACAGAGGTGGCTGCACAGCCCACGTTACCTCCCAGCTTTTACAGTCAGAGCATGGAGTGTCCCATGTCCCATCCCAACCTCTGGCCTGGCTGGAGAGGCAACAGCTTCCCTATGAGCAAGACCCTCACTCTGACTGGGGTGGCAAAAGCAAATCCTGGCCAGGGAGGGATCATTTCCCTGACAGCACATTGCAATCTGCTGAACAGGAGGTGGATGCACCACCAGCAGCACATGCAGTCACTTAAAAAAAAAAAACAAAAAAAACAAAAAAAAAAACCAAACCAAAAAAAAAACAGGCTGGGGCTGGGCTGGGTTGTGCTGGGGAGGGGGGAAATGTGAGGATCTGCCATGGGAGAGAGATGCAGAGGGGCTTGAAAAGCAAAACTGCTCTCAAGGGCTGGTCCTGTGTTGGCTTTTCCTCTCTTAGTGACCAGCTCAGCTCTTTCCTTGGTGCATTCAGCTGCACAGGATTGTTTTGTGCCTCAGTCACTGTTCAGGTTTCAATCCTGCCAGCCCAGCCCCAGGAGTCTTTTTCCTGGCTGGGGCTGTGTTCCTCTGGCTGTAGAAAAGTCACTGCCTCCCAGAAAATGCCACTGGTGGTGTTATTTAAGCAATAATGGGGTTGAAACTAATAATTAGGAAGAGAAAGTGACTGGCTTGCACAGTTTCCAACTACTTTTTTCCTCTCATCTGTGTGATCTGAGCTCTCTCTTCAGTGTTCCCTGTGGTGGAGGCAAGGTACAGTTTTAAATAGAATTAAATCCCTCTAACATCAGTTTTGCATCAGCAGAGCCTGTGCTAAGATGCCTGTGCTGTGCAGGGAAGGTTTGGGATGCCAGGGAAGTTTTGGGATGTTACCCTTGGCACCCCAGCCAGGTGTGGGACAGGGTTACATCTCCAGGACTACAAATGCAGTCAAAAGGCAAAAATTGGTATTTTTCTGAGGGGCAGTTAAGGAGTGGGCTGCACAAGGCACATTGCAGTGGATTTGGGAACCAAACTGGAGTCTGGTGAGGCCTATGCCTGAGTCACAGGTGGATTTCTGTCCCTAAAAGCTGTCAAACTATTGTTAGCAACTGTGATGGATGCTGGAGAGGAGCTTGAGCTTTACTGAGTTCTTGCAACCTTGTGCTCCAAATCCCCCATCTCTCTCTGCTGCTTCTCCCCCAGGGGTACTGCTGCTGGGTGCCCAAGCTGGGATGTGGTGATGGGGTTTTTCTATTCTTCTGCTTGGTTGGGGAAGGCTGCAGGACTCTGCATTTGAGAAACATCTACCCGGGGAATGTGTCCCTGGAGAAGTGAGGATCAGGCAACATTTTGCTGGTTAGGAAAAAAAAAAACAAAAAACACCAAAAAAGGGGCAGAGACCAGGGCTGTAGCAACCCTGCTCCTCCTCTCCTTCGCAGATAACCTCGGGGGGGTTGTGTTGTGCTCTCTGCAGCCTTGCCCACAGGTTTTTTGCTGTATCCAAGTGCAGGTTTGCTCCTTCCTTGGCTGCTGCCATAGGAGCCCAGGCGTGCCCGGGCAGCTCTGCTGAGGCCTTCATTGCAACAGGGGAGGGAAGAAAACTGGATTTATCGTGTGCATCAGTACAGCTAATGGATGTGTGCACACATGCACTGGGAGGTTTTGTCGAGGGATAAAGCCCTGCACGGTTTTGAGGTGGGAAAGGGCTGCACACCACTGCTTTTAGCACCGGTTTGGTTTCCCTTGCTGCACCACGAACCCACTGAAGGCTCAATCCGCGGGGTTTTGGAAGGAATTGCTCTTGGTTTTAGGTTGCAGAGAGCAAGTGAAGGCTTCACAAGAGCCCTGAGGATCCTGGGGTGAGGGACACACCCCCCCTCCCCCCTTCAGCTGGGGGAGACTCTTCCACTCTTGAAGGTGTTGCTGTCCCACCAAGGTCATCCCCAGGCCCTGAGCTCAGCCTGCGAGTTCCCACCCCCCTCTCCCTCTCCTCCTGCTGCCCATCACCCCTCCAGGCAGGACCCCCGGCCGAGCATCACCCCCCCGACATTTTCCTCCGGATTTTCCTCATTGATCCCTACGGATGGGGAGGGGGGGGCAATCCCGCTGGCTCTGGGGATCCCCCTCCCACCCGCTGCCCCCGCGGTTTGGGGGGGGGGGGCGGCGGGGCCGTGCCTTAACCCCCCCCCCTCCCTTCTCCTTCCCCTCCATCCTTCCCTCCCTCCCGCAACGCGGGGCGGGGCGCAACCCCCCCCCCCTCCTCCTTTTCCTCTCTTCCGCATCACCCCCGCGCCCCAGCAGCGCGGCCGCGGCCGCTCCGCGCTGGGCGGCGGAGGAGGAGGGCGGGGAGAGGGTGCGTGTAACCGGGGACACGTTCACACACACTCCCGCACACGCAGGGCCGCCCTGCAGCACCGCGCCGGCAGCCTTTGCGGCCAAACCCCGCCAACAAAGACCCCCCCTCCATCCCTCCTTCCCCCTCCCCACCTTCTTCCTTTAATTCCCCCCCCCACCTCCTCCTCCTCCTCTTCCTCCTCCCCGGGCTCTGCGCGGAGCTGCCCGGCCCCGCCGCGGGATGTAGCCCGGCCGGGAGCTGCCAGCGAGGCACCGCGGACCCCCCCGTCCCTTCCCTGCCCTCCATGCCCCCGCTGTGAGGCCACCATGGGGAAATCCAACAGCAAGTTGAAGCCTGAAGTTGTGGAGGAGCTGACCAGGAAAACCTACTGTGAGTCAAGGGGCCTGCATGGGGGGGCCAGGGGGGGTTGCGGGGATGCTGCCGGAGAGGCTCCGGGGGTTGGTGGGGGTTGGAAGGGTCGGTAATGGATTCTCCATCACCCCTTTCCCCCCTCTTGGTCCCTGTCCCTGGAGCGGTGGCTTCCCCGGGGCCGATTCCCGGGGGAGGGCGCAGGCTCGGCCGGGCTTTGTTGCAAGAATTCCGAGATTAGCCAGGGAGGAGGAAAAAAAAACCGAAAAAAACAACAAACCACACACAAGGCAGCAGAGGCATGGAGAGGGGTAGGGAGGCAGTGTTTTCTTAGGAAAAAAAAAGAAATCTCTGTGGCCTACTTCTAAGTCTTCAGTAACGGTGGGACAAGGGCCGCATCCTGCCCACCCAGGGTGATGCATCTTTTATTTTTTTTTTTTTTCCTGACCCCCTTCCTGCCTCTGCTCAGAGCATCTTTTCTCTGCCCCGAGGTTCCTCTGCCCAGGGACCGGCCGTGGGGGTGTCCCCGGAGCCAGGCAGGTTCTGCCAGAACGGGGAGCAGAACCCATCTGGGTGGCCTCCAAAGTTTGGCTGTGTTAGTTGGAGGGGTTTGCTTTGATATTACGCTCTGAAGCAGAGAGGTGAAGCACCAGAGAGTTCCCTATTTTTCTAGGAGTATCTCGGTCTCGGTTTAATAACCTGGTTTTCTGAGTGAGTGGCTTTCCTGTCTGAACCTCTGCTGTAATCTTATTAACGTGGCTGGTGCCCGAGCTTTGGCAAGATCAGGTGTTTTGGATTGGTGTTTTTTTTTTTTTTTTGGAGGATGCACAAAGCAAAACAAAGGCTTTGGTGGTTGAAGTTTGCCTCTCCTCTGGCAGCTCTGAGATCTTCCCCCTTTTGCTTTTCCAGAGATCTTTTAACCTGCAGCAGACCTGGGACTCTCCCCACTGGCATTGCTGCAGTCCCACGGCAGTGCTTACCCAAAAAGGCAATGGATTAGGATGCAGCAAGTTCTCCCATATGGAGAAGAGGCAACACTGGTGCATTGCACAACCCTACACGAGGGGTTTGCTCTCTTGTTGGGGCACGGGGAGCGAGCAGGGCAGGTTGCAGGGGGGGCATCTCTGCAGAGCCCAACTGGGAATGATGGTAGGAGAGGCTGGGGTTCCCCAGCTGGGCTTCCTCCAAGTGGCTTGGGAGGAAGAAATAGTGGGAATGTGGCTGTGCCTGTGGCAGGCAGCCCTCAGATGAGCCCAGGTGGGTGCAGCTGTGCTGGGTTTGGTTCTTGCCATCCTGCTGGGTTTGCAGCTGCCAGGACCATCCCATCTCTGGTAGATCTGGGAAGAGCCCAGCCTGGTGCAGCCTCCTTGGCCAACGCTCTGCTGCCTTCTGGGCTCTCTGCACCCCTGGGTGGCTTCTCCCTGCACAGGGAAGGTGTCACCCCCAGCAGTGGGCACAGGGGCAGTGATGCCCCATGTCTTACCAGCAGCTGAACAAACAGTGCTGGTGAAACTAGAGGCACAGGGATGTCCCTTTTGTTTCACGGGTCCAGCAGAGAGTCCTGGCATTTCAAAGCACTTTATTCCAAACTTTTTTACTCCCTTCTCTTGGCTGCTCTCCCCTTTCCACCTCACCCCCTCCAAAGAGACTCCCATCCTCTGACCACTCTCTTGATCAGTTCCTAGCCTGCCCAGGGTGTTTTCTCCCCACTCCAGGCCTCTTGCTGCCTCTTTTTTTGAGGTGCACCAGACCTGTGTGTCCGTGCAGGTGAAGCAGCAGCTCCTGGGCAGCCGTGCCACGGGGCAGCACGTGGCCCTTCACGTGGCTGGAGAGGTGCAGCACCCCAGTGTGCCCTGGCAGCACATGGTGTGATGCCTGTCAGGGAGAGCTGGCTCTAAGACCAGGCTCTGTTTGTTGATCCCTCCTCATTCCACCTCTCATCTCTGGGATTAATCACTTTTGCTGAGCATTTCTGCCCCTTTTCTGCAGCTGTCAAGGCGAGCGCGCGTTCCCTTGTCTGGTGAAGCGCTTTGCAGGGCCCTCCCAGGCACCTCTGAGAGCCTCTGATTTCTCTTCAGACCCTGGGAGGTTGCAAAGATACTGATTTCCTCCTGCATTTTGGGGAACCCAGGCAGAGAGGATGGAGGTAGGAGTGCAGGGTTGTCCTGAGCACAGGAGGGACTGGTCCAGACCTCTGTGGATCAGGCTGCTGGACCAGCTCAGGCAGGGGATAGTTGTGTTCACAGATCCATGGCATGCTCCAGAGTTTCTGGGGAATCTGCCTGGGGAAGGTTTTATTCCACAGCACTGTGGTGTTTTGGCACCTTTCTGGTGGATTCCTGGTGATCAGCTCTTCAAAGAGCATCCCTGATGCCATCCCCACACGCTGGCTGCCACCATCCCCAGCCACCTCTGGCCCTGCCTCATGCACGGTGCTGTTACAGCACATCTGGGCAGATGTTTCCAGGAGCCCACAGCTGACAGCTGAGGAGGGGACCTCTTTTTATCCCAGGAAGGTTCCTGTGGCAGCGTGAGCTGTGGTTGTGGCACATGAGGAGTTTCTCCCACGGTGACATTTCCTCCTGTTGCATCATTCTCTGTTTGTGTCATTTCCAAACAAAACAAAACAAATAACATAAAGCCCCTTCTGGGTTCTGCAGTGGGATGAGGAGATGTCACCCCCTCTCCCTGCCCCACGTGGCTTCTCTGCAGATTTAACTCATCCATGGGACATGGAGGACCATGCCGTGTCCCCTCAGTGCACTTTCCATTCCTGGTGGCTTCTTGCATCCCCTGACCACTGTCCCCTGTTCCTTTAGGTCTCTAAATCTCCTGATTAGGTCTCCAAAAATCTCCTGATTTTTGGTATTTCTCTGGCCGTGTCTCAATTGCAGAAATCTTGGGGCAAGCAGGTGATGGGAGCAGCCAGGAGGGGGACGTGGGACCCTTTGTGTGGCAGGGCAGGTGCAGGATGGTGCTGGTGCTGGTACTGGTGGGCTGCAGGGTCATCTCTGTGAGATGTCAGAAGGATTTTCTACCAGGTTGTACCAGATCCTGTCAGGAACTGGAAATGGAAGGACAGGAGCCTGGAGCCTCATCTCTTGGCTTCCCTTCCCACCCTACTCTTGACTCTCAGGCACGGATTTTAATGGCACTTGGACATCTAAAGGCTCAAAGGGTTTCTTTGAAGTCCTGGCTGCCCAAATCCTATTGATTTGGACCCATCACCATTCAGTATCTCCAGGCACCTGACTTCCTAGGAATATCAGCACCAAGCTGGCCTGGCTGCCAGGTGCTGGTGGGGAGAACCCAGCTACAGGGCAAGGATTTAACCTTCCTTGGGGGCTGGTGCCAAACAGGGGTGTGCAGGAGAAGGCAACACTGAGTGATAATCATAATAATGAATAATAAATTATGTAATTCTTTGTACTTCCATGGAGCCTTTCATCCAAAAGCTCTTAAAGTGCTTTATAATCATTAATTTATTAATCTTCCCCATGCCTTGCTCAGGGACACAGTTTTGGGCTCTGTGTTTTGTCCCAGGAGGTGAGACTGGAAGGAACCTCTATTTTCCCTGGATTGTGTCTGCTGGTCCCTCTTCAACTGGGACTTCAGCCTGGGCTTAACTTGGGCCATGAGCTGGTGGCCCAGGGCCATGATGGGATTTGGGGGGCTGTAGTCCAAGGGTTCTGCTAAAATGGAGATTTAGGAAGGTCCTGGGGTACCACTGCTCCCTGCAGCCTGCAGAGAGTTGTATCAAGTGCACGTGTGCAGTTGTGGGTGAAAAATATGTGTTGTGGGTGAAAACTGCTTGATGTGGACTCCTGGTGGAGGAATTGGGAGACAAATTGTTGGAGAAATGCAGTGCTCAGCATCCCTCTGGCAGCAGCAGCAGCACTGGCAGCCCTAAAATCCATGAAACAGGAGCAAGAACCCGGTTGTTTCAGAAGAGCTGTTTTGTTGGGGGTTCTTTTGATCATTTTGGGGTGAGTTGGATTTCAATGTTCACTTCTCCAAGCTGTTTCCCAGGTCCACAACCACTAAGTTTTTTTTTTTTTGATGCCAGCTGCAGCAACACCCGTGCAGCCGGGTGTGCTGGGAACCACGGAGGTTCCAGGGCATCGCTGCTGGGACTGGGGACGGATGGGGTTGGGATGATGGTCCCAGTGCTCTGGGGACCAGGGTGAGGCTCCAGGGAAGGTGTGGGAGCCAGGGTGAAGCTGCCAAAACGTCGCCCACGGCACTGGGAGGCCCCGGGCTGCGGAGTGGGTGCGGGGAGAGGAAGCTGCTCTTTTCCCCAGAACCGCTTCCCACCCACTGCGATCTATTTTGTGGATCTTAAACTCACTCTGGCATCATCATTTTCTGCTCTTTTACAATAAGCCGCAAAATTGGCTCTGCTGCTCGACAGTAAATGCATTGAATTAATGGGCATTCGTTTAAGAGCAAACTGCAAACAGATCGATTTGGAGTTGCGGGGGGGTGAGGGGGGGGGTACGCGGCGGCGGGACGGATCCTGCGGGAGAGGAAGGGAAATTCCCCCACTGGATAGCAGGATTCAGCCAGGAGAAGGGGGGTGGTTCATCCATGGGGGCACCGGCTTGGATAGGTCGGGATGATGGGCAGGAGCAGAGGAGGGGTCAGAGCAGAGGAGGGGTCAGAGCAGAGGAGGGGTCAGAGCAGAGGAGAGGTCAGAACAGAGGAGAGGTCAGAACAGAGGAGAGGTCAGAACAGAGGAGGTCCCTCTGTGCCTTCCCGCCCTGGGTTTCTTTTTAGGCTCCGAAATGTGTGGCCCCGGGTGCTGGGTTTCTTTGCCAGGTTGGGTGGTGTTGAAATCCCTCCTGTTGCTCATCCAGAAGCACTCGGGTCAGGCCCTTCTGCACCCCTTGTCCTTCAGCAGTGAGGGATGGGGGGGAAAAATACCCAAATAATACCCAAATCCCCCAAATGCAGCTCTCTGCCTGTGTCTGGCAGCTGCCTGCACTCACCTCTTGGGGAGGGGGGGATCCCTGTGGGACCCGTTCTTGTGAGCTCGATGGGGACCTGATGTGGTGCCTCTGGAGGGATGTGGGGGTCTGGAAGCATCTCCAGCCCTTTCCCCACAGAGACCCCAACCTACTCCCAGTGAATTTCATGTCTGGGTATCCCATGTGCTCGTGGAGCTGGTGCTTTGCAGGTAAACGCAAGCAAAGCGAATTTTGGGGTCTCAGAAGCAAGTTTTGGGGTTTTCCTGTGGTCCCTGGGAGGTGCTTGCAATGCCAGGATGGGAAGAGGGAAGATGGGACCAAGGGCCCCTCGGGCTCCCTCTGTGGCAGAGCGGAGCAGCCTCTGCCTGCTGCTGCTCCAGCATCAGAAGAATCACATTTCATTTATCCCCTGACATGTTAATGGATCTGCTTAACCACTCTCCCGACCTTTGCTGCTGCTGCTATAATTAAGGTTGTGAAACAAGAGGCTCTGGAGGCATCAAAGGAGGTGGCTGCTTCAGGGAGGAGCCCATCAATGCGCTCGCTGCACCACTGGGGTGATGTTTGGGGTCGTTTTGTTCCTTCTGTCCCTCTTCAGCTTCCGGGAGAAGCTTTTAGGGAGCTGGATGGGAAAGGGAGGAAGGGTCTGTGCCCTCCACCAATGCCTGCCCAAGGGCAGAGCTGGCTGGGGAATGTTAAGCCCAGGGTATGGTGACCACTGCTGTGGTTCCTCAGCCCTGGCATGGGGCTTTCTCCCCACCTCCTGCTCCTTGTCCTCCCATCAAGGCACATTTTTAATTCCTCCGTGCCTGTGCTTCACCAACTTGTGTTTCTCCAGCATCTCCTGATCCATGGCTGGACCCTGTGAAGTTGTCCGAGGTGTGGAGGAGCTTTGGCAGCCCTTGGTGCAGCCCCAATCCTGTGGGGGAGCTGGGGAGGGGACAGAGGTGGCCCAGCAGCATCCTGCTGACCTTCCCTTGGCTCTGGGTTCTGATGGTGGAACCACAGCAATTTCCCTTCCTTTGCCTGTGCTGGGTCCTGAGGAGAGTTTTCTCCTCTGCTTGGTGCAGGAACTGCTCCATGGGTTGGGCCCAGCACTGGGCAGGGGACAGGACACAGTTGCCACCCCATACAGCCAGGGCTGGGGATGCTCTGCTCTGTTGTGGAGCATCACTGCCAGCTCCCAGGGATCCAACCCAGCCTGGGGCAGAGCTGCTGCAGCCACCAGCTCCTGCTCTGGGCGTGTTTGTCTGATTCATTCATTTCCAAAGGAAAGCAGTGTCCTTTGCCCTTCCTCTGCTGCCTTTGCTGCCAAGAGCCACCGCTGCTTTTTCCCTGAACCCAATATCCAAAGCCTAATGCTGGGCCCTTAAATATTTAATCAAGTCTAAAAAGGATTTTAACTGCCTATTGGCTTTCCTGTCAGTACCAGCCCTGGGGGGAGATGAGAACAGAACTGTTTGTGGACCTGTTTATCCAGTCTGGGAACAAGACAGAACACTAATGGGAATGCTGGTGAGCAGGGTGCCAAACGCACACGCAGTTCTCTCTGCGTGGGGCTTCGTATCTCAGCAGTAACAAATGACACCAAAAATGCTGTCAGGCTGCTGCTTCCAACATCTTGGAGGCTCCTGGACCTACAATCCTGCTGGAGATGTCTGTGATGGGGAGAGAAGCCAAAGAGAGCAAGTGCACAGGGAGCTGGGTGAGCGTGGGATGGGGATGTCCCAGCAGGGAGGAGGAAGCTCTGGCCAGGTTGGTGCCTGTGTGGTGAAGCTGCTCTGACACCCCTTTGGGATGGGGTGGGATGTTGTAGGGATGGGGTGGGATGTTGTAGGGATGGGATGGGATGTTGTAGGGATGGGGACCTGCGTGGGGATGGCACCAGCATGGGGACACCACTGGTGTGTTGGCCAGGGCACTGCTGGGGGGCACGGGGGTGAGATGGGGACGCAGTGGTTTGAGCAAGCTCCTGCTGGTCATCTCCAGGAGCAACAGGAAATGTCACTGAGCAGGGTGTTTCCACAGGGGGTGACCCTGGTGGCTGCAGATGGGTTTTGCCAGGGTTGTGTTTTAATGCTGCTTAAATGCAGAGCCTGCCCGGGAGCAGGAGCAAACCTGTCCCTGGGGTGGTTTGGTGGCCCCGGAGCTGGGGCTGAGCCCTGAGGGAGGGCAGGGTGTGCTCTGTAATGTTTAACCAGGACATCCCTGTGGAGTTAAAACTGATTTTTTTAATCAGACCAAGTCTTCAGGGCCAAAGAACCCAAATTGCCTAAGTGCTGACGTGTGGCATATTCTGAAAGTTGCCATCACCAGATGGGGACCTGAGGGACCTCAGGACAGGGTGACAGATGGTCCTGGGCAAGGACTGAGCCAGTGGCAGCCTGGGGGGGGGTTTCACCCCTTCCACCCCCTGCAGGTGATGGGAACAGCTCCGTCTGTGCTGGCTGATGGGGCCTTCTCAGGTCCATGTTTGCAGGAGCAAAAATGTGAAACCTGCACCCTGTGGTCACTCTCTGGGGACCAAGGGCTGATTCTGCTCGGGGTGTTTGTTTGGGCTGTGGTGCTGAGCCCCAAATCTGTGTCCCAGGGACAAGGAGTGAAATCAGAGCAAGCACATGTGTGCTACCAAGATGCATCAGCAGCTCAGCCAAGGGGAAAGGGGAAGCTCCTAATTGGGGGATTTTATCACTGTGATGGTGTTGGGAGTGGATTTTGTAACAGATTTATGTGCAGACAACTCTTAATGATGTATTTTGCCCAGGCAAGGGGTGGAGTGTGTTCACAAATTGCAGGGTGTGTGGGGTTCACCCTGGAGCCTCTTGTTATGTGCACGAGGGGCTGATTATCTCATGCATGAGCACCCCAGTTGTTCCCACATCAGCACCCAGTCAGTTCATGCATGAGCACCCAATTAATACACACACGGGTGCACAATTAATTTACATATCAGCACCCAGTTGGTTTGTGCATGGGTGCCCAGTTAATCTGCACTGGATCCCACACTGCTCTGTGTGAGAGCATCCTGTGGTTTGGTGCATGGGTGCACAGTTAATTGGTGCATGGGTGCACAATTAATTGCTGCATGGGTGCACAATTAATTGCTGCATGGGTGCACATGCCCCAAATCACTGCATGCCCAGTGTTCAGTTAATTTATGCATGAGCACCTGATCCATCCCCACCTGAGCACCCAATTAGTACATGCACAAGTCTGTTCTCTACTAATGACACTAATTCACCCCCCAGTGCCCAATTAGTTCATGCAGGAGGGCCTGGTGAATTTGCACGAGCGCTCAATTAATCTGTGCGTGAGCCCCTGGTAATTTCATGAATGCCCAAAAAATTTATGCATGAGCACCCAGCTGGTTCATGCATGAGCACCCAATGAAATCATGCATGAGCACCCAATTAGTTCACTTAGAAACACCCAAATAATTTCTGCACGAGTGCCTGATGAGTCCATGCATGATCACCCCATTTATTTTTGCATGGGTGCCCATCTGGCCTGGGCATGGGTACCCAGTTAGTGGGTGCTTGGGTGCCCCACTGATTGACACCTGAACACCCACTCCGTACACCCGTGGGTGCCCAATTTGCCCTCTGCAGCAGGACTGACCCCACCATGCCTCCCTGGAGTCACCTGTGGGTTGGTGGTGGAGCTGGGGACCTGGCAGAGCTTGGAGAGCTCTGGGAGCTGCTTTATTCCTGGCAATAATTAACCCTGCTTTCCCTGATAAGGCACCCGAGCCTGTGGCCTCATGAGATCAAGGTGCTGCTGGAGTGGCTGGAAAAAGGGGAAAATTTGGGGCCTTGGTGGAGGCTCTCTGCTGGCTGCAATGTGGGGATGGTGCTTCTTGAATTTTGGGAGCCCAGGCCAGGCCAGCCCTGAGCCTTGGCGTGTGGGGACCAGGCTGAGGGTGCCTGATCCTGCTCAGGACCCAGCCCCGGGGCAGGCAGGGTTTGGGGGGAGGGTGGAATGGCTGCAGGATGGGACAGCAGCACAAAAAAAGCTCTGGAGCATCCTGTCACCTCATGCATCCCACCGTGGCCGGGGGCTCCAGATTTTTGGGAATCCTGACAACCTCCTGACAGCCACGCTCTGGTGAGCAGCGAGCTCCCCCGCTGGCAGGGTGATGGGGCGAGGGATGGGGATGCCAGGGTGATGGATGGGGATTCCAAGGTGCTGGAAGGGGATTCGCAGGCCCGGGTCCCTCCTCTCCTTCCTGCCTGGCAAACACAAATTAAGGAGCTTGAGCACTGATTAACCAGAGCTGTTTTCTTGCTGCCGCGGCAGCTGGGTGGTGGGAAGAGAGGGGGCCCGGGAGGGGCGGGTGGTGAGGGGGCCCTTGGGGATTGATGGAAGGCTGGGGGGAGAGGAGGGGGATTTTTTGGGTACCGGTTGCTGGGGGAAGGGGGTGGGGGGCTGCTTGCAGCACAGCCCCGTCGGGCAGGCTCTGTCTGCATCAGGCGTTTGGCCAAAAGCCTCCTCCCAGCTGAGATGGGAGCGGGGATGGAGCGAGCAGCATTGCCAAGGGGCAGCGAGGGGGATGGGAGGGGGGGGAGCTCTGATGCTACTCTGGGCTGCCTGTTCCTGCTCCTGCTGCCTGTTCCTGCTCCTGCTGCCTGTTCCTGCTCCTGCTCCTGCTGCCTGTTCCTGCCCGCGTTTCCCTGTGCTTTGCAGGGGGAACAAACAAAGATGCTGCTGGCAGGAGCTGCCTCCCGGTGCTGTCCCTAGGGGAAGGCGGTTGCGGTGCTTTGGCCGGGGCTCCCGTTGCGCGATGCTTCTGCCACCGGTTTGGTTCATAAGCGATGCTAATTCCCTGCCTTTATTTAGCGCCTTTCATCCCCAAGGATCCCAGGGATCGCCGCATCCCGTAACAAGCTGCTATTTATAGCCACCCATCCCCGCAGCGGGAATGCGGGAATGCCGGTCCCGGGGGGCAGGGGGAGGATCCCGGTCCTGCTCCGGTGGGATGCGGCAGTGGAGCTGTTGCGGGGTCATCCCCTTGTCCTTGGGAGCGGGGTCGAGCCCGGCCGAGGTTTCTGTCGCTGCAAATCGATTTGCATCGGCTCAGCATCGCCCCGGAGTCAGTGGTGGGGGAGGGAGGCGATGCAGGCACCGCAGCACAGGTGCTTCCTGAGCTCTGCAGGGAATGGATCAGGGAGAGCAGAGGGACGGCCCTGTCCCTGCCTGTGTCCCCTGTCCCCAGCCTGGCCAGGGGAGTGGCATGGTCCCTGCATCCCTCGGGAGTGTTGACATCCAGGCAGGTTGGAGTGGCTGGGAAGTGGCAGCCATGAAGTCATCATCCATCTGGGATCTGTACTGGCAGGTACCTGCTCAGCCCCAGCTTGCTGGGCTCCAGGCTGTCGTGTTTCCAGGGAACACTTTGCCCTGGGGAGAGGGAAGATCTGGTGGCAATGAAGGGATGCACCCAGGAGTGGTTTTCCAAGGGCTGGGAGGTAGAGCTGTGTTCCCTCCCCAGGGCAAACCCCGTGGCTGTACCTTGCACCCAGGGTGGAGGAAGGGCCCAGCATGCTGGAAGAAGGATGGGCTTTGCCTGGTTCTTTCCAGGGATGCACTTTAACAAATTTGGCACCTGAGCCATCTCCTCTGTTGGAAAAGCCTCTCCTGGGAGCACTACACATCCCTCCTATGGGCACAAGGGGAGCTGGCTCTGTCCCTCCCATCCCAGCCTGAGCATGTCAGTCCCAGCACTTCTCCTGCACTAAAAAAAGCACAGATTTCTTGATTGTTTCCTGCTGAAGTCAAAAGGCAGCTCCTGGGCCTGAAAATAGCATCTTGGGAGAAAGAGCTGAACGAGAGAGTGAGCAGGAGGTGATTTGCCTGAGCCCTCTGCTCCTGGGGCCTCTGCACCTGCCCCCAGGGCTTCCTGAAGTCTGACCCCTCACCCTCCTCCTCCTGTTCCTCCTCCTCTTCCCACCTGCATCAACTCCTGTGGGTGATCAGGGCTGCAGAGCTGGTACCTGGGGCATCCCTGAGCATCCTTGGGATGGGGATCCTGGCTGGAGTCTCCGTGCTCCATTTGTGTTGGAGGAATCCCTCAGCATCTCTCCTTTGCAAGGATTCTTCCCTGCAGCCCTTGGTTTTGGGATGGGGAATCCTTCAGGACCAGCATGGCTTTGTTTTTTGCCCACGCTGAGCTGGGGTGCAGAGACCCCACCCCATGTGCAATGGGACAGCCTTGGGTGCCCTCAGGGATGCAGGATCCAGCACCCAGCTGGCTGCAAGGTGGGGGTCAGTGTGTGTCCCCCTCCTGCCAGCAGCCAGGCATGTTAGAAAGCTTTCTGGGGGCAAATTGCTTCCTTTCTTGTTGCTTGGGGCTTTTTTTTGTTTGGTTTTGGGGTTTTTTTTCCATCTGAGATAATTGGCATCTGTTGCTGTGTCTTGGGTCTCTATTTTTATCAGCCTTTTGCACACTGACACATCTCCCCTCCACCTCATTATCCCAGCACGTTTCAGACCTTTTGCTTTTTTTTTATTAGCATTTATATACACGATGCAAAGGAAATTATGAATGAGGCCACCCCCCCACCCTGTGCCCCACTGGCACTGGGCTCCCCACTGGCCTGCTGGTTGGTGCCCTGGTGTCAGGGGGGCCTTTCCTGAGCCTTCTCCAAGCAGATGTTTTGGCAGATGTTTCCAGGGGTGTTTTAGCTTTGGGGAGGTGAGGGGGAGGGGGGGGGTCAGGGCTGGATCCTCCCAGGCACGAACCAGCTCAGTCCCTGCAGCATCTTGCAGTGATGGTGCTGCACAGGCAGAACATCTTAGTGGGCTGCTCAGTTTTGGAGCCTGAGAGAGGGACCCTGATGCCTTCAGCCCCGGCCCCATGGACCTCCTTGGGCTGGAGGAGGATTCCTGAGCTGTGCCTGCAGGTAACAGGGTGACCGAGCCCTGGGGCATCCCCTTCCCCTGGAGAAATCACTTGTGTGAAGTGCAAAACACCAGCTGGGAAAGCTCTAAAGTCCTTTTTTTCTTTTTTTCCCCTCTTTCTCTCCTGTTTTCTCTTGCAGTTACGGAGAAGGAGGTGCAGCAGTGGTGAGTGTCCAGCAGAGTGGGGAGCTGCCAGGGGAAGGGGGTGGGAGCTCCTGGTGCTCAGCAACCCCGGGATGCTCAGGGTGCCCCACTTTTGGGGTGCAGGGCTTAACCTCACAGAAAGGACACCAGAAAAGAGGGGGATTTTCTGCTCACCTCATGCACCTTGGCTTTGGCTGCCCGTGTGCCCCTATCACCTCTTCCTTCCCCATCCGGGTGGCAGAGGGGAGTGGGGACATGGGGACAGTCCATCTGGTGGCTGTGGCCCTGGCTGCAGGAGGCTGATGCCATCCCAGTGTTTGCAGCAAGGGCTGTGGGGGGGGCTGTGTTTTTTTTTTTTTTTTTAATTTTTTTTGCACGCTCTCGCCCCACCAAACGCGACGTCCTAGAAAAGCCACCACTTCCCTTTCATCTCCCTGTCCCACCCGTCAGGGTTTGCTGTCTTCATCTCTTTCCCTCCATCCTCCCCTCCCCACCCTCCCCTCCAAATGAGTCATAGCTGCAGCAGCCTGAAAAAGATGGCACTGACACTTTGGTTTCCCACCTCGCCACCCCCTTCCCCTCCTCCTCCTCCAGCCCTCGTCCCGCTGCAGCAGGTGCCTGACAGATCTGGGTGACACGTTGCATAATGCTCACACACCCCACGTTGTCCCCACGTGGTCCCCCCGTGGTCCCTGCACCCATGGAGCCCGTGAGTCCCTTCCTCTGCATCCTCCCAGGTGGCATTTTGCAGCTCCAGCCCAGGAGGAGACTCTGTGCAGAGGGTTTTTTTTTTTTTTATTTTAAAGGAGGTTTAAAAGATTGTCCTGGATGCTCCTGGCTGGGTGGCAGGTCCCTGGCCCCTCCCAGGTCCTGGATGATGTTCAGCAGGACCCTGGTTGTGGCTCAGTTGCCACTTTTGGGCTCACAGCAGGGTTGGAGCAATGTGGTGGCACCACCCGGTGTCCCCTTTGTCACTCTCCGGGCTCTCCACGCTGCCACCCTTGCTGTGCTGTCCCTCAGGACCTCACCCCATAGGGCTGGGGGGGTTGCAGGTGGGTGATGGCAGTGCCACCAGGAGCACCCAGGGACCTTCCATCTCCAGCACTGGGGACAAGCCCAGCTCCCTGGGACTCGGGGGGCTGCCTTGGGTGGGGAGACCCCCCCAGTGCCCACCCTCTGCCCTCCCTTTTTAGGTACAAGGGCTTCATCAAGGACTGTCCCAGCGGGCAGCTGGATGCTGCTGGCTTCCAGAAGATCTACAAACAATTCTTCCCCTTTGGTGACCCCACCAAATTCGCCACCTTCGTTTTCAACGTCTTCGACGAGAACAAAGTAAATCTGGTGGGCAAGGGGGGAGGGTGATGGGGGGGGAGCCAGGGGCAAGGGAGGATGCTGTGGGGTGAGGTTGGCAGCAGCATCCTCACCCCCTCCTTTCCACTCCCCCCCCCAGGATGGGAGGATCGAGTTTTCGGAGTTCATCCAGGCACTGTCGGTCACCTCCCGGGGGACGCTGGACGAGAAGCTGAGGTGTAGGTGTTCCCTCTGGGGTGTCGGGTGGGCTCAGCCCTACGAGGGGGTGAGATGGGGATGGGGTGCATGTCTAATAGGGGCCTTGTGGTCCCAAAAACCTCGGTGTTGCTCTGGTTTGCAGGGGCCTTTAAGCTGTATGACCTGGACAACGATGGGTACATCACGAGGAACGAGATGCTGGACATCGTGGATGCCATTTATCAGATGGTGGTGAGTGAGTGGTGACAGGGACACGGTGAGCTGGGGGTCCCCACTGGGCTGGAGCCTGGCTCTGTGGGCAGGGTGGATGCTGAAACATCCCCAGGTCCCTCCTTGGGCTTTTTTGGGGGTAGTTTGTGGCCATTGCTGTCAGGAACTGGCCATGGAATGTGACTCTGGCCCTCTGCACCCAGTCCTGACTTGGGGAGGGAGAGGAACAAAATGTGTGTCCTTGTCTGGGGACAATTTCTGGGCAGGACACAGATGGATAAGTGAGCAGGTCATGTCCTGCCATCACAGGGAAACACAGTGGAGCTTCCTGAGGAGGAGAACACACCAGAGAAGAGGGTGGATCGGATTTTTGCCATGATGGACAAAGTAAGGATGCTTGAATGGTTTTTTCTCTGGGACCAAGGGGTTTAGGAGGGAGTTGTGGGACCCCTTGCCACATCTTGGCTCTTGCAGGTGCCTCCTTGCCCCACGAATACAAAGTCTCAGCTGCTGCTGGGCTTGCTGCAGACCCTCACATCCCTTCAGGATCCCCATAACCATTTGAGGGTCCCCAAGGTTGCACTGCACCCTGCCCTGGCTGCCCTGTGGATGCTGTGATGGGGAAACAGAGGGGAAGGAGTGTGGGAAGGAGTGGGTGATGCCTGGGTGCCCATCCTGGGGTGCTCAGCATCTCCCTCCTGGGGGTGAGGCAGTGCTGGGACCCAACCTCTTTTGCAGAATGCAGATGGGAAGCTGACACTGCAGGAATTCCAGGAAGGCTCCAAGGCTGATCCCTCCATCGTGCAGGCACTCTCCCTCTACGATGGGCTGGTATAGTCCTGGGGCTGAGCGGGGGTGAGTTCAGCATGGGGGTGTTCAGCCCCCCCAGATCCCCATCTCCCACCCAACTGATGCCATTCCCCCCTTCCCTAGGGACAGGGCTGGTTCTCCTCTGAAGCATCAAAGGGCACCCCCTTCCCATCTCTGGCTGGGGCAAGAGTGTTGCCCCCATACTGATGGGTTTCTTCCCGTATCCCCATCCCACGGAGCACCCCAGGACCACAGCCCAGCACAAAGCCCCCCTGGGATGTGTTTGCTGGGGCACAGCTCATGGTTTTGGATGCAGGAGGAGGCAGGGAGGCAGCTGGTGTGCCAGGGGCATGGGGATGCTCTGCACAGATATTCAATTAAATGTTTTATTTCTATTCTATCTTCTTATATGATGCCCTGGAGCTGGCAGGGTTTGGCATGGGGGTGTCAGGGATGCCCTTCTGGGGGGTTGCAGGGCTGACCACCCCATGGTCCTCACCGTGCTCCATGGGGCTGTGCAGAGATGTCTGTTGAGATGGTGTCTGTTGGGATGAGAGGAAAGCCACTGAAATGCTCAGAGGGCTGAGCACCTCCCTGTGAAACCAGGCTGAGGGATTGGGGTTGTTCAGCCTGGACAAGAGGAGGCTCCAAGGTGACCTCCAATATCTGAAGGGGGCTACAAGAAAGCTGGGGGAGGGCTTTGTAAACAGGTGTGAAGTGAGGGGACAAGGGGAAAGGGTTTCAAACGTTAAGAGGGGAGGTTTAGGTTGGACATTAGGAAGAAATTCTTTAATGTGAGGGTGGTGAGATGCTGGCACAGGTTGCCCAAGGAAGCTGTGGCTGCTCCCTCCCTGGAAGTGCTCAAGACCAGGCTGGATGAGGCTTGGAGCAACCTGGTGGGTTGGAACAGGGTGATCTTTAAGGTCCCTTCCAACCCAAACCATTCTATGGTTCCATGACTATGATTTGGGTTCTCACAATCCAGGCAGTGTGCTGCCACCGTGGTTTTTATAACCCTGCTGGAGCTCTGAGCTTTTCAAAGTCTCCAATTTTGTGGGTGCCACATCAGATGACCTCAGGGCTTTCTGCCCAGCCTTCTCACCTGGTTTCTTTCTGCCCACCCTCTCCTGCAGGTGCCTGGGGGATGATGCTCTCCGTGCCATCCGACCGCCCGAAGCTTGCCTGTCCCTCTCGGCCTTCCTTTCTGTTCTGCCAGCAGAGGATGCCCCCGAAACGCCAGCTCTCCCCCCCTCTCTGCACTCTGAACCAGCCGCTGCCATTTGCCAACTTCTGCTTTTTCCAAAACCAACAAAAACACAACCAAAACAACCCTTGACAGACCCCTCTCTCAGCGGCAGCGAACGCCCGAGACTTCAAAGCTGGGGGGATGGGTTTGAGCGTCGCCCGAGGCAGACACCTCCCCACCTCCCTCTTTGCTCCCCATTCCTAGCTTTTCAGATGGGACTCCAGAGGTGTCGGCGTGGTCCTCTCCTGGGCTGGAAATGGAGCCCTAAGGTACCGGGGGGGCCGTGCACCCCGGGGTGCTGCCTGTGCAGGGCAGAGATTGGGAGCACGGTCCCGACGTCACCTGCGATGCCCCTGGCAGCCCTGCCTGGCTCACTAGGGATATATATTATTATATGATTATTTTAATATTTTATTTTATTGGTGAGACAGTATTGTGCTTTTTATTTTTTGGTTTGTTTTTTTTTATTTTCCTTCGGTGGAAAAAAGTGAGGCTTTTTTTTTTTGGTTTTTTTTTTTTGGTTTTTTTTATATGCCTATCTCGATGATCGATATCCTTATTTATTTGTTGTAAATGTTGCTGCTGTGTTTTAGTCTCTGGTGTGTGTGTGTGTGTGTGTGTGTCCAACCACCTAGTGATGGTCTGTAAGGTTTACATGCTCGTACACTATTGTGGGGCACCGGGAGCCTGCAATAACAATGAAGCCAAAAATCTGCCTTCCCCCCTCTCCTCCCACTCCCCATATCCCAAGCTCCATGGGCTGGCTGCTGTTTGAAGGGGATGCTGTAGCTTCTTTTCCTCTTCCTGTTTCCTTCTTCCCTGCATCTTTCTGTTCAGCCTTCCCTTTGCAAACTCAGCCCAGGCTCCAAGCAATCCAAGCCCTCTCCAGGGCCAGCAGACCACCAGGCACCAAAACTTGCCATTTTGGTTTGGTTTTCTTTTTTTTTTTCATTTTTTTTTTTTAACCGCATGAAAAAGTACGAATGGATCTGAGAGCTGAGTTTTTCTTTTAAGCAGATTCCTTTCCTGTTTTATCTTTTGCATGGTGGGAAGGTCTCTTTGCAGCCCTGGGAGGTGGCTGTGTCCCCCCAATGTGCTTTTGGGGCTTGGGAGCAGAGAGGATGCCCATGGGGACACCAGGGCTGCACTCCCACTCTTTGGGGGCTCATCCCTCCATCCCTGGGATGGGATCATCACCTTTCCACCCTGCTCTCCACCAGGATGCTGGCAGCCCTTGGCCATGGGGACCATCCCCAGGGCACTGGAGGTGATGTCTGTATGTGGAGAACATTCCCACAGGTATCCCACTATGCTGGAGACAAGACAGAGCCCCCAGTGGGGTCTGAACCCTCCCTGCCTGGCAGGGACAGACTCCCTGGTCCTTTGCCACGTGGCTCCCCCAGGGCACTTTCTGATGCCCATCAGATCTTCCCCATCCCTGAGGAAACCAACCTCACATCCATGTGCAATATTTCTGCCTCTCGTGCTGTTCCTGCCCCCTTTGGGTGCCAGTGGTTCATCCTGGAGGGTTTCACCTCTCTCCCTTCCCCTGGAGACTCCTCTTCCTTGATGCTTTGTGGCCAAAATGCAACTCTCTTGGGTAGATCTTTGCAGTGCCTCCAATTTCTTTAGTGCTCATCTGCCAGCCTGGTCCCTTTCCAGTGCCAATCAATGTTCCCAATGAATGTGACACTGCTCTAATTGCCTCTGCTGGTAAATTATGGACCCCCCCCCCACAATGTTTGACATAATTCCCTGGCAAAGGCAAACTTCACTTGCTCTGGCTCCTTCCCCTGAAAGGCTTTGGATTTTTGGAGGCCCTGCCATGCTTTGAGCTCCATCTGTGTTTGTCAATGTCTCACCAGGGCCCCTGGGATGCATGGCCCCTGTCATGGGTGGGATGAGGGCCTGGTATTGGCTTGGGAGAGCTTCAGACCCCAGAAATACCAAAATTAATTAGGGAAAAAGAAAAAAGAGCGAGAAGGGGAAAAAAAAAAAAAAAAAAAAGGTTTTTGCTTTTCCAAAAACTCTCTGCTGGTTTGCAAGGACCTGGTTGGTTTGGGGGTGAGGGGGAGTTTTTCCAGGCAGAAAGAAGCCCCTCCTGCAGCATCAGGACTGGCTGTTGTCCTGGGTTCCAGCCTGGGGACTGTCCTGCCCTGCTCTTGGCATGCTGAGTGTTCCCCAGCACATCATTTTTGGCCCCAGTATCTTTCCTTGTCTGGATTTGGGAGCCTGACTTGGATGCTTTGAGCCTCCCTTTGGGGAGCACCGAGGGTCCCTGAAGACCACCAGGATCCACAGCTTCTTGATCCCACTGGAAATCAGGCTTGGAGCATCTCACGCTTGGAAACCTCGGCCTTAACCTCCTCGTGCCTCAGTTTCCCTCAGCAACAAAACGGCCTGCGTGAGCCTCCCATCCTCCAGAGAGGGATTTTCCTGCCTGTGCCCGGGGGATGGGGCTCAGGGCTGGGACCACGTGGGTTTGGCAGAACCCATCGGAACCCAGGGACGTGCAGAGAGCCGGGAGCGGGGCGGAGTTTACCCTCTCCCCCCCCCCCCCGGGTAAATTCATCTCGGGCTTTTGCCACCTGGTGAGGATTAAAAGCCAAACACCCCCCTCAAGACCGGATTTGTTGCCGTTCCTACTCGGGTTCCTGGTGCCTGCCCACGGGGAGGGGACCCCAAGCACAGCCAGGCAGAGGCAAGGGTCCGGCCCCGGTGACAGCCGCCTGTCCCCCCACCCCCCTCATTTGTCCCCTGTCGGTGTTGTCCCATTAAAATGCAGTGTCTGTAATTTCTTTTCATTTTTTTCTGTCCGTTCGCTGTCAGTCGCTGTGGTGTTACCATCTTTCCTTGAGCTCTGGGGCTGGGCTGAGCTGTTCCCCCCCCAAAAAAAAACCCCAAGGATGTGGGAGAAGGTTTTAGGGGCAGATCCCTCCCATCCTCTCCCTCCCCCTTCTCATCACGGCACAAACGAGGACCTGAGAGAGAGAAACAAAGTGAGTTTTGTCCATCCCCCCCCGGGTTCCTGGGGGGGGTGTGTTTGCTTGTGGGAGACCCCAAACCTCCTTTGGGCTGGGTACCAGCTGCACCTCACCTGACTGCACAGAACCCCTCAGTCCCTGCAGCCCGTGCCCCCAGGACACTGCATCCCACTTGGACTGGGGGGGGGGCTGAGGCTGTGGGACCCCCATCCCAGAGCTCCTGCTCTACCCCGTGGGCTGTGCTTCCCCTGGGGGTCTCAGGATCCTACATCCCCCTTGGAGGAAGGACTGGGTTGGTGGGGTGCAGCAGAAATCCCTGGCAGAGCTCCCCTCTTCCCACCTATTTAGGGTCAGGGGGGTTTGGACAGGATGGGGGGGTGACCCACAGCCAGCTCACTGGCCCAGTGTCCCCAGCCCAGAGTGAAAAGGGGGATTTTGGGGGCATTAGCCACTCCTCCTGCGTGGGGAGGGATGGACCAGCTGGAGATGTGATCAGGGCTGGGGGGGATGGAGGGAGCTGAGGACCCCAACATTGGTGCAGCTTGGGGGTCACCTTGCTGAGCAGTTTTGGGGTCTCAGTCCCAGGTGGCAGCCCCAGCTGTCCCAGCAGCATTGCAGAAAGCTGTCCTGCCCTTCTCTCTCTCTGCTCCTGTGGCCACCAGCCCTGGGTCCTGTGGGAGCCCTGCCAGGGGGGGTGCTGAGCCCCAGGGCTGAGAAACTGCAGCTCCAGAGCCTTGTTTGTAAAGATGAAGCCTGTTTGTGTGTCCGTGCTGGTGTCTCGGCTTGCATGCCCTGCTGCCTTGTCTTGAGATGAATTCAAGAGCAAACAAAACAGTTTAAAAAAAGAAAAAGAAAAAAAAAACAACCCAGCCAAAAAAAAAAAACAAAAAAACAAAAAAACAAAAAAAAAACAAAACAAAAACCAAACCCCACAACAAAATGGAAACAAAAACCCAGGAAATTTGTTGACAGTGGAAATAAAAGCTTAATAACACTTAAGGAAGACCCCGTGGTCTGTGATGTGCTGAGGGGTGAGCAGGGGGAAGCAGGCAGTGTGGTGCTGTGCCTGCAGGCTGTGATGAGCTGTCAGGTCTCAGCTTCAGGCCGGGGACACCTCAGGGACCGTTCACCCCCGTTACAAGGCTCCTTCCACCACCCTTCACCCAGACACAGCTTTTCTTCTGGGTTCTGGTTTTCTTCTGAGGCTCCCTCAGCACCCACATCCTTTCCTCTATTTCCCTTTGGCAGCAAAGCCACTTCCAGCCCTGCCCTCCTGCTCTGTCCCCATCTCCTCCTCTCTCGATGCAGGGGGCCGGGTACCATCGGGTGGCTTTGGGCACACAGCTGCTGCTGAGGAAGCTCCATATGGATATCCTGGGATTCTACATCCCAGCCCGAAGCAGAGGTGCCCCTCGGCAGCCCCCTCACCCCCCCTGGTGCTGGCTGGGTGAGCAGGGGGGCTCAGATCCTGGATTGGGCTTTTCACGTGCAGTGGGATCACGTTTTGCCATTCTGCTCTGCCAAATCTCCCGGAAACGAGCACTGCGAGGCCTCCCTGCCAGCCCATCTTCATTTGTTCCCTCTCCTAACGAGGCTGACTAATCATTTTTGGGGAGGTCAAAAGAGATGCCCCAGCGGTCTAAACAAGGAGGCTGTGTTTGGAGAGGGGGTTTTGTTCCGAGGTGCCTTGTGCCAGCACCCGGCAGGGGCACTCGGGGATTTATCCCCTGGGGCAGGGGCTGGGCGAGGGTCTGGCCACTCCAGACACAGGTTTTGCAGAACAGCAAGGAAAGGGTTAAAGCTCTGCTAGCGCAGGTGTTCCTGAGGAGCTTTAGTGGGTGTGGGGAGGGCTGGCTGGGATTAATTTGGTGATGGGTGGTGGTGGTTTCTTGCTGCCCTGCAAAGTTAGAGAGATGTGCTCCCTGGTAAGTTTGGGGGTTCTGTGGGGTGGGGGACGCCCCCCTGAGCTTGCTGGGGTTCAAAGGGGTGCAAAGCCTTGGAGGGGGAGCCGTAAGAGTGAGCAGCTGTGTACGATCCTTCAGCCCTGGCACCAGCTCAGCTCACGGCTCATCCTTCTGTCTGGATGCTCAGCTTCACCTGGAGCCGGTCCTTGGCCACGGTCCCTTCCCGGATCCCGCTGGGAGATGGAGGGGGAGTTGCGCAAGATTGGAGCATCCTCCGGAGCAGCCATGAGCTCAGCAATCCTTGGCGGGGGGAGCCAGGAATCGCTCTTCTCCCCCTCCTCCCCCCCCGGGGCAGCCCCCGGCCAAGCTCAGCCTCTCCCAGCCCTGCTCCTGGCTCTGCCTCCTCTTTGCGTGGGTGTTTGCTCCTTGTTCCTGGGGGGGCCGTGCTGGGGAGCCCCCCCTTCCCCAATCCTTTTGTCCTGCCAGCCCCCACCCCCCCAGCCTCACTACAGACCCATGTTTTGGGGAGACCCTGGCAAAGGGGGGTTGCTTCCTCTGGGTCCCTCTTGCAGCTGGGTCCCCCCCCGCAGTGCCTTGGCAGGGTTTCCCTGCTCAGCCCCCGTGTCCTCCCCTAACCCCCGGCTCCCCCCGGCAGAGCGGGGGGCTCTCTGAGCCCGAGGGGGGGGTGTCAGGGCCGGGGAGGAGGCCTGGGCAACGTTTCTGACAATCCGATGGGCTGCAGGACCTGCTTCCCAATCCCTGCATCTCCATCCCAGCTCCCACCCACCTCCCCGCCACGCCGCTGGCTCCAAAAGTTGCTTTTTTTTTTTTTTTTTTTTTTTTTTTTTTCCACCCTCCGTTCCTCCCAGAGGTCAAACGCTGGAGAAGCAGGTCCGCTGCTGTGGGGGGCTGCGTGTCCCCTGGACGAGGTCCCTGCTCTGTCCCCTTGCACCCCTCGGTCCTCTCCTGGGGCCGGGGACGTTTCCCAGGGGCAGGAGCAGGGAGAGGACAGACAAGGGCTGTCCCCAGCACCTGAGGGTCTCCGCCACGATGCCACCCCACGGAGGGGTCTTTGTGGGTCTCTGGCTGCTGCTGGCTTCCAGTCTGGCTTCCGGGCCCCAGCCTGGCACAGGAGGGGCCACCCTGGCCTTCGTCTTTGATGTCACCGGCTCCATGTACGACGATCTGGTGCAGGTGATGGACGGGGCTTCCCGCATCCTGGAGCGGACGCTCAGCAGGAGCACGAAACCCATCAGCAACTACGCCTTGGTCCCTTTCCACGACCCAGGTACGGTGGGACAGGCTGGGGACTTGGGTCATACCAGGGGACAGGGCTGTAGGGAGCCGGGATGACGTTCTGGAGGGGTTCGGGGCCGAGGTGTGCACTTCCCAAGTGCCACCACTGCCCCTCCTCCCCGGTTTTAGCGCCCTGGTGACAACAGGGATGTCACCCTGGGATGAGCTGCAGCTGGAGGGCACTGAGCTGGGCAGGGGATCCCATCCCCAAGCTGCCATGGGGACACAGGGCAGGTGTTGTTCACCAAATTAATCTGGCACCCACATGCTGGGTGGCTTTTCCACTTCCAGCTTGTATTTCTGTACAAATCCACAACGTGCTTCCAGGCCACCTCAATAAAAGGCACAAAAAAACCAGCTCTTGTTAAGAGGTTTGGGGAATTTACTGCAAGACCAGAATCTTTTCTTCCTGTTCCAGTCTTTGCCTTGGGATTTTTGTGCACACCCATACACAGCAGCTGCTCTTCAAAGGAGCCCTGAGCCCCTACTAGGAGAGCAGAACCGGGGCTTTATTTTCAGCAGAAACACTGAATTTGAACGAAAAAGGCTGGAACTGGGCAGGGAAGGAAGGGGAGAGGCAATAAATGGGTTTCTCTATCACTCTGCTGGGAAACTCCCCCAGCAGAAAAAGGTTCTGGGTTTGCAGCTGTGTTGGGCAGAGCTTTCCTGGGGCTGCTCTGCCCAACCCCACACCTTGCTGGGTGCCAAGCCAGGGCAGATGCTTGACCCCGTGTCCTGCATGTCCTGTCAGGGTGTTTAAAAGCTGGGCTGGGTGTCTGGGATCATGGGCAGCACAGCCCCAGGGGACTCTGGTGGGTGGCTGAGGCAGTGCTGGGTGCTGGTGTGCTTGCAGAGGTGGGACCTGCCACCCTCACTGCAGACCCCCGGCTCTTCCAGAGGCGCCTGAGGGAGCTCCATGTCCAGGTAAGTGTCCCCAGCCCCTTGGTCTGCTCCCATGGTCCTTGGTGGGAAGCCCAGCCCTGTGTGCCTGCACGGTGGTGGGTCCTGGAGTCAATCCCTGCTCCTCTCTGCATCCAGCATCCTCCAGGGAATGAGGACGGGGCTTGCTGGGGGGTGGTGGTGCTGGGGTGGGAGTGGAGGGGGTGGGTAATGCCAGCACTGAACCCCAATTCACAGCTCTTGTCCCAACCCTTTCCTTCAGAGATTTGTTTTTTCCTTCCAAACTCTCCAGGGAACCCCAAATCTATTCTTATAAAAGTTCTGTTTGAAAATTAAAGGGTTGGGGGTTTTTTTGTTTTATTTTTTTTTCTCTTTTACTCTTTAAAAAATTACCCCGGCTGCTTTCTGCCAGCTGAAAATTCTTCAGGAGCTTAATCATGCTTCATCCATCCCTACCTCCCGTGCCTTGCTAAATCCCCGTGGCCGATCCCTTCGGATGCAGCTGTGCTCTGGTGGGAGGTGTTGAGCTGTGGCTGCAAAGTGTTTCACAGCCCTTCAGGGTGCAGGGGAACCTACAGCTGGGGCTCCCCGTGCCTCAGTGCTTGCCTGGGGTGTCAGATTTGGCTGCTATGGGGGGTTGGGGATGGTTTGGGGTGTGGGACTCCAGCTGCTTCTGTGGGGCCGGGTCCTCAAATGGTTTTAATCATCATTAGTGGGGAGAGAGGGGCAGACCCTGGTGGCACCATCCCTCTGCTCTGCCTGTGCTCGGGCTGATTCCAGCAAACTGGTGCAATTCCTCCCCAGGAGCAGAGCCTGGGGAGGATCTTGCAGTGAGGAAGGGCTGAGCCCTGGGTGGCTTGGAGCCTGTGCCACGTCCTTCTCTTTGCCGCAGGGCGGAGGGGACTGCCCGGAGATGAGCGTGGGAGCCATCAGGTTGGCCGTGGAGGTCTCACACCCTGGATCCTTTGTCTACGTCTTCTCGGATGCTCGGGCCAAGGATTATGAGGAGCAGGAGGAGCTGCTGCAGCTGCTGCAGCAGAAGCAGAGCCAGGTGGGACGTGCTGCTCCTGCTCCCCTGCCTTGGGATGGGTGCTGCAGCGGTGACCTCCCCGCGTTGCTCTTTTGGGGGAGGGGGTGTGAATTTCACATCCCCTGCTGTCTCCTTGGGCTGGGGGGCTGCTGGCTCTGTCCCCTCCCTGGGATGGATACCCACCAAGGGGTGCCATGGGGGCTGTTGCTGTGGCAGGTGGTGTTTGTGCTGACGGGGGACTGTGGGGACAGGAGCCACCCCGGGTACCGGGTGTACGAGCGCATCGCTGCCACCAGCTCGGGGCAGATCTTCCACCTGGACAAGCAGCAGGTGACAGAGGTGAGCAGGGTGACCTGCAGGAGGAAGGGTGAGGTGGTTGGAGGTACGTGTCACCCGGGATGGCAAAACTACTCTTAGATCCTCCCTGGGGTTAATCCTCGTGCTCCAAGTTCTCTGGGAGCCCCTGTATTGCAGCCGTGCCTGAGGTTCTCACCCAGTGTCATAGAAAATTGATCCCAAAATGGGCTTGCCAGGTGGTAAGGGGGAATCTGGGTTAATCTTTCCCTTTTTTTCCCCCCCGCCAGGTGCTGAAGTGGGTGGAAGAGGCCATCCAGGCCTCCAAGGTCCACCTGCTCTCCATGGACCTTGAGGATGGTGGGGAGAACACGTGGCCTGTCCCCTTTGACTCCAGCCTGCAGGAGGTCACCATCTCCCTGAGTGGTCCTGCTCCAAGGATTGAGGTCCGGGATCCAGCAGGTAGGAGCCCAGGGGAGGGGGATGGGTTGGAAGGTGATGCTTTGATTCCTGGAGAGCTCTCCTAACAGGATAAACATGGAGGCTGCAGGTGTGAGGATCACCAAATCCTGCACAAAAAAACCCTTAAATTAAAAAAAGCAATGAACTGCAAAGACCTCATAAAGCACCAAATTCATCCTACTCTGCTCTCCTCCTGGCCTGGCTTTGCCTCTGCCTTTAGGAGGGTTTTCTCTGCTGCCCTGGCTGCATGAGCTTGGTGGTGGGCTCTGCACCATGGTGAGCCTGGGAGGAGGAGATTCCTGGCCACCCAGGCTGCCCATCCCAGAGCTTCACTGGCTGTTGCAGGAAAGGTCCTCAAAAAAGGCCAAGGGCTGAAGGAACTGCTCAGCATCCCCAACTCAGCCACGGTGGTGGCTGTGGAGCCCCAGGAACCAGGGACGTGGTTGGTCACGGTAAGGTGTTGGCAGACCCCCTCCCCATCCCCTGGGGGGGCTGCCAGGCTTGCCCAGACATGGATTTCCCTCCAGCGAGGCAGAGGACACGGGGATGGGCTGGAAGGGCTTGGCTGCCACTCCCTCCCTCCCCCATCACCTCCCCCATCACCTCCCCCATCACCTCCCCCATCACCTCCCCCATCACCTCCCCCATCACCTCCCCCATCACCTCCCCCATCACCTCCCCCATCACCTCCCCCATCACCTCCCCCATCACCTCCCCCATCACCTCCCCCATCACCTCCCCCATCACCTCCCCCATCACCTTCCCCATCCCCTGCTCTTACTAAGTTCTTCTCACTCTGCTTCCAGACCCAGAGCAGTGGCCGCCACTCTCTGAGGATCACAGGAATCAGCAGCATTGATTTCCAAGCCAGTTTTCCCACCCAGCCAGATTTCCAAGCCAGTTTTTCCACCCAGCCAGACTTCGATGCCATCCAGCCCGGGCAGCGACCAGTGCAGGGTGAGGCTGGGCTGGCTGGGGACAGGGATGCTGGGGTTGTTTCTTGCAGATGGGGACGTGGCTGGGTTCTTTTTTCTTTTCCCTCTCCCCAGGTCTGCCCATCTCTGTGGTGGTGAACTGCACCGGTCTGAAGCCCCCTGGGCACTTGCAGGAGATTGAGCTCTTTGACACCTCCGGCCACCTTCTCCTCTCACTGCCCATGCAGCTCCTCTCCAACACCTCCTCGGGGCAGCTCTGGGTGGCTTCTCCCCTCCATGTCCCCCCAGGAGACTTTCTGCTAAAGGTGAAGGGCAAAGACATCCAGGGCCACCCCCTGCATCGCTTCTCTGGTGTCACCTACACCAGTGTGGTCCCTGGTGAGTGGTCCCCACCCTCCCAAAGTATTAAGAAGGAACCAGAGGCTCCATCACTGCCTCTGCTTTGGTTTCTGCTTGAGTATTAGTTTTTTTTATCCTACTTCCCAGCTCCCAAGGAGTGTAATATCTGTGCTGGTCCACAATTACTTTCAGGTCTACCCAAAGTGAACATCTCCAGCAAGATCCAGGCTTACATCCGTGAGCCCCAGCTGATCTCCTGCTCTGCATGGAGTGAGATTCCCTTCTACCTGCAGCTCAGCCATGGTAGGATGAAGCTTGGGGAAGAACAATTCTTCAGGTGAGCTTCTAGTTTGGCCCAGAGGGGTCAGCAACATCCCCCAGAGCTCTGCTGGCTCAGGGGATGCTGTGTGCTGGATGGGTACCTGCAAGCTCTGAGCATCCCAAAAGGGCAGAGAAAAGCCCTGAGGGATGGGCAGGTGGGGAAGCACCCCTGTGTCTCCCTCAGATGGAAACGAGTTGGAACTGAATGGTTGGACTTGGTTATCCCACAGGTCTTTTCTAATCAAAATGTTTCTATGGGTCTATGAAAAAAGTCCCAAGGTTTTGGAGCAGGGTGGTGGCATGGGGGTGACCCTGAAGCCTCTCTCCTTTTCCTAGGAGCTCAGGGAACATCAGCTGGTTGATCCCTGTGGTGTCCAAGAATGATGAAGGGTTTTATGAGTGCACAGCCACGAGCAAGGTCGGGGTGACCCGGGCTCACACCTACGTCTCCGTCTCAGGTGGGGACAGCTGGTGCCAAAGCCCAGGCAGTGCCCACCATTCCCTGGGGCTGTGTGGCTGGGCTCATTTCACCCCCCCCTTGCAGAGCCACCACCACGGCTCATAGCCCCAGCCAACATCACAGCTTCCCCGGGTCAAGACGTGGTCTTGTCCTGCCGAGTTTTGGCCACCGTGCCCTACAACCTGACCTGGAGCTGGGATGGGAAGGTGGCACAGTCAGGGGATGGCCGGACCAGGCTGCTGCAGAACAATTCCCTGGAGATCACCCACGTGCAGCCAGGGGATGGGGGGCTCTACGAGTGTGTGGCCCAGAGTGTCCATGGCACTGCCACTGCCTCCCTTTGGCTCTTCATCCAGGGTAGGCTCTGCCCCGGATGGGGACCCTGCCTGTTTCTTGCCCTATGGGTGGGTGCTGGGTGGCACCCAGGGGCTGAGCCCATCTCCCACCCCGTGCAGAGGTGCCGTGGGTGAGGGTGGACCCCAGCCCCCAGCGTTTTGGCAGGGGACAGGAGCTGAGGCTGAACTGCACGGCCGGGGGCCACCCCCCACCCCACACCTCCTGGAAGCGTTGGGGCTGGGTGCTGCAGCAGGATGAGAGGTAAACCCTGGGGATGGGGGGGGCTTCCCGTGGGAGAGGGGCTTGGGGTTGGTCTGGAAAGAGGAAAGGAACTGCAACATCCCCAACCCATGCATCCCCAGCTGGCTGGTGTGCTGCTAGTCCTAATTTCATGGATTTATTTTTAGGCCATTTGGTCTTATCCAGGTCATTGTCCTCACCACGGGGGACTGGAGGTGCTTTGCACACCTGGTGTGCACTCAAGCCACAAATAATACTCCTTGTTCTTCCCCTTAATTTCCTCTGCTTTTCTGCTCCCACTTCCCTGCCCAGGTCAGGCTGTGACTGCTAGAGTGAGCTTTGGGGAAAGTTATTTTTTGACTTCAGAGACGAAAAAGCCCAATTCTCGATGTTTTCCCCCTGTTCCAAGCAGCATCCTGCCCTGCAGCAGGGGGGCAGAGCTGGCTTTGAGTGTTAACCCACATCTACCAACCCCCCAGCACCTCCCACCCACCTGGGGTGACTTTGAGCCCACCCGTTTATTTCAGCAAGTTTTTCCCAGTTTTTTTCCCCTGTTTTCCACAGGGTGTTCACGGATCCCGGGGGTATCCTGCATATCCGGGCTGCTATCCCAGAGGATGCGGGGAATTACAGCTGTTATGCCAGCAACGTGCTGGGCTGGGACGAGCAGATCATCACCCTGGAGTTCACCGGTACCGGCTTCCCCCCTGGCCAGCAGCATCCCGGGAAGGGGGAGGGATTTATCCTCCCTTCCTGCTGGGACCTCGCAGCCTGACACCTGTGGGATGGGGCTGCCTGTGATGGAGGGTTTTGGGGGGGGGGCTTCGGGGTCCCCTCGGGGTGCAGGGCACCTCACCTGGTCACCCAAGCCACCTCTCCCCCCGTGGTACAGAGCCTCCGGCCATCCTGGCTGTGACACCCAACCTGAAGGCTTTGGTGGGAGAAGATGTGACCCTGGAGTGCTGGGTTTCGGGGGTACCCCCACCCCACATCGTCTGGTACAGAGGTGAGCCTGGGACAGAGCTGGGGACCCAACCCGTGCACCGGGGACCCTTCACACCCCCCTGCAGGGACACCCCGTGGTTTGGGGGTGGTGGGGATGGGGGGGGTCCCTTGGACCATCAGCTGCGGGGAGGGGACCCCTGGAAGCACTGGGGGTGCTGATGTGGGGGTCTCGGGGCAGGGGAGCAGGAGGTGGCAGCGTTCCCAGCCGGCACCCGGCGTGCGATCCTGCGGCTGCAGGCGGTGCGGGAACGGGATGCGGGGTCCTACATCTGCCAGGCCCGCGGGGAATCCGGCACCGCCTCCGAGGGCACGGCGCTGGATGTGGGCTGTGAGTCTCCGCCTCTCCTCTTGCTTGGCTGCCCCCGAGTGCTTGAGCGACTTCCACCTCCCTCTTTCCCTCTTTCCCTCTTTCCCTCTTTCCCTCTTTCCCTCCTTCCCTCCTTCCCTCCTTCCCTCCTTCCCTCCTTCCCTCCTTCCCTCCTTCCCTCCTTCCCTCCTTCCCTCCTTCCCTCCTTCCCTCCTTCCCTCCTTCCCTCCTTCCCTCCTTCCCTCCTTCCCTCCTTCCCTCCTTCCCAGTTCAGCTCCCACTTGCTGCTTCCCCGAGTGCCCCTCACCCCAGCTCCAGGCTTCCCTGAGGTGGTGTAGGATCGGTGCTCAGGACAAGCTGGTTGGATCCCCATGAGGATTCCCAAAGGTTGGGAGGAAGGATGAGCTCAAAAAATGGCAGGAGAGTGGTGTGGGTGCTGTTACAGAATGACAGAAAGTTATGGGGTGGAAGGGACCTCAAAAGATCCTGGAGTCCAACCCCGCTGCCAGAGCAGGGACGTTTGCTATTGCATGGGACACAACAGCTTGGGACAAGACTGGGGTGCAGAGTGGCCATAGGTGGGGGTGGGGGTTGTGTCCAAAAATCCAGGTGCCCCAATGGATGCTGAGGGCTTCCCATGAGAGCAGAAGGGATGGAAGAGCCTGGAGAGGAGGTGCTGAGTTGGGGGCTGTGAGGCTTGAAGTGACTGAAGGTGGAAAAGCACGAGGGGTTTTCCTGAGCCAGGGGGGTGCTGAGAAAAACAGGAAAGGACGGAAAGTTTGGGAAAGTGTGGAAATTTGGAAGAACACCAAATGCATTCAGCTGATGGGTGACTTCTCAGAGCACCTGGCTTGTAGGTTTTGCAGCCTTGTTTCTTCTCTGGGCCTGGCTGCACACAGACCCCACTCTGGGGGCATCTGTGGGACCTGCCCAAGCCCCCTCTTCTTCTGCTTTCTCCTCCAGCTGCCCCCCACTTCCCTGAACCCCTGGGGGACATGGCAGTCGAGGTTGGGCAGCACGTCAGCCTGCTGTGCCATGTCCAGGGCTCCCCCCGACCACGGATCTCCTGGTTCCGGCAGGATGGGAAGCCCATGATGGGCTGGAATGGCCCACATGGTGTTTCCATCCATCCAGAAGCTGCTGAGCTCCTCATTGACAGTAAGAGAGCTGGAGTGGTGGAGAACATGGGAATATTCTGCCCTGGTGCATGCTTAGTGTCACCCTTGGATGCTCTCCCCCAGTGGGAGAGCATTCTTTTTGACACAAGGCACCCACTCTTTTTTGACACATTGGCTCTATTTGCACTTTTTTTTTTTTTTTACTTCTGCAAGCTTGAGATGTGCAGTAAAAGCCACCAGCTCTGGGACTTCAGGGTCTCTCCCCTATCAGAGGAGGGGGGGGGGCAGGGGATGGTGGTGTCACCCCAGCCTGGAGCTGCCTCTCCAACCCCACCAGGCTCAGCCTTCCCTCTGCTGTGCCCCAGGTGCCTCTCTGGATGACCAAGCTGTCTACATCTGTGAAGCCCAGAACAAGTTTGGGAAAATCCAAGCAGAGGTCAAGCTCACGGTCACCGGACACGGTTTGGTTTTAGGAGCTTTGGTTGGGGTTTGAATCCCAGCTGGGAGCGAGTGGCAGACCCAGACCCAAGTAGCCACATCTGCTCCTCAGCTGGCCATGGGCAATGCTCAGCAGCCCCATCCAAGCACAGGGCTTGGATGATGCACTTCCAGCTCTTTGTCTTAATGCACTGACATGGGCTCGAACCCAAAATGTCAAAGAACATCCCCAAATTCTTAGAGGAGCTGAATGTCTGAGCTCAGGCCAAGCCAAGGTCTGGACCTTGGATGGAAGAAAGGAAGGCAATCCAGATCTGTTCTCCTGAACATTCCTGGCTGGTTTGTCTCCAGTTAATTCTGTTTCACTTTCCCCTCTTCCAAGCAGCCCCAGAAATAGCTCTTGCATCCCCTGAGGTCCGTGTGCTCCTGGGCCAGGCTGTGTCTCTGCCCTGTGTGATTCTGGCTGGCAGACCCTTCCCAACCCGTCGCTGGCTGAAGGACAGGCAGCTGGTGAGGCTTCCGTGTCCCCCAGATGGGTGGGTGAGTGGGTGGGTGTGTGGGTGGGTGGGTGTGTGGGTGGGTGGGTGTGTGGGTGGGTGAAACAGAGCCCTGCAGCAGGGGCTGTGCTGTAGGATGGGTGCTCCAACCTCCTGGGCTGGTGGTGAAAGATGCCAGGGGAGGGTTTGGGTTGGGGGAGGGTAAGTTGGTTGTTCACCACATCAGATTCTTCCTCCTGCTGAAGGATCAGGTTCTAGATGTGCCCCAGTGACACAGGGGTATGGCAGTGATTGTCCCTCCCATCTGTCCCACTCTCTGCCTGTCCCCAGGTAGCCCCAAGCAGCCACTACTCCATCCAGGCTGATGGGAGCCTGCACGTGGCCCAAGCATCCCAGGGGGACACGGGGACGTACACTTGTGAGGTGACAAATGCCCTTGGCTCACACCAGCAGGACGTGTCCCTGGTTGTTCTGGGTGAGTACCTGGGTGCTGTGCCTCCCCGCTCTCTTTTTGGTGGATGTGGCCCCAGGTGAGGTGACTTTCTCCCTTCCCAGTTCCTCCCAGCATTGAACTGGGCCCTGTTCATGTCACTGCCACCGAGGGAGCAGCTGTCACCCTGCAGTGCAATGCCACTGGGGTGCCACCCCCTACTGTCACCTGGGCAAAGGTAGGTGACAGGGATAGCCGGGCTGGGGGTCCCCCTTGGGTGCACAGAAAGGTGTTTGGAGGGGGTGTAGCTCCTCAGGGTGGCTGTAGCTGTCCTGTGAGGTGACATCAAGGGAAGCTGAGACCCAGAGGGGGTCTTCTTGCCCTCAGCTTGTGGCAGTCTCTGCTCTTCTCCTTCCTCCCTTCCCTTCCCTTTCCTCTGCAGGGCACAGAACCCATTTCACTCAGCCCACGCTACCGCCTTGACCCTGATGGGGCCCTTCTGATCCCTTCAGCGTCCCCTGGGGACACGGGGACCTATTTCTGCACAGCCACCAATGCAGGAGGTTTCTCCAGCCAGGAGGTTCAGCTCTCCATCAGCAGTGAGTGCCCTGGCTCTGGTTCCAGAGAGGGATTTGCTGGGAGATCAGTATCTCCAAGCTTCCTTAACCCCCTAACCAGGTCCCAGAGGGGGTTTCAGGGTGGGGGAAGAGCAGCAATGAAGGCTGGGGGGTACCTGAAGTGTTCCTGCACCAGCTGTGCTCCCTCTCCACCCAGCAAAGCCCAGGATCAGGGTGAATGGATCGCAGGGCTTGGATCCCATCCCCATCCTGGCTCTGCTTGGGCAGGAGACCACCCTGCCCTGTGAGGCTCAGGGCCATCCCCCTCCCACGGTGCTGTGGACCCGAGAGCCTCAGCCACTGCCTCTCAGCACCACCAGGTAAGGGGAGAATTGTGGGTGCCAGTGCTGTGATCTCCTGGGGTTGTGTCTGTCCAGGGGGATGTGGGGTCTGTGGAAGGATTCAGGGAGATGTAAAAAGCATCCCTGGCATCAAGGGGCTGATGCTCAGTGCCCTGGCAGGATCTGAGGCAGTGCTCATGGGATGGAGAGCAGAGCAAGATCCACCAGGGTTTTTTACCATCATATAAACATCTGGGATGGAGCAGCTGCTTCTGAGCCCTTCAGATGCCAGCCCTGCATGCAGGGAGTGGGACGTGGGCTTGAAGGCCAGTTCTGTCCCAGGGGATGACTTCGGGAGGGGCAAATTCACTCGTTGGTCATATTGAGGTTGATGGCAGCCATGGGAGGGTCATTTGAAGTGATTTAATGGGAGGAGAAAACCTGGAGAATGGTTGGAAGCAGGACAGGCTTTCTCAGTATGATAACCCCATGCTGGAATGTGGTCCCTAAGACCTCGGGGTCAGTCACTTCTTTGATGTGGGCTGGGGAAGCAGGAATCTTGGTTTGGCTCTTCTTGAGGGGCTGTGTTGAGCTGCTCCCCACATCTCAGCTGGTTTCCCCCTCCTCAGGGGGATTTATGGGAACACACCAGGAGGAATCCGGAGCCGTGGGCTGGGATGATGTTATGTCTGAGGAGCACTGGCAGGGAGAGCATGGCCAGCCCCAGCTGCAGGGGTTTTGGGCTCCATGGGGATCCCCGTTCCCCTTCATCTCTCCCAGGCTGATGGCTTGTGCTGCTGCCTCCTGCTGAGCTCATGCAGGAGCTGAAAAAGGGGTATTTGTACCTACGGGTGACTCTTCCATCCCCCTTGCCCAGGAGGTGGCCCTGGGGACCTTCTTTTGTCAGGTTGATGGTGGGCTCTCAACCCTTAGCTCCTGCCCAGGGATAGGTGATGGGTGACAGGGCTGTCCCACCCACCCAACTTTTCTGTTCCTTCTGTTCCCCCAAGCTACAGCATCCTCCCTTCGGGGTCCCTCCAGCTGGCCAAGCCCCAGGTGACAGACAGTGGCCTCTACACCTGCGTGGCCACCAACACAGTGGGGAACACCTCTCTCAGCTACAACCTGCATGTCCAAGGTGCCTTTCTGCTGGGCAAAATGCTCCTCCTGGGGGCCTGGATGTCCCACCAGGGTCCTGCACCCTCCAAACCCTTGGCTGCTCCTACATTCTGGTGCCAGGGTCTAAGGGTGGCCCCAGCTCTGAGCTCCCCTTTGTCCCCAGCTCCCCCCCAGCTGCTGATTGGTGATGGAGAAACCCACCTGACAGTTGTCACCAACCACTCCCTGAGGATTCACTGTCGTGCCACGGGTGTCCCCACACCCCGGATCCAGTGAGTATTGGGGGGGGGGGTCCTGCCAGCCTTCCCCTGAGTGCACAGAGCTGAGGCAGAGCTCAGGATGGGTGCTCAGCATGGGTGATGGGGGAGCTGCAGCTTGGGGTGTCACTTAGTGTGAAGCTCCATGCCCCTGGCATCCTGCTCTGGCCAGAACCAGGGCACTGCCTTGTCACCCTTTCCAGGTGACAAGGGGACAATCCTTGTTGCCAGCACCTTCTTCTTCACCCCTTTGGGGGGCAGAAATGGAGGGTGGGTGGTCGCAGGACTCTCTGCCTGTCCCCCCCTTGCAGGTGGCTGAAGGGGGGGCACCCAGTGAGCCAGCAGGATGGTGTGGTGGTGTCTGAGGATGGTGGGACCCTGCTGATCACCCGGGTGGGGCTTGGTCACGAGGGGCTCTACATCTGCCAGGGCAGCAACCAGGCAGGGGTGGCCCAGGCAGAGGTGGAGGTTTCAGTGCAAGGTGAGTGCAGCATCAGGGGGGAGCCCCATGGGCCCAGCACCCATCTCCTGTCTCACACTTTTGGGTGCCCAAAGGGGTGGGTGCTCTTGGCCCTGCTTTTGAGAGATGTGTGGTTGCTGGCTTGATCCATTGGGATCTTGATCCATTGGGATCTTGCTCTTTGCTAACAAGGCTGAGAGCTGATGGCCCCTGGCACAGCACTAATCCACATCCTTGATCCATCCTTGATGGATGCATCCTGCTGGAGGGTCTCCTCCATCCCTGTTTGCCAGAGCACCCCTTGGTTGGGACAGAAATCAGGGAGAGAAACCAGGGAGTAGGGGTCCCTTCCTGGGAAGGATGGATATCCCATTGGGGTGGGCAACAACTTTTCTAGTGGACCTGGGGAGCAGTGGTGACCCATGTGGGGATGTGGTCCCCTCCCAGAGCAGGGTCTGAGCCCTGCCCACTGCTCTCCCATTATTTGGTGCCTGCTGAGAGCCCCAGGGAGCCCATCCCTGCCCCATGGCACTGCATGGCTGCAGCTGCCCAGAGCTGGTGACCAAGTCTGGGGCTTGCAGTGCCTCCCAACATCGAGCCCAGTGTGATGGATCTGTCTGTCCTGGAGAATGGCACCGTGTCCCTGGAATGCCTGGCCTCAGGGTTGCCTGCTCCCAGTGAGTCCTTCCTCTTCCCCTCTTCCCCTCTTCCCCTCTTCCCCTCTTCCCCTCTTCCCCTCTTCCCCTCTTCCCCTCTTCCCCTCTTCCCCTCTTCCCCTCTCTCTTCCCCTCTCTCTTCCCCTCTCTCTTCCCCTCTCTCTTCCCCTCTCTCTTCCCCTCTCTCTTCCCCTCTCTCTTCCCCTCTCTCTTCCCCTCTCTCTTCCCCTCTCTCTTCCCCTCTCTCTTCCCCTCTCTCTTCCCCTCTCTCTTCCCCTCTCTCTTCCCCTCTCTCTTCCCCTCTCTCTTCCCCTCTCTCTTCCCCTCTCTCTTCCCCTCTCTCTTCCCCTCTCTCTTCCCCTCTCTCTTCCCCTCTCTCTTCCCCTCTCTCTTCCCCTCTCTCTTCCCCTCTCTCTTCCCCTCTCTCTTCCCCTCTCTCTTCCCCTCTCTCTTCCCCTCTCTCTTCCCCTCTCTCTTCCCCTCTCTCTTCCCCTCTCTCTTCCCCTCTCTCTTCCCCTCTCTCTTCCCCTCTCTCTTCCCCTCTCTCTTCCCCTCTCTCTTCCCCTCTCTCTTCCCCTCTCTCTTCCCCTCTTCCCCTCTTCCCCTCTTCCCCTCTTCCCCTCTTCCCCTCTTCCCCTCTTCATCCCATCCCATCCCTAAACTCTTGCTCAGCTGTCCCTGGGATGTCCCCAGGGTGTGTGGGACAGCAGCATTTCCCCCCTCCATCCCTGTTTCCCTCCAGGCATCACCTGGTACAAAGGGACCAAGCAGCTCTCGGCAGGACCAGGCAGGATCCTGTCCAGGGATGGGAAGCAGCTGGAGATCCAGCGTGCTCAGCTCTCTGATGCTGGCAGCTATCTCTGTGTGGCCTCCAACGTGGCTGGTGTCACTCAGCTCTGGTACAGCCTGAGGGTGGCTGGTGAGTCCGTGCTGTGCATGGACTGACAGGGACTGTCCCAACCCCAAGGATGTGTCTGGGAGGTGGCTTTAGCAGAACCCCTGCCCTATTCCCCTTTCCAGCCACAAAATCCCCTGTATCCATCCCTCCTAGAAAACCCCACTCGGGATGGGGGTCACAACCCCACACAGGATGGGTATCAGCACGGTGTCTCCTCCCCACCCTGTCCCTTTGGCACCCTGCTCCTTCAGGTGACGTTTTCTCTGCCCTTTTCCAGTGCCCCCCCGGATCACAGCCAGCCCCAGCCCCCTCACCGTGGTGCTCAATGATCCAGTGACCCTGGAGTGTGATGCCATCGGGACCCCCACCCCGGTGCTGCTGTGGCTGAAGGATGGGACCCCAGTGCCCAGCGTGGTGGCAGGTGGCCCGCAGGTGATGGAAAGGGATGTCCCTCCAGGAAAAAAACGAGGCTTTTCCTTACCCTGGGTTTAAAAAAAAAAAAAGAAACAAATGCTGGAAGTGAGCGGGTGCACCGTGTCCCATTTTTGGACCCTGCTCAGCCCTGAGCTTGGGCTTTCTCACCAGGAGGGGGACAAACGGGCAGAGTGTCCCTGAGATGTGAAGCCCCCACCCATCCCTGTCCCATCCTGGGACCCACCTCCAGTTGGGTGCTCACCTGGGCTCTTTCTGCATCCCGGGGAAGCACAGATCCTCTCGGATGGGCGCACCCTGTCCCTGCCCACCCCACGCCTGGAGGACTCGGGGACGTACACGTGTGTGGCCAGCAGTGCCGTGGGGGAGGACAGACGTGAGACCACCCTGGAGGTGAGGTGTAAGTACCCCGTGTGCCCCCCCACGGCCCCTTCCCCCCCGTGGCCTTGGAGGTGACGTTCAGGACCGTTCAGGGGCTGCTCTGCCATCCTCTGGCAAAACACGTATGGAGGGGAGGGGGTGACAGAGGGATGGGGGGGTGTCCGGGGGGAAGGTGTTGCCCTGGAGTTGTGTTTTTCAGTGTCCCACGGTGACCTGGGGGAGGAGGAGCACAGCACGGTCCTTGTCAACCAGACGGTGACTCTGGAGTGCCGGGTCCCTGGGGGGTCCCCTGGGGGGTCCCGCTGGCTGAAGGATGGGATCTTGCTGACCCCAAAGCCAGGCTTGCAGCTCTTGGAGGATGGGGCAGTGCTCCAGGTGATGCTTTTGGAGGATTGCAGAGGGCAGGAGGGGAAACGGAGCTGGGAAGAGCCCCGTGTCCCCCTCCCCATCCTCGGCAGAGGCCGTATGGATCCAGCTCTGTTACAGAACACCTCTGTGTCCCCTCCTGCTCCAGCAGATCAGGAAAGTCACCCTGCAGGACAAGGGCAGGTACACGTGCCAGGTCCCTGGTCAGCCAGAGAAACACCACAGCCTCGACGTGTGGGGTAAGGGCCACTGCAGCTGAAATACCCCCCCCAGGGGGGCAAATAGAAAGTGTGTGTGTGAGTGTGTGTGTGTGTGTGTGAGTGTGTGTGTGTGAGTGTGAGTGTGTGCACAGATAAATTATACATATAAACACGTGGTTCATAAACAAATACATTCTATGTATAAGTGAGTGGTGTGTAATATAGCCTATATGTCCAATATAGATGTGGGTATATGGCACAGACGTATAGACTGTGGCGTATGTATAGACTATTTGTCTGTCCATAAAATATCCACCTGGGGCAGTTGGCTGGCTTGGAAATCATATTTAATATGCATATTAAAGCTCTGTAAAATGATGGAGCTGGATGCTGGGAGGGAATCCCCAGAAGAAGTGGTGTCAGGGGAGCAAAAGGCAACCTCTGCCCAAGTCCTGAGGGATATTTTGGTGACAATGCAGAGAGAAGTCTTTCCAAGATGGGGACAGGAGAGCAAAGGGATTTCCTTGTGGTTGCCAGGGCTTCTTTATCCTCTCTTTGTGTGCAGTCAGAGCTGTGGCTGCTGCAGGCAGCACCCCAGTGCTGTCCCCCTGCCCTAGGATGCCAGTGGTGGTACCCAGGTGGTACCAGGAGGGGTACCTGGTACCCAGGCAGGTACCAGGGGGTGTACCTGGTACCCAGGTGGTACTAGGAGGGGTGCCTGGTACCCAGGTGGTACTAAGAGGGGTACCTGGTAGCCAGGTAGGTACCAGGGGGTGTACCTGGTACCCAGGTGGTACCAGAAGGGGTACCTGGTACGCAGATGGTACTAAGAGGGGTACCTGGTAGCCAGGCAGGTACCAGGGGGTGTACCTGGTACCCAGGTGGTACTAGGAGGGGTACTTGGTACCCAGGTGGTACCAGGAGGGGTACCTGGTACCCAGATGGTACTATGAGGGGTACCTGGTACCCAGGCAGGTACCAGGAAGGGGTACTTGGTACCCATGTGGTACCAGGAAGGGGTACTTGGTACCCACGTGGTACCAGGAGGGGTACCTGGTACCCAGATGGTACTAAGAGGGGTACCTGGTACCCAGGCAGGTACCAGGAGAGGTACCAGCTGCTTTCACCCTCTTGTCTGAGCATCCTTGCAGCCTCCCAGCCCACTCAGCACATCCCGAGTGCCAGGGGCTGAGCCAGGGTTTGGCTTTTCTCGAGGATGCTTTAGCCCAGCTGCTGGAAGTCCTGCAGGCAGGGAGCCAAGGAGTGGAGGAAATCCAGTTGTCCTGATCCAGGCTTGTTCCTGCAATCCCTTTCCAGGGAAGTGTTTGCATGTCTGGTGTCCTGGCTCAGGCGGATTGTTTGGGTTCTGCTGTTTTTTGTTTGTCCCGGGTTTCTGGGTGTTGGGGTTTTTCTCCTACAATGTGATCTCCCTCAGGGGAAGGAGTTACCATTTTCCAGCCAGCTGAGTTGTTCTCTTGCTATCCCTGGGCCTGACCTGGGCCCCTCACTCTCTCCAGGAGAGAAAATTGGAAACACATGGAGCGAGCAGAACGGGAAAGGGAGTTTGAGGGAGGAAAAGGAAAACCAGAGACTGGGAAAATTCACTCCTGGGTGATGCTGGAAGGTTGGCACCTTGGTGCCATTTCTGTGCCCAGGGGGGTCAGAGCTGGGGGAATGGCCACAGAGCTGGGGGAATGGCCACAGAGCTGGGGGAATGGCCACAGAGCTGTACTGGGAATGGGAAAGCCCAGGAGGTCACTTCCTGCTGCTGCAAAAATGGGATCAGGCTGGGAAGGATTCATGGATACACTGGAACTAAACCAGACTGGAGTCAGGAAAAGCAGTGGCACAAAATGGCCCTGAGGAAGCAGCCTTCAGGCTGAGGGGCTCAGCTGCACCCTGCAGGGGTCAGTTTGAACCGGCCAGAACCAGTTCAAACCAGTTCTGACTGGTTTAATCTGGTTCCAAGCGGTTCTGGCTTGTTCTGACCAGTTCAATTCGGTTCTGTCCAGTTCCAACCCCTTCTGTCCAGTTCTGACCAGTTCACACCAATTCCGACCAGTTCAATCTGGTTCTGACCGGTTCTGTGCGGTTCTGACCCAACAAACCACCTCAGAGCCTACCTGGAGGTTGCTCCAGCACGAAAAGCTGGGAAGAGTGGGGAAAAAGATCTCCCAGGGGAGGTTTCCCATCCCATCCCATCCTGGCTCCAGGCCTCTCAGGGAGACCCCGCCCTGGGCAGGGCTGGGATCATTTCTTTGGGGGGGGGCAGGACCTGGGGGGGTCCCCTCAGGTGTCACCGGATCCCTCCCAGCTCCATCAGAGCCTGGCAGCAGCTCCCACCTCCTCTGCAGGGACAATTCTCCCTGTCTGGAAGGGACATGTCCTGCCTGCCCCTCCAACTCTTCCTCACCCATTTGCCCTCCCACTCTGGATCGATGGATTCATGATTAATCCATCAATTGAGTCGATCAGAATTGATTTTGATAAAAGAATTATTAATGATTCATTAATAATTAATAAGGCAGCCCCAGCTGCGGGTTCCCCAAAGCTCCCTCCCTCAGCAGGGCTTCTGGCAAGTGGCAGGGAAAAAGGAATTTCTTTTTTTTTTTTTTATATATATCTAGTTCAGAAATCAAGAGATATAAAAGGGTTGTGCTTCCCCCTGGCTTTAATCACACCAGCTGAACCTACCTGAGCGTGGGTCACGCTCTCTGGTGGGGGGATGAAGCACCAGGAGTCCTGAGTGGGTGCTGATGCTGATCTATGTCCTTACAGCCAGTCCTGTGTTCCCTAGAGATGCTCCCCACGTTGCTGCTGCAGAAGAAGTTGCAGTGCTCATCAGCAACCCCATCTCCCTGCTCTGTGAGGCTCTGACATCCCTGCCTCCCAACATCACCTGGCTCAAGGATGAAGTTCCCCTCAAAGAGTCTGGGAACATTCAGCTGCTCCCCGGTACCTTTGTGGGGTCCACAGGCCCCTCAGGCTGGACCCGTGGTGGTGGGACTGGGGTTTTTTTGGGGTCTGGGTGTAATTCAAGGCAGTGGGGTGGTGAGAAGTCGTGGTCCTGCAGGAGCTGAGGTGACGTGGTGGTGATGCTCTTGCTGCATCATCTGACAGCATCAGTGAGACAGTGCTGAGAAACGGGGCTCTAGAGGAGCACTGCACCCCTCAAGCCAGGCTCCTGAGAGATCAGCAGCTCCCTTGGGATACCTCCTGCTGCTGTGTGGGGATCGAGTGCTGTGGCTCTGAGGGATGACCCTCTCAGGAGGTTCCCTTTTGCCCCAGGTGGCCGTGGGCTGCAGATCCTGAACGCCCAAGAGGAGGACAGTGGCACATACAGCTGCATCGTGGGCAACGAGGCTGGGGAGGCTGTCAGGAGCTATGCTGTCAAGGTCCTGGGTGAGAGAACTCTTGGTGTCCTTCCTAATTCCTGCACTGATCCCACCACTCTACCTCTGGCCCTTCCCTGTGCTCAGCTCTGGTGAGGCCACAGCTTGAGTCCTGTGTCCAGTTTTGGGCCCCTCAGCTCAGGAAGGAGATTGAGGTGCTGGAGCAGGTCCAAAGGAGGCAACTGGGCTGGTGAAGGGATCCAGCACAGATCCTATGAGGAGAGGCTGAGGGAGCTGGGGGTGTTGAGGCTGGAGAAGAGGAGGCTCAGGGGAGACCTCATCACTCTCTACAACTCCCTGAAAGGAGGTTGGAGCCAGGGGGGGGTTGGGCTCTTTTCCCAGGCAACTCTCAGCAAGACAAGAGGGCACAAGAGGTCTCAAGTTGTGCCAGGGGAGGTTTAGGTTGGACATTAGAAAGAATTTCTTTATGGAGAGGGTGATCAGGCATTGGAATGGGCTGCCCAGGGAAGGGGTGGATTCTCCATCCCTGGAGATATTTCAAAAGAGCCTGGATGTGGCACTCAGTGCCATGGGCTGGGAACCACGGGGGGAGTGGAGCAAGGGTTGGACTTGATGAGCTCTGAGGTCCCTTCCAACCCAGCCCATTCTATGATTCTATGCCTTCCCCCTGGGGATTATTGGTCACACCCGTACTTGCTCGTGGCCATAAAAAGTCTCTGGTGCACCCTGGGGAGAACACAGGGTGTCATCTGGGGGTGTCAGCAGCACCCCAAGGTGCTCCCTGTCACTGCTCAGAGCTCTGGAGGCTCTGCTCTCATCCCAGCTCTCCTCTCTCCCCACTAGTTCCTCCTTGGATTGCCAGAGATGACCTTTTGGGGGAATTTGCCATGAAAGAGGTGAAAGCCAGGGTGAACAGCACAGTGACACTGCAGTGTGAGACCTGGGCTGTGCCTGAGCCAGCCATCCAGTGGTACAAGGACAAGCAGGTGAGGTCCCAGCTGCAACCAGGGAGGAGCTGCTCATTTTGGGGACCACCCCAGGTGGATGGAGTGGGAAGATGCCCTTTAGCAGGCTGGTTGGCCTCAGTCCCACTTGTTGGGTGTGTAATCCTCTTCCTGTCCTTTTGCTCCCACCCTGCTTTTGGGGCTGGGCTCCCTGTGCAGCTCCTGGAAAGTTCCAGCCACCTCCAGATCCTCAGTGAGGGGCAAATCCTTCAGATCCAACCAGCCAGGGTCTCAGATTCGGGGCACTACACCTGCGTGGCCACCAACCCCTTGGGGGAGGACAACAGGGACTTCATTGTGCATGTCCAAGGTGAGCTTTTTGGGGCCACCCTGTGTCCAGCAAGAGGAGGGGTCACTGGTGTGGGGCTTCTCCTGGGGGCAAAGCAGGGTGAGGAGGAGGAGGGTTTGTATCTGCTTGGAGTATGGACATCTGCTCAGCCCTGGTCAGGCTCTCTGGTTGCTCCTGGTTCCCCACAAGTGATCCCAACTTGTCCCTGCAGTGCCACCCCTCTTCCAGCAGCAGCTGAGCCCCAGTGAAGCCCTTGAGATCTTCTACCAGGAGGAAGACCAGGATGGGGAGGTGACAGAGCACCGCCAGGCCATCCTCAACCACCCCACTGCCCTCTACTGTGACACCAATGCCATCCCCCCTCCCAGCCTCACCTGGTACAAGGATGGGGAGCCCCTCTCCCCTGGCCCAGGGGTGTTGGTGCTGCTGGGTAAGGGGCACAGACACCCACCAAGGGGCTTTGGGGAGGGGTTCCTGCACCAATCTCGTGTGCTGAGGGCATCAGGAGGAGGTTGGACCCCATCCCCTTGCACGTTCAGCACCTGGGAGACCCCCAGGGTGACTGGGGCTGTGTGATGGGGTGCAGAGCAAGGTTGGGGGGGGATCCTGGGACCTAGGGTTGATGCCCACCCTATTCCCTGCCCTGCAGGGGGTCGGGTGCTGCAGCTGGTGTCAGTGCAGGAGCAGGACAGGGGCAGGTACACCTGCCAGGCCACCAACACCGCGGGGTGGGACCGACTGCACTATGACCTGGAGGTGCTGAGTGAGTATGGAGCTGGGATGGGAGGTGGATGGAGGCACAGGGCAACCCCCTAACCACCTCCTTCCAGCCCCCCCAGCTATCCACGGGGACAAGGTGGACCTGGCAGAGGAGGTGACAGCCACCATCAATGGCACTGCCCGCTTCAAGTGTGAAGCCACCGGGCACCCTTTGCCAGTGGTGTCCTGGCTCTGGAATGATGTTCCCATCCTGGCTGGGCCACGGCACCAGCTCCTGGAGGGTGGCACAGTTCTGCAGGTCGGTGTCACCGTGAGTAGGGTGGCTGTGGTGGGGAGGGACACGCTTTTGTCCCCTAGCAGGAGGCTGCACAGCCCTTGGCAGGTGTTGAGGTCCCTGGGGGAGCTCCAGCAGCTCCCTGGAGCTGGGCAGCCCTCAGTGGGGCTCTGCTCCCCCTCTTCAGGTGGCCGTGGTGGAGGGGGGTGATGCTGGCAGCTACGTGTGTGTGGCTGAGAACCTGGCTGGGTCAGCTGAGAAGCGTTTTGCCCTCTCCGTGCAGGGTAAGGCACCCCCAGAGACCCTTCCCCAGGTTGCTGATTTATTCCCCTTCTCCTCCTCTGCCAGCTGGAGTCTCACGTGGCTCCTGAACCCTGTGGCTGGCTCTTCCCCTTCCTGCTGGTCACACTCACCCCGTGTGAGGAGGTGGAGATGCTGGCACCCTCCAAGCAGGGTGAATCCTGGGGAGGATGGAGCAAGGTGGGATCAGCCTGAGTTGCAGGGAGGCTGAGCCACCTCTAGGTGCTGACAGGACACTCAGGAACAGCCAAACTCATCCCCAGGGTCTGGGGACCCAGCTTTGCTCCCACCTCACTGCTAAGGGGGTGATTGCTCCCTCCCCAGTGCCCCCCCTCCTGGAGAGCCCCCAGACCAGCGAGGAGCAGATGGTGGCTCAGGGCTCAGACATCACCTTCACCTGCGAAGCCACCGGGTCCCCAGCACCAGCAGTGACCTGGCTGAAGGATGGCAAGCCCCTGGCACGGCAGGGCAACCGGGTGCCAGGTGGCCCACGGCTGAGCTTGGTGGCCGTGGGGCCAGCTGACACAGGGGTGTACTCCTGCCTGGTGGCCAACGAAGTGGGGGAGGCCAGCAAAACCTTCCAGCTCCTGGTGATGGGTGTGTGTCTGCCCCTGAGGACTTGGAAGGGGTGGGCAGAGAAGTTTTGGGGAGCAATGTGGGGGTGAGGCCTCTCCCCCCTCTCCCCATCACCGTGCACCTTGCAGAGCCACCCCGTGTCCAGGCTGCAGCCCATCCCACCGAGATGTCCGTGGCTGTGGGCACCCCACTGGAGCTGACGTGTGTGGTGATGGGTGTCCCCCTGCCCACTGTCACCTGGGAGAAGGACGGGCGGCTACTGGCAGGGCCCTGGCTCGTGTCAGGGAATGAGAGCACACTCCACATTGAGAGCACAAAGGTAGAGGAGCCTCTTTCTTCTCCCCACTTGGGTTTTCTTTGCACGCCTCAATTTTTTTTTTTCCCCTCTCCTGGCTTTTCCCAGGTGGCTGATGCTGGCTTCTACACCTGCCTGGCCACTAGCCCTGCAGGAGAGGACAGCAGGAGCTTCCACGTCAGCATCCAAGGTAGCAGTGAGAGGAGGGTGCTCAGAGCTCTGGGGGACCTGAGAGCCTGCAGGTTCCTGCACCTCACCTGGGGGTGGCTGAGGGGGAGAGCACCCGAGCCTCCTTAGGAGGGGATCTGGAGCAGAGCACGATAGCTCTGCAGGGCTGGGAGGGCTACATGTGACATCTGGGGACAGACACAGGGGTGCACAACCTGTGTGGCACCAACCCCTGAATCACCTGGCACACGTCCCTCAGCACCTCTCAGCACCACGAGCATTGGAGAGACCCAGAGCATCACTGCTGTGCTGGGGGGGGACCTCATCCTGGAGTGTCCTGAGGATGCTGTGCCACCCCCACACATCGAGTGGCACCGGGAGGGGTCCCCACTGCAGGTACCAGTGACAGGACCTGATGGGATGGGGATGGGGATGGACTGGGGATCACCTTCACCCCAGCCCTGGTGGTTTTTGGGGGGTGATGTCTGGAGGGCTGCTGACAGGGGCTCCCCCCTGGGGTTGTCAGGAGGATGCCCACAGGCAGGTGCTGGCCGAGGGACGTGTCCTGCAGATCCGAGCCCTGGGAGTGGCAGATGGTGGGGAGTACAGCTGCAGGGCCACCAACACCCGGGGGGACACTGACCTGCGCCTCCGCCTGCAAGTTCTGGGTGAGCAATGGTACCCGGCCCTGGGGCTTGGGATGGGCAATATTTATTATGGGATGTGCCCAGGGTTGTTGGGGTAATGGGGAAAGACAAGGGAGGGTTGGATGGTGCCCAGATCCCAGTGGTGGGCTGCGTTGATGTTCTCCCTCCATCCCCCCCTCCATCCCCCCCTCCATCCCCCCCTCCATCCCCCCCTCCATCCCCCCCTCCCTCCTTCCCTCCTTCCCTCCTTCCCTCCTTCCCTCCTTCCCTCCTTCCCTCCTTCCCTCCTTCCCTCCTTCCCTCCTTCCCTCCTTCCCTCCTTCCCTCCTTCCCTCCTTCCCTCCTTCCCTCCTTCCCTCCTTCCCTCCTTCCCTCCTTCCCTCCTTCCCTCCTTCCCTCCTTCCCTCCATCCATCCCCTGATCTCTCTCTCTGACTCTCTGGGGTTCTGCTGGTGCTGCTGCAGTGGCCCCAGAGATCCAGCCGGGTCAGGAGGAGATGAGGGCAGTGCTGCAGGGCTCCGTGGTGCTGCCCTGCCAGGCAGAGGGGTGGCCTGTGCCCCAGGTGACATGGCAGAAGGATGGCCAGCTCCTGCCTCTCCGTGGGAGCAGCAGGTATGATCTTCTGGGGGGTGGTGGCACCAAGAGCTGGCTCTCAGCTGGTGTCACACCTATGGGTGTGTTGGTGTGCCTGCAGCAGGTACAGCACCATCACCCCGGGAAGGGCTGTGCTCTGTCCCCAGGCCAGCACGGTGGACACGTGTCACACATGGCTGGGATGGCCCATGTCACCTTCCCACCCCCCATGGGGCTCCTTTGCTCTCCCTCCCCAGGCTGCAGCTCCTTCCAGGTGGCTCCCTCCAAATCGACCCCGTTCAGCTCCAAGATTCGGGTTATTACCTCTGCATGGCATCCAGCCCAGCTGGTTCTGACCAACGTGGCCTGGACCTCCGTGTCCTGGGTAAGCAGAGGAACCTGATGGATCCCTCCTGTCTTCATCAGTGCAAGGATTTGCTGCTGCTCTCTGCTCACAGCTGCTTTGCCCCCTCTGCAGTCCCTCCCACCATCAGCCCCGGGCCCTCCAACCTTACCCTGCTGGCTCAGCAGCCAGCCAGGCTGGACTGTGCTGCCCAGGGATCCCCCCAGCCCCACGTCAGGTGGGAGAAGGATGGACACCCCCTGCACCCACACCTCCTACCCAACACCTACAGGTACCCGTGCTGGAAGGTGGGCTTTGGCCCCTCTCCCTGCTCCCCAGGGGGCAGGGGCTGACCCCAAGGTGTGCTCTGCTCACGCAGGTTGCAGTCTTCAGGGTCTCTGCTCATCTCCAGCCCTGGTCCCCAGGACGAGGGGCAGTTTGAGTGCATCACCACCAACACTGCTGGAGAGGCACGAAAGCTCTTCCACGTGTCCATCCACGGTGAGATCCTGGGACCTCTGGGTCTGGCCAGGAGTGGCTTTCCTGGGCTCTGTCACCACCTGGAGTGTGATGTGGGTGCAGCCCAGCCCTCTGTAGGGTTGGGCCCCCTCTAAAGGGCTCAGCATGGGAATGGACAAGGGCCAAAAAAGGGGCAAAATCGACGCCTATGTTCATGGGGGTGGGCTCCCCTTCAGCATTCCCGAGCAGCCCTGCTCACCTCCCTCCCCTCTCCAGTGCCCCCCACCATTGCTGATGACCTCAGGGATGTGGTTGTCACCCGGCTGTCCCCTGCAGTCCTCACCTGCTCTGCCTCTGGTGTGCCCCCCCCCACGCTGTCCTGGAGCAAGGAGGGGGCTCCACTGGGCAGCCGAGGGGGGGGCTACCACCTCCTGCCCACAGGTATGGCATGGGACAGTGCAGGCAGGCCAGGGGGGTCACTGCCAGCCCTCCTGCTGCCTCCCCCCCTGCCTTCTGTCTTCCCAGGAGCCCTGGAGATCAGGAAGGTGCTGCCTGCCCACGCTGGCCACTACACCTGCACGGCCAGGAGTGCTGCTGGCACGGCCCAAAAACACCTCCAGCTCACTGTGCAGGGTACGTGGGGTTCCCTGGGTCCTGCTCCTGGTGATCCTGCTCCCTGTGTCTTGGCCCACCTTTGGGGGGCCCAAATGGGCAATGTTTCCCTGTCCTTTGCAGAGCCCCCCACCTTGAAGCCCCTGCCCAGCATGGTGATGGTGTTGGTCAACTCCAGTGTGGTGCTGTCCTGCGAGGTGACTGGAGTCCCCCAGCCAGAGCTCACCTGGCAGAAGGATGGTGTTGGTATCACTGGAGGTGAGTGGGAGGCTGGCAGAGCCTGTGTTCCTTTGCCTAGAGAGAATTTTGCAAGTCCAGGGGCTGTGAAAGCATCCTGGCAAGGTGCTGGGTGGCACTGAGCTTGGATCTCCCTGGGCAATCCCCAGGAAGGGGCACTTCTGCAGGCAAAGCAGTCCCTGCACACACAGCTGTGCCATTCTCTCCTGCCCTTCAATCCTGTCCATCCTCACAGGCCCAGGGCTGAAGGTGCTCCCCAATGGGCAGCTCCATCTCCCCCAAGCCTCCCCAGGGGATGCTGGCACCTACCTGTGTGTGGCTCGCAACCCCGTGGGCACCGTGGCAGGGAGGACCAGGCTGATCGTGCAAGGTAAGGCAGGACCCAGGGCACTCACCCCCTTCCTCTGCTCAGCTCCCTGCTGCCCCTGGCCATGAAACGTGGTTGTCAAGGTGTGAAAGTGTCTCTGCCCCGTCCAGTGCCCCCCAGCATCACCACTGGCCCACTGGAGCTGGCAGTCCGGGAGGGGATGGAGGTTCTGCTGCCCTGTGCTGCCCACGGTGTCCCCGAGCCTCGTGTGTCCTGGAGCAGGGAGGGAGCCCTGGTGGTGGGTGTCAGGGGGAAAGCTTCCATCCTGCCCTCTGGGGAGCTGCTGCTCCGGGATGTCCAGGTGAGCAACATCATCTCCTGTGGCTGAGCCAGCTGGGAGAGCTGCAAAACAAGCTGCAAAATCCTAACCCTTCTGCTGAAAAGAAAGCCCAGGTGGTTCTGTGCTGAGCTGGGCTGTGTCCCTGTGTTGGGGCTGGCAGGATGAGGTGTCACCTCCAAGCTGCCAAGCTGTGTCCCTGCTGCTTTCAAAGAGCAGAGGGAGAGCCCTTTTCCTTTGCAAGGGGCTGGCTGGTTGGGGGCACCCTGAGTTTTTTAACCAGGGGGTTGGGAAAAGCATCTGGGGCTGAACTATGGCTTTTTGGGTGCACAGACAGACAGCAGAGATTCAGCCCAGCGAGTCAGGGCTGCAGCTGGACCCCAGACTTGAGCTGACACATCCCCCCTCTCCTCATCCTCCTCTTTCTCCGTGCAGGAAGGGGATGCTGGGAGCTATTCCTGCACGGCAGTGAACTCTGCTGGGAGGGCAGTCCAGAGGCTCTCCCTCTCCATCCACACCCTGCCCACCTTCACCCTCCTGCCCACAGATGTCACCCTGGGCTGGGGTGAGAGGCTGGAGCTGGTCTGTGCTGCCACGGGCAGCCCCCAGCCCCACATCTCCTGGATGGCCAACGGGCAACTCATCACTGGTGCGTGGCAGGGGCAGAGGATGTGATCCTGGCTCCATCCCTCTCTTTTTTTTTTGTCCTCTTGTTTGGGTCGCTGGGGTGCAGCTGGCTGTGTGTGGGGGGTTATAACCACATTTTGAGGGGGTGGTTGCACCCTGTAGATGGTGTTTCAGAGCAGAGTGGCTGGAGCACCCTGCTTCGGGAGGCAGCCAGCCATGCTGACAGTGGGACCTACGTCTGCCGTGCTGAGAACAGCGCTGGGGCCATCAGGGCCACTGCCTTTGTCGCCATCAGAGGTAGGTGTCAGCGGGGAAACTCGGGTGCCTGGCTGGCCCTCTTCTTCTGCCACCCTTTTCCCTTCCCCAGAGGCACCCATCATCCGGGGGGACCCCAGCACCTACCAGGTGGAGCCCCCCGGGGGTGATGCCCTCCTTGACTGCAATGCCCGGGGCCACCCTGTGCCCCTCATCCGCTGGAGCAAGGACGGGGTCCCGGTGGTGTCTGGTGGGCACCGGCGCCAGCTGCGGAATGGCTCCCTGGCCATCCACCGGGTGAGGGTGAGTGGGACTTGAGGGATGCTGGCACGTTTTGGGGAGTTTTCACGGCAAAGCCGAGCACTGGGCTCACGGTGGTACCACCAGAGCGCCGACACGGGGCACTACCGGTGCGTGGCGGAGAACGACATGGGCATGGCAGCGAAGGTTGTCACCCTGGTCTTGCAGAGTGAGTGTTGCCCCTTCCTTTGCACATCAAGTCACCTCCCTCAGACCTCCCTCAGACTTTGGGGGAACGATCCCAGCCCTCCCAGCATCCCTCTCCTTGCCCAGGTGCCCCCTCCGTGACGGTGACGCCGCGGGCGCTGGCCGTGCGTGCGGGGCAGCGGGTGCTGCTGCACTGCTCCGTCAGGGGGGAGCCCACCCCCTCCGTGGAGTGGCAGTGGGATGGGGAGCCACTGCCCGAGGGTCCCCGTGCCCGTGTCCTGCCCAATGCCACCCTGCTCCTGCCTTCTGCCACCCCCCGTGACACCGGCACCTACTCCTGCCTCGCTCGCAACGCCCTGGGGGCTGCTGTCGCCCAGGTCTCCCTGGCCATCCAAGGTGGGTGCTTGTCCCCTGGGGCTTGGGGGGGGCTTTTGGCTGGTTAGGGGGTCTGGGGTAAAACCTGCTTGGCGGTTTGGGAAGGATCTTGCACTTTTTTGGTTGCTTTAAACCCTTTGCTTCATCATCCCCTGGTTTGCCCTCCCCTCTTTTTACCGGGGATGTGCCCAGATGCTGTGTGCCTGCTCCTGCTCTCCTTTCCCGGTCTTCCTGCATTTGCTGCTTGGGATTAAATTCCCATTCCCCCAGGACTGTGCTCTGCTGCTATCCCTGGGGAGCTGAGGGCCAGGCTGGCGGGCAGTGGACAAGGAGCAGCTCTGTGCCCTCTGTGGGGCTGCTGCTGCCAAGAATGCTGGAGGAGAAGCAAATAAAAGTTTGGGACTCAGGCCAGGACCATGAGGGTTGATCCAGAGCAGGGTTTGGGGTGGCTTTGATTCATGTTGGTGGGTAAAAAGGTATCGGGATTGTTCTTGCAGCATCCCCTGGAGCTGCCTGGACTCGTGGGGTCTTTGGAGGGTGTTTTTACTCACTGATTTCCTCTCCAGAAAAGTGTTTCTTGAGAGGAGAGACAAGGAAGCACCTTGCTTTCCCATGGGACAGCAACCCCAACACTGCTGCCCCTGTCCTTTTCACCCCAGGGGAGCCACACCGGGTGCGGGGCAGCCTGGTTGGTGTCATCAACACCCACGAGCTTGGTGTCACCACTCTTGATGCCAGTGTGCTGGATGACCCACACTCTGCTGCCACCATCGTCCAGAGCAGCATTGGTGGCATCCCACCCACTGTGGGTAGGTGGTTGCCCCTTTCTTCCCCCCAGAAAGGATGAAGGTCAGGTGAAAATCTCCTGGGAAAGATGTTTGGGGTTTTTTTCCCTCAAAGTAGCACCCACTGTATGTGCTGCATCCTGGGGGTGAGAAGGGGGTGTCTGGGGAAGACCCCTTAGGGGGATGTTGGTGACATCCTTTCTCTCCTACCCCCAGGGCCACTGATGCGGGTGCTGGTGGCCATCATTGCCCCCATTTACTGGTCCTTGGTCAACGGGGATGCCCAGAGCAGGTTCCTGCTCACTGGGGGCACATTCCAGCAGGAGTCACAGCTGGAGTTTGCCACAGGTGAGGGATGCACAGAGTGCCAGCTGTGTCCTGGGCATGCCAGGGGCTGCCAAGCTGCCACCTCAGCCTCCACCTCCCTTTTGCACCATCCCTGGGGGCTCAGCCCATCCTTGTGCTGAGCTCCCCAGCCAGAGCTCTGTTTGGGGGTGCTGTGGGCTGCTGCTCACTGCTCCCCCCCTTCCAGGGGACCTGCTGCGGGTCACCCACCTTGCCCGGGGCGTGGATGCCACCGGTGCTCTGCTGCTGGACACTGCCATCAGTGGCTCCCTGCCCGAGAGCATCAGCGATGCCACGGTGCTGCTGCAGGTGCTGGCACTGCCTGTCCTCCCTCAGGGCTCTGACCCCAGTGCTGGGAGCCCCGGGGGTGTCCATGACTTGTCTCTCCCCCTTCCTTTCCTTTTCCCAGGATTTCAGTGAGCGTTATGTGCAGACGGGCACGGGGCAGGTCTTGGGGGGCTCGGTGCAGAGCTTCCTGTGGGATGGGCACATCACCCGTGCCCGCTGCAATCACACCATCGTGTATGACCCCCCCGTGGGCACACAGCCCCCCCGGGTGCAGCACATCCAGGCCAGCACCATCAAAGCCTCCTACGACCCAGCCCTGGAGGAGCTCCGCTTCCAGCTCCGTGCCTCGCTTAATGCAGGTGACGAGGGGTGGGGATGGAGATGTTGGGCTCCTTGGTTGGTCTTGGGTGGTTATGAGGATGCAGAGGCCATGCCCCTGCAAAAACGTGTCCCCTTCTCATCATCTCTGCTGTGATGTGTCCCTTGTCATCCTCACTTGGTTTTTAGGGTCCAATGGAGACAAGTGCCCACCAGGCTTCGTGCTGGGCCCTCAGCAGCTGTACTGCACGGGTAAGGATTGTTCCCAAGAGGGCTGTGAGGATGGTGAGGGGCATCAGCTGCATGGTGCCCCCTCCCCAACCCCAGTCCTTCCCTCTGCTCCCCAGATATTGATGAATGCACTGAGGGCTCCCACTCCTGCCGTTACAACCAGCTCTGCCAGAACACCTTGGGGACGTACAGCTGCGTCTGCCCTCCTGGCTACCACTCACTGGGTGCTGGCTGGCCATGCCTGGGTATGGGCTGGGGCCTCAGGGAACACGTCTTTGGGCACAGGGCACCAGGCCATGGCCACCTTCCTGCCCTCCTCTAGCCTCAGTTTCCCCATCCAGCTGCAACTCCCTGTCTCTTTCCCAGACATAAACGAGTGCCTGCAGTTCCCTCCACCCTGTGCCTTCAAGTGCCGCAACCTGAGGGGCTCCTACGAGTGCCTCTGCCCCCCTGGCAGGACCCTGCTCCCAGGTGGACAGTGCAGTGGAGCAAATGGAGGGGGCACAACGGGCAGCACCCCCCAGGACCCCGCTGTGCACTGGCTGGGGCTGAGAAGCCACCCACGGGGACGCTCCTTCTACACCCAGCTCGCCCTCCGCCGTGTGGCCAAGGCTGCAGGGCTGGGTGGCCAGGGACCCCCCTGCCCCGTGGGCTTTATCAAGAGGAATGGCAACTGCACTGGTGAGTGTGCACAGGGTGAAAATCTGGGAAAAGCTTTGCAGGGAATTGGGAGGCTCCTGTGGCTGTTGCTGCCCCCTCCCCCATTTTATTTTCACCCCTATTTTTGGGGTTGGGGTCTCTCCAGGTTTGGCTGTGGCAGGGAAGGGAAGGTGAGAGCCAGGTTGTACCAGGGGAGTGGGCACTGGACGGGACCTATGGTTCTCTGCTTGGCTTCACCTTTTTTACTCTGCAGACCTTGACGAGTGCCAGACACTGAACCAGTGCCAGCACGAGTGTAGGAACAGCCTGGGCAGCTACCACTGCATCTGCCCCCCTGGCTACCAGCTGCTGCCCAACAGGAAGACCTGCCACGGTCAGTGTGGGGGTGCCAGGGGGTGCCCCTGTCCTGGCAGGGTGCTTGGGGGTTGGCCTGGATCCCCATGGTGCCCTGGATGTCATCCTTTCTGCTCCAGAGCATTTCTCCCTACAGGGCAGGGTTATGCCAGGCTCAGCATCCCTTGGAGCCTGGGTGCTTTCGTCTTGCTGCCCCCATGTCTGACAGCTCAGGCATGGGCAGGGAAGGTTTGGGAGCTGGGGTTTGAATCCCTACCTCAGCCCAGGGACACATGGGCACCCTGGCACTCTCAGACCTGTCTCCTTTCTGCCTGCAGACATAGATGAATGTGCAGAGGGGACCATGCGGTGTGGCTCCAACCAGATGTGCTTCAACACCCGGGGAGGTGCCCAGTGCGTGGATACACCGTGCCCAGACGGCTACCGGAGAGGCTCCAGCCCCGGGTGAGTTTGGGGCTGGGGGTGCCCATCAGCCACATTGCCCTAGGGACCCTTGTCCTCCCCCCACATCCCCTGTGTCCTCCTCCACATCCCGTGTCCCCCCGGCTCTCCCGCAGGGTGTGTGTGGGTGCCTGCACCCCATCCTGCGGCCCGGCGGGTCCCCCCACCCTGGAGTACCACTTGCTCACCCTGCCCCGAGGCATCGCTGCCGGCCGGGACGTGGTGCACCTCACCCCAGGGGGTGCTTTCCTCCAGCCCCCCACCTTCCAGCTGCTGGAGCGGGATCCCGGCAGCCCCTTCACCCTCCGCACCCAGCGGGGCCGCGGCGTCGTCTCCACCCTGCGCCCGCTGCGGGACCCCGGCACCCACCGCCTCAAGGTGCGGGCGCTGGCCCCGGGGGGGCGACGGGCACCCAGCATCTTCCTCCTCATCGTCTCCGTCTCTCCCTATCCCTACTGACACCGCCGAGGGACAGGAGGGGACGTGGGCTCGTGTCTCCTCCTGTCCCTCGCCACCGCGCCGGCTCAGGGAGAGCTGAGCTTGCACCTTTCCTCTCACCCCTCAGGACCCTCCCCCCCTTTGCTTTTCCCCTTCGCCTGGGGTCAGTCCCTGACTCAGCAGGGTCCTGGACAGGGGGGGGAGGGGACAAAGTATCCCGCCAGTGTCTTGCAATCAGGTTTTGTTGCAAGCCCTCAAGTCACAACAGCAGCCCCGGAGCAAAGAGCTCTGAGCAGCCTTGGCCGAGATCAGCCCCCAGATAGAGGAAGAAGGGGGGTGTGGGGGTGACAGAGGCTGGTGAGGACCCCCAGGTATGCAGGGTATGACTCCCCAGGCTGGGGTGGGTGCAGGGCCCCTGGCATTAACCATGTATTAAATTCAAAATAGCTGTCCGTTCAATTTTTTTTTTTTTTTTTTTTTTTTTTTTTTTTTTTTTTTTATCTGCTTGGTTTCAGCACACTTATTTATTTATGGTTTTGTTCCAAATAAAGGTGTTTTGTGGATAAATATCAGCTGTGTCTGAAGAAAGCTGTATCCTTCAGTTTGGATCAAGTGTAAGGGGCTGCCCCAGCAACACCCCTGACATCCCAGGGATTTGGATACCTCTCTCCATGGCCTTGGACTATAGAAGGGAGATTATCTGGATGTGGCAATGGGTTGGGGGTTTCCTGTCCCCCAAGGCCAGGTCTGCTGCTGGTCTGGGGTCCCTGGTGTGTGAGGGCATGTGATTTTACCTACCCACAGCCCCCTACTCCATCCTTTCCTTCCAACCAGGGTTCCTCCTTCCCCTCCTAATGAATTTTCAGATAAATTCACCCCTCTTTTGCCACACCATGCCAGGGAGGAAAGCCAGGTGGTTGCAGAGCAGCTAGGAACCAGCTCCCCTCTCTAAAACCCCCACATTTTCCCACCCTTCAGGGCAGGTGCCTCTGTGGGGTCCCCTGGGTGCTTTGTGGAGGGTGCTGAGGAGTGAGGGGACACAGATGGCAGCACCTGGAGCAGCTGTGCAGCTGCTTCGGGCCAAGCACCAGCTCCAGCCCACTCTGCTGTTTCTCCTTGCTCCCCTTTCTGCAAGGGTGGAGGGCAGGGCCTCAGTGGGTGCCCACGGAGGGGACAGTCCTGCAGCAGCCCCGCCTGCCCACGCCAGGCTATAAGGGAGGAGGAAGAGGATGCTCCAAACACCAGACCAGAGCACTGAGGGCAGCCAGAGCCTGAGAAGTGGGTGAGTGTGGGCATGGTATAGAGCCAGGGGGTGAGGGGTGGAGGGTGAGAAGGTCCAAATGGGCTCTTTGCCCTGGGGACCTGGATCTCAGTGCATGGCTGTCCCTTCTCCCTGTGTCTCCCCCACATCTGGGTGCTGGCAAAGGGCTTGCTGGTCCCTGAGGAGCAGGGCTGCAGGCAGTCCCAGCCCCTTCCCAGTGCTGGGAGGTCAAGCCCCTTCTAACTCAGTTTGGGGTGAGAATTTTTCCAAGGGAGTCCAATCTTCCTGAAGGACCCCCCTTGGCCACGCTGTGGAAGGGAGCAGGGAGATCAGCTGGTACCATCCCGTGTCCTCCCTGCTCTGCTCTGGGGATGTGGGAGGCAGGATGTGACCCCCAGGAGGTGCGGGAATGATCCTGAGGCAAAACCCAGCACCAGTGAGTGCATCCCTGCATCCCTCTTCTGCAGGAGCCCTGGGGAGCCTGTCCCTGCTGCCTGCCCCATCCCAACCCACTCACCAGAGCAGAGGCAGCTCTTCCAGATGGTGAAGGCAGTTCCTCCTTATACCAAAGTTTTCAGCTTTTCATTCCCCTCCCTTTTTATTTTTCTGTCTTCTTGGTTTCCAAAACAAAAGTGCAGTGTCCCCATGGAGCGGAGGAGCCGGGGTTGCTCTGGTACAAACCCTGCCCCAGCTCACAGGGAAACTGCTCCAGAATAATAATCAGTGCTGAGAAAGTCCCGACACATTCCCCTTCACTGAGCTTTGTTTGCTCTGATTTATGACCACCCCAAGCCAAAACTTTGGGGCTCTCCCTTCCTGGGCAGGCGGGCTTGGCACAAACCCCATTTCCGGAGCTGGAATGGCCCTGCACCATTCCTGGGATGCAGGATGTGTCCCCGGGGCAAGGTGCTGCAGGTTGCTCGGGCATCCTGTGCTCAGCAGGACGTGTCTGAACAGGCAGAAATCAGAGGTGTTTCCTCTCCCTGCTGCCAAACCACTCGTGAAACGAGTGTGCCCGGTCTCAGAGATGCTGAGTCAGGCAGTGATGTGGGTGAGTGGGGGGGTGGGTGGGGGATTTTGAAGATAAAGGGAGGGAATTTGCCCAGCAAAGAGCAGCAGGTGCAGCATTGTGCTTGGGCTGGGCCCTTTCGGGAACTGTGGTTGCCTTCCTGTAAATGCTCTGATGAAGAGGGAACTGCTGGAGCCTCTCCAGACAGGCGCCCAGCCCCGCACACCCCGAGGGGAACACCGCTTGCACAAGCACAGCCTGCCCGGGGGGTGCAGGCAGGCTCAGGCAAACAAATGATGGTTGTCAGGCAGCCAAACGATGGTTGTCAGACACCTTTGCTCTTCACCACGATGCCGACAACACCAGCCAAGGTCCTGCCCTGGCTCCGAGCCACGTCCTGGGGCTTTGCTGGCCCCTTCGCTGTGCTTGCAGGACCAGGGTGCTGAGCACGTCCCTGAGGAAACCACATCCCGCTGGGGAAGGGGCTGGGTGAGGAGTTTTTCCCGGCACCTTTCCTGCTTGTAAAAGCAGGAGCAGGATTGTGCTGACTCGGCTCGGTTGCTCAGGACAGGACTGGGAGGGTTCTGCCGTCTGCCTTCCCCGGCCAAGGGTCGGCTGGCATTGCCTCTTCGTGGAGCCCTGGGATTCCAAACCCAGCCCTGGGGAGGTGGGGACAGCCTTGAGCCCCCTCCCACGGCGGGATCCCCCCATCCCTCCTCCTGAGCTCTGGGCAGCCACGTCCTTCACCATCTCCTGTTGTTGCCTGACGTCCCCCTCCTCCTCGGCTGAAGGGTGAGAGGCACCGAATCGTCACATCAAGGTTTCCCACTTCCAGGAAAGAGGGCGGGGTGATGTAATTAGGGCCCATTAAGCATTAATTAGAGTGAGGCTGGGCGGTGGGGGATGCGTGCTGAGCAGTGCTGGTGGGTGTTTGGGGCCAGGCTGGTGGTGGCTCCTCTGTCCTGGCACTCGGGCAGGATGCCCTCCCTGGATGGGTGTCACGGTGCCACAGCTTGTCCTCCTGTCCCCAGACCTTTCCCCCTGTACTCTGCAGCTCCAGGAGGGATTTTGGATCAGTTGATTCCTCCCCACACCTGATGGGTCCCTTCCAATGCTTCCCCCGGCTTGCTGTCCCCAGCCTGGCAGAGGAGGTGACTGAGCCAGACAGATCCAAGCCCTGGTCCCACAGGACCACCTGGTGGCAGCAGCTCTGGCTGTCCCTGAACAGGAGGAGTGCCAGGAGCTTGTGTTTTAACTGGAGAGTTTGTCCCAGCAGCTCCACCGTGTGCTCTTCTACCAACTCAAGCTGCTGCCATCCCGGCTGGTTTGTTTGCTGCTTTAGTTTTGGCCTTTCCTTCTTGCTTCCTAGTTATCCATCTCCTAGGTAATGTTTGTGCTGCCCAGAATGTCCCAGCCCTGGCAGAACCCTCACCCCTGGCAGAACCTCAGCCCTCAGCACCCAGCTGGACCGTGACTGTCCCAGGGCCACCTCAGTTACACCAGGGAAGGTTTCATGGCTGAATGCTGCAGCATCCTTGTGCCCAGTAAGAGCCAGACTGGTGTTCAGAGCAGGTCTTGGGGACATCCTGAACCCTTTTCCTTCTGTTTTGGCAGCGCCATGGCTCAACCCAAGGGCACAGTGATCCTTGCCTACAGTGGTGGCCTTGACACCTCCTGCATCCTGGTGTGGCTGAAGGAGCAGGGCTACAATGTCATCACCTACCTGGTGAGCCCAAGTAGACCTCAACCTCAGGAGCTGGGAGAGGTCACTGGGCCATGGGGCTGGGGATCTGGGGTGGGTGATGGGGGTCCTGGGATGGGTTTGGTCATGGTTGGTGACCAAGCTCTGGCTGGTTAACCATTGCCCAGGCTGAGTTTTCCTCAGACCTGCGTGGCACAGGCTGTCCCTGCCACCAAATGACTTTTCCCTAAAGAGGGCAGCACATGGGGGCAGAGCCAAGACCTTGGCAGGGGTGGGTGTGACCCTGAGGGATGGCACTTTGGGTGCCAACCTCCTTTCTGCCCATCCTGAGTGGCCTCAAGCCCAACCAGCACAGGCTCTGCTGTGCCTTGTATGGTGTCCCATACCAGGTATCGTGGTCTTTCAAACTCAGTCTTGGTTGTTTTTTTTTTTCCCCTTCTAGGCTAATATTGGTCAGAAGGAAGATTTTGAGGCAGCACGAAAGAAAGCACTGGCCCTGGGGGCCAAGAAGGTAACAGTGTCCCCTCCCTCTGGGTGCCCAGAGGGTTCTTGCCCTCCTGCTCCCTGCTCTGGGGCTGAGCCCCAGGGTCTCCCCCACCCCACAGCTCCAGGGAGAAGTCCTTTTTCCAGAAGTGTGGCACCAAAGCCTTTTAGCAGCATCCAGCAAAGGGGAGGTGAAGGGACCCTTCGCTACGCTGTCCTCAAAGCCCCCAGAGGAGCAGGATTTCCTCCTGCCACCCCCCCTCTGCTGATGGGGCTCCCTCTATCCTGGCAGGTTTTCATTGAGGACATCAGCAGGGAGTTTGTGGAGGATTTTATCTGGCCAGCAGTTCAGGCCAATGCTCTCTATGAGGACCGGTACCTGCTGGGCACAGCCCTGGCACGGCCCTGCATCGCCCAACACCTGGTGGAGACTGCCCGGAGGGAAGGAGCCCAGTACGTAGCCCACGGGGCCACTGGAAAGGTGAGGCAGAGGGGGATACAAGGGCACTGGAATGGGGATGGCATGGGGTGCTTGGGGAAGGCACCCAGTCAGCCCTTTGGCCAAGCTGTGGGTGCCCCGAGGGGTGAAGAGGGCATTTTGCGGGTGCTCCGCAGGGAAGTGTTTCGAAACTTCCTTCTTGTTTCTGGGATTTCAGGGCCTGGTTTTGGTTCCCTCTCTCTGACAGGAAGGTGGGGGTCACACACACACACCCAAACACCCTCCTCCCTGCTTTAGGCAGCAGCAGCTTTCCAAAAACTGCTCCAGACGTGGCTTGCTCCAGCCAGGAGCCGGTGGGGGCTGAGCCAGCACAGATCGGGGCATTGCAGGACACCCCGGACAGGGGCGACTGTCCCCATCCTCAGCTGTCTCCATACCTTTCCCTCTCCTCAGCTGTCCCCGTCCCTGTCCCCATCCTCATCTGTCCCCATCCCTGTCCCCATCCCCAGCTGTCCCCACCGCCGTCGGGCGCAGGGAGGACCCTTTGCCGCTAGAGGCAGCCAGAGACCGTGGGAAGGATGCTCGGGACCAGACTCTGCCAGGAGAGGGGGGAATGAATCCTCCACGGGCACCGTGGGCCAGCCCATGGCACGTCCAGCCTCTGCCCACCCTCTGCCCAGCCCGGGGAGGGGACATCTGGGACAGGATGACATTGTCCCCAGAGGCCAGAAGCCCAGCTGGTCGCAGCTTGGGTGCCGTGCATGCACCTAGGAGCTGCTGATTCCTCCTCCTCCTCCCATCCTGAGGGGACCTGAAGCATCAACTGTGCCTGTCTTGGCTCAGGCAAAGGCCAGGAGGCCACCTGGAGGGGTCTCAGTGCAAGGGGATGGGGTTTGGGGCTGTCACCACCTATGGCAGAGGACCCTGCTATGGAGGGGGACATGGGATGAAGCCAGGGGACACCCAAGAGCCACGTTAGCACTGAGGAGATGGGGCAGCTGTGGGGCTGGTTGGGGCTTCATGGTTGCAATAACTCTTGCTCCTGCTGTGCTGGCTTCCCTGCACCCCTTCCCCAGCACCCCCTCTTGGAAGCACCCACTCGAGGGTGCCCTGGGGTAATACCCCCCCACGCAGTGATGTCCCCCCAGCTTCTGGGTACCAGCAGCACCACCCAGCCCTGCTCACAGGGACACCCTGAGCTGCTCCCCAAGCCATTAAGCCACAGGCACAGGCAGGGACCAACCTCGGGTAACCCGACCCGGCTGCGGCGTCTTAAATGCGGGGCCATCTGCGGTGTCCCCACTGCCAGAGCAGATGGACTTGTTTGGGGCCTGGAAGGGAAATGAGTGCTTTGGTGGATGTACTTGCCTCTGTGTAATAGTCCTCGGGGATTTTCTAGCCTGGCTGTAAGTGTATCCTCCAAAAGGAGGAGGGGAGGGGGGGGGGGTGATCCTTACGCCCCCCGGTGCTGGTGGAAAAAAGGCTTTGGTGAGCTCTTTTCCCCTGGAGGTGCTAATAACTCCCAGGCTTGCTCCTCACCCCTCCCTGACTATGTGGCCTCATTAGTGGGACCTCATCAGCATGGGCTAATTAAGATAAAGGATGGTTCAGAGCTATTTAATTATGAGCTTCTGCATCCCCCTGGATGCTTTGGTTCTTCTGCCCCCCTCGCTCTCTTACTCCCTGTCTTCTCTGTTGCCTGCAGAGGGAAAAATACCCAGATATGGGTTTCTACTCCTTCTGGTTTTGAGAATGTCAGCCCAGGGGGCATCAGGGATCCTGGGTGACCCCAGAGTCAGCTGAGTGACTGAGCTGCATCGGGGGAAGGTGATGACTTGGTGCCTGATTCTATCAGAAGCAGCAGGAAAAGACAGTTTTGGGGTTAAACCAGCCATGGAGATGGGATCAGGCTTGAGTCCATGGGACAAACCCAGCCCAGGTCCTACCACCCATCACCCATCTGGGGGAGCAGAGGGGATCCGTTGATCCTCAAGCCTTTTTTTTCCAGTGCAAATAGCCAGAAATCCCATCCCAGTGTTGTTACTGGGAGAACAGGCATCCCCTCCCTCCTGCACAGAGTCCAGCCTGTGAAGTCCCTGGTGCCACCAGCCAGAAATCCCTCCTGGATCTCACAGGGATTTGCCCTGCTCAGCCAAGGGTCTCCCACTGGGAGACTTTTCCCACGGAGTGGTTTGTCCCACGTGTTGCCCGGAGCTGACACCCTGAGCTGCATCTCCTTTAGCTCCCACCTGGGGGATTTCGGTCCCATCCCTGCACAGGGAAAGCAGCCAGGAGCAGGGAAAACCAGGAGGTCCTGGATCACCCTGCTGCAGGGTGAGTCCTCAGCATCTCCTCTTCGTCTTTCAGGGCAACGACCAGGTTCGGTTCGAGCTCACCTTCTATGCCCTCTGTCCTAACATCAAGGTAAAGCACCTAAAATTGTCCCTTGGAGCCCAGCTGGTGGGGAATTTTAACACCCAGCCTCACTTTACCAAGCTGCCAGCTGCACCCAGCCACGTTTTGGCATCTGAGGGGGCTGTAATGATCCTTAATTGACCTATTTTTACCCCAAACGCTCTGAGGCCACAGAGGAAACAGTAACAAGGCAGCTGTGGGATAATCAATGCTTCATCTAGTGCCTTGTTAGGGTCAGGGGTTTGGGTTACTCCACCCTTGAGTAGGGAGATTAAATTTCAACTGCGGGACCAGCACCCTCTGGGTCCCAGTTCCCCTGGCCTGCCCTGACCCATCTCCCATGGGGAGCCTTGGGGAGGTCCCAAGGGGCAAAAAAAGGGCTGGGGGGGATGGGGAGAGGTTGTAAGGGGGCTGGGGGCTTCTCATCTCAAGCTCCTACCTTCCTACCAGGTCATTGCACCGTGGAGACTGCCAGAGTTTTACCAACGCTTCCCTGGGCGCTGTGAGCTGATGGATTATGCCAAGGTAGGAGCTGGCTTGGAGCAGCCCTGGGATGCTCAAGGTGGCCATGGGATGCTCAGGGTGGCTATGGGATGCTCAGGGTGGCTATGGGATGCTCAAGGATCTTCCAGAATCCCCAGAGCACTCTGACTTGGGGGGTGACAGCAGGAAGCCCTGCACAACATCCCTGTAGCACCATGCTGGAGCCTTCTAGTTTGGGTTGGTTTTTTTTCCCCTCTCTATATATTTTTTTCCCCTTCTGTTGCTTTTTTTTGTTTGGTCTTTTTGGGTTTTTTTTTTTGCTTTTTTTGGGTTGTTTTTTTTTCTCCTTCCTTTCTAAAAGCACCATAATTACCTGGCTATTAAGGGTAACCCACTTTCCAAGGAAGCAGGTCCCAGCTCTCTGACTCGTGCAGCAGACAAAGCACACACGTTTGCCTTTGTTGTCCCTTCCTTTTTTTTTTTTTTTTTTTTTTTTTTTTTTTTTTTTGAAGTACAAGTTGCAATAAAACATATTAGAAGTTTTGCATCAGGTTTTTATGTTCCCACCAGGGTACCTTTCTTTTTTCCCCGACTTCATGGAAATGCTTGACAACTCAGCTCAATCAATCAAAAGGGAAAAGGCAGCTCTGTGCATAAACCAGAAAATTGCTTCAGTTTTTAAATAGCTGCCGTCGAAGCTGCCTGAGTAATCTCTGGGAAGGCTCTGAGGTGTGGAGCTGGAGGGTGAGGAGCCCTCCGAGCCCATTAGGGCTGCCAAGAGCAGCGTGTTGAGGATTGTGTTTGCCATCTGCTGTTGTATTATGAAGGGGAGAGTTTACGAGAGCTTTCCATATGTTGTCAAACAAGTTGTCAAATAGGGGAGTTATTAAGAGCACCACGGGTTTATTATATGGAAAGTGGAACATGTGTTTTGGGGTTGGGGGCTTGGTTTTGTTTGTTTGTTTGGAGGGGAAGGGGAGTGAAAGGGGTTTGAGACCCCATTCAAAGAGGAAAGGTTGAGGGTTTGTAGTGCCTCTTGCTCTCTGGTTTGTTCAGTGCTGCTAAAAAAAAGGGGTTTCCCCTTCTTTTTAATGCTCAGGAGAGGGAAACAGCTTGGTCAGGTCCTTTTGGTGCCTGGGGGTTCTCATCTCAGTGCTTGGGAGTTAGAACATTTGGGGCTTGGTTGCTGCTGGGGGAAAGAGGGCTCCATGCTGATAGGAGCAGGGTCTGGAGCTGTCCCTCAGCTCTTCCCCCAGGATTATTCTGGGAGAGGTTGGGAGGCCCCTGCAGCTCCATCCATCCAAGGGATGGGATAGGGAGTGGCATCTCCCCTCTCTTTCCTGGAGAAGCCAGGCAATCCTCAGCACTTGCACCCAGGGGTTTGCCCTCCCAGCAAGCTCAAGCTCGTGCCATGAAGTCCATGTGAAGTTCTGGTGTGCCCTGCCTGTGGGCAGGAGAGAGCAGCCTGGCTCAAGGAGGTGAAGGCTGCCCACTGTCCCCTTCCAAAACCTGGGACTGAGCTCCTGGAGTGTCCCAGGCTGGGAATGTGCAGTGTGGGACCAGTAAACCATGAGCCTGGGGCAGCATAGCCCTAGGAGTGAGGCTGAGTGAGTCCCTCTGCAGCATCGGGAGGTGTCTCAGGACCTTGCTTCTGTCCCAGGTGATGGCTTGAGGACCACGATTTAACAACCACAAACATTTCCTCCCCATTTTCCCGGCAAACACGGAGCCTCTGCTCCTGGCCGAGCCCTTGGCTGATGTCCCCACTGTGGTGACACTGAGCTGGCAGTGCCACCCGGAGGTGTGTGGGCTGTACAGACACACCGAGGCACCCTGGCAACCCCGCAGCTTTGCTTCCTGGCTCTCCCTGCCCATCCCAGAGCCAGGAACGGTGCTGGCAGGGTGGGTGATGTCCCCACGGCTCGGGTTGGCAGCTCGCCGCCGTCTCCTCTCCCGCTAATTCCCTCCCCCCCGGTATTCGCCTCGTCTTCACAGGCAATTTCCCCCATTGAAATGTCAGGGGATAATTGAACACGGCGCTGACCTTGTTAGGGAGCTGGGCTCGGCGCCGGGGAGCAGCCGGTGCGGGGCTGAGTGTCCCCCAGCGCGGCGTGCGTGGGGGATGTCACCCGTGTGCCACCTGTCTGCATCCCCACGCAGGTGCAGGAGGTGGCAGGGATGGGTGCCTTGTCCCTCTGGTCCTCTGGAGGCTGGAGGGCACCCTGTGGTTTCGGGGATTTCTGTCCCCCTCTCACCTCCCCTTGGTGAGGAGCCAGCCCAGGGGGCTTGGAAAAAGCACAAAAATGTCCGTGTCAGCATCTCCATCCGTGGGGTGTTCTGGGGTTCTCTCTCTGCTCCAGGCAGGGCTGTTCTTCTCCCCGCAGCACCGTGACCCTGATGCCCCCATCGAGGTGACCCTCATGGTAGAAGGTGTCACCTGTGCTGTGGGTTGTACCTTTGAGCTTTCAGGGCTGACCCAGGCAGGAGCCAGGGCTGGGGTGGGTCTGGCTTTTCCCCCCCATGGGCTGGCTCAGCTCTGCTCCTGTTTCTTGGCAGAAACACGGGATCCCGGTGCCTGTGACACCCCAGATGCCCTGGAGCATGGATGAAAACCTCATGCACATCAGGTAAGAGGCTGGGCAGCCGTGGAGCTCCTGTGGGAGCTTTGGATGCCAACATCCCTAATCCTGCATCACCAGCACAACCCTACCCATCTCCAGCATCCCAGGCTGCCCCACCACATGCTGGCCAAGAGTAACCCCAAAACTTGCAGCCTCCCTTTCTGCCCCGTTGTCCATATCCCACGTGGCAGCACCCATCTCCTGAGGCTCTTCCAAGCCTGGTGCTCCTTGAAGGATTGCTGTTAAAAGCTCCTGGAGATCCATAACATATTTACACCCCTCCACACGTGGTGGTGAGAGTTGAGGAGGAGGAGGTGGGTGAGGGTGGTTTGGGTGTGTTTTGAGGTTGCAGGTGCTGCAGTGACTTCTCTCTCCTTCCCTGCCCACCGCAGCTACGAAGCCGGGATCCTGGAGAACCCCAAGGTAATCCATCACAGCAGCCACAAGGCTGAGGGCATCTCGTGTCTTTGCAGCCTAATTGGAAATTTCATGGTGGGCCCTGTGTGGTGGGGAGGCCCTGCTGCCTCCCCCAGCCCCTCCGCCCCCCCCCAGCACGTTGATTGCCACCTAATGAATAGGGGAAGGACCGTTTCAGGGTGACACCAAAGGGGACAATATCACGGGGCAGCAATAAAAGAGCAATTAGACAGATGAGGTGCTGGTGGGATGGTGAGGGCTGGTGGTGGGTGACAGAGGTCCAGGGGGTCCCTGCCCGTGCCTATGGCTGGCCCAGCCCCTCCTTGCTTTCTTATCCCCACCATCCATGGAGAAAGGGGGTAAAACCTCCCCTTTGTAGGGGGTGGTGCTTGGGTGGGCACCCATGGGACCACCAGCTCCTGGGGGGCTCTGGTGTGTTGCTCTGGATCTGGCCACTTCCCAACAAGTTCTGGTGGTCCTGTTGCCTTGCCGGCTCCTGCTGATGCTCCAGCAGGTCCTGAGGCTCTGCAGCTACTTAAACTAATCCATCAGTGCTAATTAGACAACCCGGGGAGAGGAGGGGGAGCAGGGAAGAGGAGCCTGCAGGAGCCCCGCAGGCCAGGGCCGGGCTGGCGCGTGCCTTGGGTTGGGGGTGTGAGGAAGAAGATGGAGAAGGGGGTCCCAATCCCCAATGGTCCCTTCCAGAAGGGTGTCTGTGGGTGGGATTTTGCAGGGTCGGGCCTTCAGGGGGTCTTCTCCTCCAGGAGATGGCACTGGGATGGGTTTTCAGGCCTCTAAGCTGGATATAGGAAGGGACAGACCCGGGGCACCCATCCTTGAGGATGCTCCCGGTCCCCGGGTTCTGCCAAACCCCCCCTACTCCCCAAAGCCAGCTCGAAAAATTTAGCAGAGAGCAGAGCAGTGACCCCATCCCTGAGCATCCTCCACTCCACCAGCACCTGGAGGTGGCTCCGTGTCACCACTGTCCCTTTCCCTGACCGGGGGAAGCAGTCAGTGCCAGGCAGCAGAGCAGGACCTGGGGTGCCAGGCACTGCGGGTTCCCCTCCCCAAAGCCCCGGGACCTGCCAAACACAGGGATTTGAAAGCAGATGGTTGAGCTATTTTCTGCCTCTGTGAGGCCCGATTGAAGGGCAATGAGGCAGCTAATGTGGAGAAAGATAGAAATTTACTTGCTTTAACTTCATATGGCACTCTGAAAGAGTTCATTCAGTCCCGGGCACAACAATATCAGCCGGATGAATAAACCATTTGCGGCATCGATAGCTCTGCATCATGGTTTACTTCATGGACCATTTGCTTCCAATTTCTTCTCTTCTTGCCCCGTTTTTCTTGCTTCTTTCTTCCCCCCTCCTTCTTTCCACGCACTCTTCCTTCCCCCCCCCAATCTCCTTTTTTTTTTTTTTTTTTTTCCCCCTTTTTTTTTCCCCCCCTCTCTCTCCTTTAAAGATGACATTGCAGGACGAGCCCCCCTGCGGGGAGGGATAAATAGGAGGCATTGATACACTGCAACAAACTATTTGTCATTTGAACTGTGCTTTTAGGAGAGAGAATAAAAAGAGGACAGGCTCGCACCGTAATGATGGAATGCAAGCCAAATGTCACTTTTATTTCTATTTAGTTATTTTATTTAATAGAGGTTTTCATAGTTGGCTCGGAAAATTGGAAACTACCCGACTTTGACTTCCAATGTTTAGTAAAGAGTTTTTAATACTTTCCGGTATATTTTTTTTTTTTTTTTTTCCTCCCGCCCCTTTCAGCTTTCCTTTTGAACTCCAAGTTTTTCATCATCTCTGGCGGGTTTGTCTAGTTAATAAGTGTGATCAGGGCTAGGAAAGGCCAAACGATGTAAAATTGAAATCTGCAGCCCGTGTAATCCGTGCGTGTGCGTGCGGGGGGCAGCACCCCTTGGGTAAAAGGAGGGAAAGGAGCAAAAAAATGAGATAAAAACGGGAACCTGAGGGTGGGGTTGCTGGAGCGGGTGTGGCTGGATTCCTAGGATTTGGCTGTGGTTGCTGCTGGGATGGGCATCCCCGAGGTTTGGGGTGTGGTGAAGGGGGGGCAGCACCTTGGGTGCTGGCTGTGATTGGGTTTTGCTATGGATTAAACATTAAAAAAGAAGAGGAATTTTTCACTGAAAGGTTTATTTCTCCTCTTGAAAAAGTCTGGAATGAAAGCTATTGCAGGGAAATTAATTTTCCCCTAAAAAAAAAAAAAAAAAAAAAATCAAGCAATTTGCTTGATTGTTTTTATTTTTACTTGCTCTCTACCTTGTCATTTTTTTTTACTTCCTGGAAGACAGGAGACTGGAGGAAAAATGAGCAGGAGAAAAAAGTTGTGCTTCCAAAAAGGAGAGGAGAAGCAGGGAGGAAGGCTGCAGGCAGGGCCTGGCTCCCAAGGATTTCCGGAGCTCCAGCTCCCACCAGCCAGGTTTTTTGTGGAAATTCCAGTTTACCACCAGTTAAAACATTTGCAGAAGCAGCTCAGCTGGGAGAAACTGCACCTGAGCTGATTCCGTGGGGGTTTTGGGTTATTTGGGCTCCTCAGCTGAAGGCTCCTTTGCCACATACTTTCTCAGCTCTGTAGTTTGCTTTCTCAGCACTGAGCTTTCCGCTGTGTTGCACATCCCCTGGGTGCTCTGTGCCTCAGTTTCCCTCCCCTTCTCCTCCTGGAGCTGGGTGGGGAGGGGGGGGGGTTCCTTTAGAGAGAGGATTTTGCATAAGTTGGTCTGAAAGTGTTTTGGGGCCAGTGCACACACAGCCGTGTCGTGCGTGAGTGCCGAGGGCACACATGAAATTGCAAAGCATTTCATTTGCTTTCTGGGATGGAAAGCTTTTTTTTTTATTATTATTTATTTTTATTTATTTTTTTTTTCCCCCCCCTTATTCTGGCACACGCTTCAATTGCAGCAATTCACTGTCAGCCCCCCCAGCATTGCTGGCCCAGCTCTGATAAGATGCCTCTTTCCTATAAATCTAGGGAAAAAGAAAAAAAAAACAAAAAACCAAACCACCAACAAACCAAACCCACAACCCGCAATATACATAAAGGTTGATGTGCTCTGAAATGGGTTTTTTGCTTTCTTCCTCTATTTTCTCCCATGTGTATTAACCCCGGGGACACCACCAGCGAGCCGGTGGGCAGCAGCACCTGCTGGGGTCAGGAATCCTCATCAATTTTTTCAGTGGGTGCTGAATCAGGCACCCAGCCCTGGGGTGGGGACCCTGCTGGCACCCCCCCTGCCACCCACTGCCACCCGCTCCCTCTCCCCCTGCCTCACTTGCCTCTCCCCAGCCAGCCCATCTCCAGCTGGGGGGGCGTAGGAGGAAAAGATGAGATCAAGTTGAGGGGAAAAATTGCCTGATTTTTCCAACCCCTTTGTTCCTGGGGTCCTGCTGAGCGTGGGTGCTGGGCCGTGCCAGCCCCAGGCTTTGGGGTGAGTGAGGGGTGCACGTTGGGGTTGGCGGTGCCAATGCTACAGACTTTCCCTCTGATTTTTTTTTTTTTTTTCCTCTCCTCCCTGCAGAATCAGGCCCCTCCTGGGCTCTACACCAAGACCTGTGATCCAGCCACCTCTCCCAACACCCCGGACGTGCTGGAAATTAAATTTGAGCAGGGTAAGGGCACCCTCGAGCCTCTGTCCCTCGTGTCTGGACCCAATCCCTGGCCAGGACCAGGGGACACAAGGATCGTGCCTGGGGTGAGGGCAGACAGGGTTTGGGTAAATCTAGGGGGGCTTGGTGGGACCCCCCCCTATGAGAGTGGAAAGGGGTTTGAGCCCCCACCCCAGCTGCTGAAATGCAACAGGGTCCCTCTGGTGCAGGGTGGCACAGAGGTGGCCTTGGGGACACTCAGGTGGCCTTGAGCAGTGTCACAGCTGGGATGGTGCTCCAGCAGGATTTGGCCATCCAGCAGTGCTCTTGGTGTTGCAGGAAGGACACCCCATCCCTAGGGACCCAGCCTTGGAGCTGTCACCCAGAAAAGAGCCACAGGGCCACCACCAGCCATCCCAATGCCACCAACCAGCCACCAGTTCAGAGGGGACACCCCCTCCCCACCGCCAGCATCCCTGCTCCGTGATAATCATCCCCCTGGCAAGGAACAGCCCCCCCCCCCTCCCCGCGGCCCATTCAGCCCCTAGTTAATTTATTTGAAGTTTTAATCTAATTATTAACTATTTTAAAGGCTAAGCAGCTTTCCCCAACAACAGCCCCGACAACGTCGGCTCTCTGCCGAGAGGACCCCGGCCAATGCCCCGGCGGAGGATGCGAATAGAAAGAGCCGGGGAGGGGGGGGGGGGAAAGGGGGGGGAGAGAGGGAGCCCGGGCCGAGCAGCAGCTTAAGGTTCATTATTGCCGCGAGTTACATTTAATAGCAATTTACAACTGAGTTTATAAACCCCTGGAAATAGGGGGTTTAGGGGGGATGGCAGCGGGGGGGGGGGGCTGTGTGTGTGGATGGGTGAAAGGGGGGGGGGGGGAGCTGACAGCCCCCATCGCCTCCGTAATAAAGACTAGAAAGGGAGGCATTGAGGCTGATTGGCAACTGATAGTGCGTTAAATGGTAATGAGGAGGGCAGATGGAGGGGGGATTAGCCTCCAACTCCGCACCGCTTTTCTTTGTGGGCCCCGCAGCCCCCTTGTCAGCTTCCTAATACATTTATTGCTCATTTCACACCGCTAAAGAAAAATGCCTCTTTCTATTCAGCATCCTTCCCCCTCCGCACACACTCTTCCCCCCCCCCCCCCCCCCACCTCCTTTCCCCTGCCCAACGCCCTTAAAAAAAAAAAAAAAAAAAAAAAGGGAAAAATAGAAAGGCAAAATAAAAGAAGGTGCAATAATTAATTCATGGCAGGGAGCACCCCCGCCGCGGGGTGCGTGTGCGTGCGTGTGCGAGCAGCCGTGCCCCGGTGTGGGGGTCCCCCCCTCCGACACCCCCCATGCTGGCAGGGAAGGGGGGGGGACGACACATTTGTCATCCCATTCCCCCCCCCCATGGCAGGGGCTGGTGGGACAGAAGGTTCTGTGCCGTAAGACAATTGCCGAGCGTGAAATTCAATTAGTTAAGGGCCTGGTTGCAATTTCACAGCCCCTAAAAAAAGGGAGAGGGAGAAGAGAGGGGACAGGCAGGGGGGTGGTAGGGAGGTGGGGACGTTTTTATGGCCTTATTTATTTATTTATTTCGCTTCTCTCCCGAGGTGGGTTCCCCCCCGGGCACCAGCTTGGCTATGGCTTTTTAAGAAGTTATTTAGAGTTCATATCTGTCACATCTATTTAACGCCCTCGGGGTGATGTTCCGGGGGGGGGGGGATTTCTGACGCCGGCTGATCCTGCCCCGTCCTCCCTCTCCCCGCCTCCGCAGGTGTCCCCGTGAAGGTCACCAATGCCGGGGATGGAGCCTCTCATTGCTCGGCCCTGGAGCTCTTCACCTACCTGAATGACATCGCGTGAGTGTCACCTTGTCCCCTGCCACCTCTGCCACCTGCCCGCCGGCTGGCAGCAGGGATGGGGACGGAGTCCTCGGGGCCCTCAAGGTGGGGTGGAAGCAGGGTGCTCACAGCAGGCTCATCCCCTTCAGCCCAGGGGTGGTGGTTTTTTCCTTGCCCTGCCCACTCGTGGGGCTCAGTGTCTCTTTTGGGTGGAGAGTTGGCTTTTTTTGGGGCGTGGATGCTGCCTGGATCCATCGCTCTTTCTCACACCCCCCCTTCCACCCTAGCAGCAGCTCCTTTGGGGGTGGCTGCCCCATGCCACCCCATGCCCAGTTTCTGCTGCTGCCAGGGCAGAGCCATCCTCAGGAAATCACCCAAAAGCAGGGCAGCACCCACTAGGGCACCCACTCCCCCCATGCCCACTGCCACCCAATCTCCTTTGTGCCTCCCTTCCGGCACTGAATGAGAATGAACTTTTCCACGTAGTTGGCTTTTTAAATGTTAATTAAGTGGTTTTAAAATGACTGTGGCCACCGAGAATACAGTCGTGACGTGGCCTTTCCCCTTGCCTGGCTTGGTTTTTGGTGGCCTGTGACTACTGGCCCCAGCTGTGAGCAACGATGGAGGAGGCTGGTGGCACAGCAAAGGGTGACAAAATCCATCTCCTTGTCACTCGCCCTGCTTGGGGGTCACTCCTGCTGGTCACCACTGCTGCTCAGGAGCCAGCCAAGCTGTCATTTGGGGTTTGTCCTCCCCCTCTGCCCCACCTCTGTCCTGCTCTGGGGCTGCTGAACCTCCCTCTCTCCCTTCTCCTCCCGGGCAGGGGCAAGCACGGCGTCGGGCGCATCGACATCGTGGAGAACCGGTTCGTGGGGATGAAGTCCAGAGGTGAGCAGTCACCTGCCAGAGATGCCACCCCTGCCCTAAAACCTGCAAAAAAAACCCCCAAAACCCAACCAAACAAAAAAACCCAAGCAAACCAACAAACCGAAACAAAAAACCACAAAACCCCAAAGCCAACCAAACAAAAAAACCACCAAGGAAAAGCCCTAGTGGGATAGAGGGGGTGTTCTGGCTCAGGTGACACCAGCAGCTAGAGGTGTCATCCCTGCCCTAAAACCTGCAAAAAAAAAACCCAAAAACCCAACCAAACAAAAACCCCTAACCAAACCAACAAACCGAAACAAAAAACCCCAAAACCCCAAAACCAACCAAACAAAAAAACCACCAAGGAAAAGCCCTAGTGGGATAGAGGGGGTGTTCTGGCTCAGGTGACACCAGCAGCCAGAGGTGCCATCCCTGCCCTAAAACCTGCAAAAAAAAAACCCCAAATTCCAACCAAACAAAAACCCCTAACCAAACCAACAAACTGAAACAAAAACCCCCAAAACCAATCAAACAAAAAAACCACCAAGGAAAAGCCCTAGTGGGATAGAGGGGGTGTTCTGGCTCAGGTGACACCAGCAGCTAGAGGTGCCATCCCTGCCCTAAAACCTGCAAAAAAAAAACCCCAAAAACCCAACCAAACAAAAACCCCTAACCAAACCAACAAACCGAAACAAAAAAACCACAAAAACCCAAAACCAACCAAACAAAAAAACCACAAAGGAAAAGCCCTAGTGGGACAGAGGGAGTGTTCTGGCTCAGGTGACACCAGCAGCCAGAGGTGTCATCCCTGCCCTAAAAACTGCAAAAAAAAAAACCCCAAAACCCAACCAAACAAAAACCCCTAACCAAACCAACAAACCGAAACAAAAAAACACAAAACCCCAAAACCAACCAACCAAAAAAACCACCAAGGAAAAGCCCTAGTGGGACAGAGGGGGTGTTCTGGCTCAGGTGACACCAGCAGCCCACGACTGCTCCCTCCCCATCAGCGTTTGACTGAGATGTCCCTGTGACAGGGACAGCTCTCTGGCCACTGTTTGCATCAGCTCTGGGGTCCCAGTGCCACCAGAGACCACGGGTCTTGGGTGAGACCTGTCCCCAGCAGGAAAAATACCAAGCTGTGGGCTCGGTGGGAGGATGCTCAGGGGTGGCTGCAGGTTCTGAAAGACAGGTACAAAGTGAAGGAGGCTGATGGAAGTCACTGAGGGGTTTTTCTTAAGCCAATTCTTTGATTTATTTATGTATTTTTGAGGCTGAGACTCTTAGGTATTGATAATCCATTAGGATCAGCTACACTGGAAATCTCTGGAGGCAGAGAGCTGCCCCATGGAAAAGTAAGTAACAAGAGGGCTCATTTCCTATATCCTTGCCCCCACTTTTTTTTTTTTTTAGATCTTGTTAATAGCTGATTAGATGCTCCCCTTCTTTAAACTTGTTCTGCTGCAGGGCACCAGCAAATATTTTGTATAAGATTGAGCCCATGGTCTCCCTCCCCACCACAGGGCACCAACCCGTTTGCAAGAGCACCAATTACAAGAGGGTAGAAACAAAACCCTAAATCATTTGATTGGCATTTAAATAACCAAATTAAAACCCAAAGAAGGAAGGGGAAAAAAAAAAACCAACCCAAAACCCAACCCCAAACCACACACACCAGCCCGTGGCATTTGCATGCAGGATGCTGAGTAATTTGTCACAATCTATTTTATTTATTTTTTTTTTAAGAGCTGCTGACACGCTCTAGTGACCCCTCCAGCATTTAATAATTTCTCTAAACCCCATTTATCTGTCATTCCTGTCTCCTGGCTGACACTGCCAGGAGATCCCTGCCGGGGTTGTGTGCCAGCACCTGGGGGAGGATTGGGGCTTTCCAGGGACAGTGGGGTGGGTGCTGGAGGAACCAGACCTTGGCAGGGGGGGTTTCCCCCTTGAATTGAACAGATTTTCCTCTGGTTTTAATCCTGGGGATCAGCAGAAAGCTCTCCTAGAGATGCTCTGCAAGAGATGGAGAGGTGGGAGGGGAAAGGGCTGGTGTAGGAGGGGGTTGCTGATATCTCCACATCCCCCCGGGGGTTTTGGGGTGCAGGGCAACTTGGGGTGGCCCCACCAAGTGCTCTGCAGGAGCATTTTGGAGCCCACATGGGGTCAGGGTCAATGGAGCTCATGGGTGGGAGGAGATGGTCCCTTAAATCCCAGCTGTGTGTGTGGGGAGGGGGCTGTTTGGGGGCATCAGAGGGACCCATCGTCCCCAGGGACCTTGCTCTGCAGGGGAAACTGAGGCACAGGGAGTCAGCAGCCCAGCATGAGCCCTCTACGGCTGGGGAGGTGGCATCAAAGGCTCTGGCCAGGTGCCTCCGATCCTTCACCTCCCACCCCCGGCGAGTCGGGGGGGGAAAAAGAAAAACTCATTTGCATTGATTTTTACTAAGCTCCTAATTGAACTTCGTTAAGGCCTAATGGGTGAGGGGTGAGCCCAGCGTGCCTGCTCCAGCCTTTTAAGCCCTATTAACTCGATTTTGCCGTATTTGTTTTAGTGGGAGGAGGGTGAGGTAATTAGGGGGTGCCAGGGAACGGTGCTGCAACCGGGCCGGGGGGGAGGGGGCCAGGGCTGGGCCGGGGGCTCTCTGGGTTGTGAGCAGGAGCCCGGCCCTGTCTCTCCCTCCTTTTCCCGTCCTCATTATCAAATTATCTTTTTAACTCCGAAGGGGGGCTAATTAAGTGAAGTAAATGAAATCAGTGGGGAGGTGAGGGGGAAGGAGGGGAGGGCTGGGCTGCTGCCGAAAGAGCTCAGCGCTGCCCTCGGCTGGGGCTTTGCGGCTCCCTCCGTGCCTTGAGCAGATGGGAAGTGGAAAAACTCTTCCCGGCCACGCACCCACTCCAGGGTTCGGCCCCGGCACAGGTAGGAATTTGGGCAGCATCTTCCCCTGGGTAGCATCTCCCTCTTCCCTAGGGAAGCCACCGCGTCCCATCCTGTCCCCTTTGGAGTGACAGCCCGCACTCAGCCCCGCAAAATTGCTGGGATGGAGGTGAACTGACAGCCGAGGTTACAAATTAAAAAAAAAAAAAAACTAAAGCAGCGGCAGCTGCCTCTTTGGCTGCCCCCCACTATGTCCCCTCGTCGTTGTCGTGTCCCCCCCCTCCTTGGTAATTAGGGGGTGATTGAAGCTTCGCTGGGCAGCAGTGCTGACACCTCTGTCTTTTTCCTGTAAACACAGGGAGATGAAAATAGACACTTGGAGACGCTGCGAGTGTCACTTTGAAGGTGTCTCTTGTCTCCTCGGTGGCGAGGCTGGGAGCGTGGCTGTCAGTCCTTCTTCCCCCCCATTCTTCCCCCCCCAGGCTCTCCCACTCTGGTTCCCTGTTTTCCAGCATCAGGGGGAACAGGATGGGGGTCAAAACACAAACCTTTGGTCAGCCCCAATTGGCTTTAGTCCCTCCTAAAGGCAAGGAGAGGAAATATTAAATATTGATCGTGTTAGTGGTGGGCTTGGCTGCACTGGGATCAGCCCCTGCTCCCCTGTGCTGTGCCCCTGGGGATGGGGGGGTTTTGGTGTTAACTCTGCTGTCTCCTCTCTCAACCCTGTGGGGATGGGTTACACCCCATCCCCTGCCCCAGACACCAGGCTGCAGCATCACTGGGGGGGCAGAGAGGAGAGGGTGACAAAACCCCATCCCATGGCTGTAGGATGCTGAGATGGTAGGGATGAGGTTTGATGGAAGTGGCTTGGGCTGCCATAATAAATAAGGCTTTATAAATAAGGCTTATAAATAAGGTAAATAAGGCTGTCCATGGGACCCCCAGTCAACCTGTTGGAGCCTGTGTGGGTTTGAGCTCACCTGATAGCCCTGTGGCCCCTCATCATCCCCTCTTGGTGCTGGGGCTGCTCTGGGGGTACATCCCCTTTGGTGGGCACAGTTTCCTATGGGATTTTTTTGTGTGTCAGCAAAACCCAACATGCAGGTGCCTTTTGCCATTCCTATGCCACAGCCCAGGTGCCCAGCACTGGGACAGGACTGTCCCCACAGACTGGGATGTGTTCATGGAGCAGCCCTGGCCACGGGCAGGTGACAGCCATACCTGCTGGGTGTTCCCTGCTGGCCCAGCTCAGCATTTCTCTACCCCCATCCAACCTGGGGATGAGCCCTGCATGGCCACCTTCTTATTTAAACACCCAATAAATACATTATGTGGAAAATAAGCCCTGAGCAGCCGGAACAAAGGCAGCAGCTTGCTTGTGGCATTAGCCCCTATTGCCAAAAAAAATGACACATCCTCCATCTCCAAACCTCACGTCAGAGTGGGGCCAGGCAGGAAGGGCCTTAAAGGGGGCCCAAACGAGGTTGCCCCCCCCCAACCCCTGGGTAGCCCCATTGCTTCCCAGGGGCTGTGCAGGGCTGTTTCTCAGGAGGCAAGGGGAGAGGAGGATATTCCAGGCCCTGAGCTCTGTGCCTGTGCCCCGCGTCGTTCTGCTAATTACAGGTTTTCAGCTGCAGCCCGTTGGGCACGGATCAGTGGGGGGATCGGTTCCCAAACCCTGTCATTTAGCCTCCTCAGAGTGCCTCTTCAAAGAGGGGAATCTAGAAATTTTCTCCGCAAGGTGCGGAGTGGACTGTCTCGGCCCCAGCATGAATATAATGACAGATGCATTTTACAGCAAGCTGGGACTGAATGCACTCGACCACGGCTCCTTCTGTCAGCCAAGTCATTATTTTTTGTCATTTGCTGACAGTTTGGGTCTCATTTCGTTTCTCTCTCTTTTTCTCCTTTTCCCCCTGCCTGGAAAAATGGGTAGGTATCTATGAGACCCCAGCAGGGACGATCCTACACCAGGCACATTTAGACATCGAGACCTTCACCATGGACAGGGAAGTTCGGAAAATCAAGCAGGGACTCGCCTTGAAATTCTCTGAGCTGGTGTACAATGGTACGTATGGTCCCCCAGCCCTGCCCTGCCACCACAGCAGCATCCTCCCAGCCCTCCTCATCCTCCCAGCCTTCCTCATCCTCCTCCTCCTCTTCCCCTCTGGCCACCCGAGGCTGCAGGTCCTGTTGGTACCTCTGCTCGGGGCTGTAAAATTCAGGTGGGGATTTTGAGGCTGTTTTAGGGAGAAAGGTGGGTTTGTTTCTGCTGGGGGTGGCTTGCCCCATGCTCTGTTCTCATGCCAAAGAGATTCCATGGATCAGCCCTGATTCCATCCCTGAGCTAAGCTGTAGGAAGCAGGATTGGGCCAAAGTGGGGTAGGTGGGCTCAAAACCCCACTGCCCATCCCTGGGTCCCTCCTGCATGGCTCCAAACACAATGCTGTGTCCCCAATGTCCCCAGCACCCAGTTCTTCTTCTGTCCCCAGCCTTGTTCAGAGCTGAGGGTCCCTGGAGATTTTCTGCCCCTTGGCCAAACATTTTTATCTTTCACATGTCCTGAGGCCTCAGCCTCCCACTACGGTTTGTTTTTTTTTTTTTTTTTTTTTTTGCTGTGACAGAGGTAGCACTTTTCAGCTATTTTTTTCTCACCACAAGGGCTGGGATGATTCCCATGGGATCTTCCATTGGAATATCCCATGGAAATAATCTGACTTTGGGCAGCAGCAGGTGCAGCAGGACAGGGTCTTTTCCCTTGCAGTTTCTGGTGATTTGTGCTTGTCTGTGGCATCTTTCCCTCCAAGGACTTCCCCTCCTGCCCCTTCTTTGCCAACTGGCATTTAATGCCCATGTCCCTTTGCTGTTTAAGCCAAATTTTAGGGCCCCATGATGGTTTCTGGGGCTGCAGCAAGCTCTGTTATCCTTCCCTTCAATCACTGCCCCTGCCTTAATTCACTCTCTGGTGCTGTTCCTGCCTCAGGCACTTTTTATTCTGCTTCGTCCTGTTCTGCCTTTATTTTGACTTTTTTTTTTTTTTTTTAGTTTAAGCATGAACCTATTTCTTTATTCCTACCACTTGCTTGTGGCAAGCCACCAAATCAAAACTTTGGGAGCCACCATGATTTCTCTTCTCCCTCCTCATCTCTGCCAGGAAAATTCTGCTCTTTCCCTGCCCCAAGATGCTGAATCCCCAGGGATTTTCAGCATGGTCCTGGGCTCTCCTGCCAGCTCAGCCCAAATCCAAGGAAAATCCCCAGTGGGATGCAAACAGTCCCCAGCTTGGAAGCCAGGCTTTCAAGCTCCCTTTAACACCTCATTATTGCAATTTTTTGGAGAATTAGTGGTTATCTTCCCCCTCTCCCCATTGATCCCATTGTGGAGGGGGTGGCTTTGAAGCCAGGTCCCATCCTGGCAGGTACAGCCAGGTGCAGAAAAGCCATTGTCCCCCTGGCCCTGCTGTGGTCCCAAGGCAGGGAGGTCATTAAAGGGGATCATTTCCAGGGGGGGGTGTGGAGCTGGGCTGGGGAGTGAGGAGAGAGGGGGACAGAAATTTTTTCTCACACCTGGAGTTGTCAGAGCTGGGATTTAAGCATCTTGTGGCTAATTTAATGTGTCTTGGGTTTATCTTGAGGAGGATGCTCCAGCCCTGCAGCAATCCTGGTGTTTTGAAGAGTTGCTCTTGGGAGGGTGGTTATTTAAAAACAAACAAAAAACCCCAACAAACAAACAAAAAACCCCAAGAACCCCAAAAAACAAACCACCACAAAAAAAAAAACCCCAAAACCCAGCACAAAAAAAGACCACCACAACCCCCCCAAAAAAACCCCAACCAAGCAAAAAAACTCAAACAAAACAAAAACCAAAAAAAAACCCCAAAACAACCCCCCCCCAAAAAAAACCCACAAACAAACAAACAAACAAAAAGAGAGACAGGGGGGAACCAGGGGTCCCCAACCCCTCCATGGCTGTGTGGTGGTTTTGGGGGTAAGGGCTTTAGCCCAGTGCTTTGGAACAGATCCCAGGGACAAGGTTTCAGGATTCAGCCCTGCTCAGGGGCTGGCGAGGCCAAACTACAAAAGAAATTATTTGTTTCTTTAATGGCTTTGGCCCCTGAGCCCAGCTGGGAAGGGAAAGGTGAGAGGGCACCAGTATGGGAGAGATAAAACCTGGGGATGACCGGAGGGTGCTGAATGGGCTCTTTCTCTCTCCACCTCTATCTCCCTCTCCATCTCCCAGGCTTTATTCCAGGTCTCCCAGGGCTCCTTGGCTAATTACCCCTCTTAGGGACAGGGGGGGACACAGGGGAGGATGGCAATGCTGAGGGATGCTCCTGCAGGATGGGTTTTGGGGGGCCATGGTGTGACCACACATCCCCCCAACACCCAACCCAGCTTCAGCCCAGTGCAGGGTGTTGGGGGTTCTGGGGTTTGGGGGTCTGGGGGTCTGGAGAGAGGGCAGGAGGGGGAAGCACTTCCCATGAGCAGATGGAGCTCTGGGATCCCCATTTCTGGGTGGGTTTCCCTTCCCAGGGCTGCCTGGGGGACAAAGTGTTGCTTTGGGAGTTGAGTCCCCAGTTGGGATTGATATTTTGGGGTTGATCCTTGCCCTGCCCACCCCAGGGGGTGAACAGCTCATCCCCATCCCTAAATTCTGTGTCCCATCTGTCTGTCTCCACCTGACCCTCCCGAGATGCTGGGGTTTGAGTGACAGTTTCATAACAACTTCCCAAAGATCTAAATTACCCAGAGGAGCTGGAAGGAGAATGGCTCAGTGTTTCTTCTCCACCTGCTGGTTCCAGCCTCCTCTCCCAGGTGGGAACCCCAGGGCCACCAAGGGGAGGGGACACGTTTAGGGTCTCCATCCCTCAGAGCTGAACCCAGCACCTCCCTTCCCTCTCCCCCTTCTTCAATCCTATCCCTTCCCTTGAAAATTCCTCAGGGTCAGCCTTTTAGGAGGGGTGGAGACCACCCTAATGGGCACCCTAGGAGCCCCCCCTGTGTCCCTGCTGACACTGCCTTGTGCCCACAGGCTTCTGGCACAGCCCTGAGTGTGAATTCCTGAGGCAGTGCATCCAGAGCTCCCAGGAAAACGTGGAGGGCACCGTGAGACTCTCTGTCTTCAAGGGCCAGGTCTACATCCTGGGCAGGGAGTCCCCAAGGTCCCTGTACAATGAGGAGCTGGTGAGGTGAGTGGGGCTTGGGGTGGCAGTGAGTGTCCCATCCCATCTCATCCCTTTCCACCTCATTGCATCCTGCTCTGTCCCATCCCATCCTGTCCTGTCCCATCCCTGGTGTCACCACCCCCTCAGCCAAGTGCTCAGCCAAAGCACAAGCTATTTTTTTTTTCAATCCAATATTATTATTATTTTTTTTCCTCTGGCTTTTACCTCTTCTTAGAATTCCAGACTGGTTTGGAATGGAAGGGACCTTAAAGATGATCCCGTTCCATGGGCAGGGAGGCCTCCCACCAGCTCAGGTTTCTCCAAGCCCCATCCAACCTGGCCTTGAACAGGGATGTGGCAGCCACAGCTCCCCAGCTTCTTTTCTTCACGTTGTTTTCTCTCTCACTCACTCCCCTCCAGCCCTCCCTCAACCCCTTTCAATCTCTCTAAACACTTTATAAGCCATAAATACACCTGAATGAGTTTAGATCAGTCGGAGTAAATGTCAAATTATCTTCTCTCTTTCTCTTCTCTGCCTTTTTTCTCCCCCTTCCCTCCCCCTCAAAATCAACAGCTCCTAATAATCCACCCCAACCCTTCATTATGCTTCACACTCTCACTTGGAGAGATTAAAAATGAATAAAGTATATATTAAAAAAAAACAAAAAACAAAAAAAAACATAAAAAAAGAGGGAAGAAAAAAAAGGAGGATGGAGGGGGGTGGGACAGAGGCAAAAGAGAGAGGGAGAGAAAAGCAGGGGCACTTATTCTCCCTGCATCTCCAACCATTTTCCTTTTCTTTTTGATTTCTACATCGCTGGTTTGAAAGCCTTTGAGTGACGGCGTCACAGGAACCCGAGAGAAAGCTGTGAGAGGCAGAGCTGTGTGGAAATGCCTCTGCACAGTAGGTAGAAAGTAACGTAATTATAGAGCAGGTCAGAACCACTCGAATGAGCAAAAATAAAAGCACAGAGGTTTTTCTGTAGCCCGTCAGGGGAGGTAAAATCATTGTAAACTCCTTTTTTTTTTTTTTTTTTTTTTTTTCTTCCCTTCTTCTTTATTTCCTCCCCCTTCTTCCTTTCAGGTTTGTGGTTTCTGCGAAATGAGCCCTGGGTTTTTGGGGCTGTTGGAAAACTCGGGGTTGGGATTGGGTGGGTGATGCCTTTTTGGGGAGGGGGATGTGCTCACAAACCCCGTGGGTGCTGCAGTGTCCTGCGTGAGCACTGTCCCCTCCCTGGGACAATATCCCTGCCTGGCATGGGACAGGGATTTTATTCCGGGTCTCCCAGGACTCCTTGGCTAATTACCCCTCTTAGGGACAGGGGGGGACACAGGGGAGGACAGCCCTGCCCAGGGGATGCTCAGGGACAGGACGAGCATCCCTGCTTGGGGTGGGATGCAGGGAGGAAGGGGGATGGTGCACACGAAGGAAATTGGGTGTCTTTTGCAGGGATTGGGGACCAGCACTGGGGTGGCCCTGTGGCTCTGCTCCTCCCAAAGCCACTGGTCTCTTCTCTGGGGAGAAGGGGAGATGCCACCAGCCCCTGAGCCCCCCTGGGGACCCCCCCATCCTGGTGACAGTGCCTTTCTCTCTGCAGCATGAACGTGCAAGGGGACTACGAGCCCGCCGATGCCACCGGCTTCATCAACATCAACTCCCTCAGGTCTGTGGGATGGAGGAGGGACCCCCCCAAAGGGGGGCAAAAAAAAATTCCCCAGCACCCCTCAGGCTCTTCCCCCCCAAAGCACTGGGGTGTGACCCCCCCAGCACCAGCCCTGCCTAATCACAGCCTTCCCTGATGCTGCCAAGCTCCTTATTTTATTTATTTCCCCCCCCCCCCCCCCCCAAACTCCAGGGCTATAAACCACGCTGCATTTACATAATGGGCTCTTAATTTTTCCCCTGTCTGTTAACTGCTTTGTTCTTCCCCCAACAGCCATGTCCCCCCCCCACCCCTCTAAGATAAATTAATTACATTATCTCTTGGAGGAAAAAAAAAAAAAAAAAAAAAAAAAAGAACGAAAAAAAAAAAATAATTAAACTGTACGGACCTTAACAAACGCCTGCTCTTCACGCCCCCCTCATTCTGCTTCAATTAATTGAAAGGAAATGTGTTATTACTGTTAATTTACAATTAATTTTTTTTTTTTTTTTTTTAAATCTGGTTTCCAGGCTGAAGGAATATCATCGTCTCCAGAGCAAGGTCACCCTAAAGCAGGCTGAATAGCAATCAATCCCAGGCCCGGCCTCCTGCTCCCCTTTCTAATTCCTCTTAAGAACTGGCGCTAATTGTGGTGGTAATTTGTAATTGTAACTCCCGGAGTCACGGCAGAGGTGGTGCCTTTGTTACTGGCCAGCCAGAGAAATGCAATCGTTCGAAATACAGATTAAAATTTAAAAAAAAAATAAATAAAAAAAAAATTAAAAGGTGGTCGGCCAAGAGGAGAAATGAGGAAAAAAAATAAAACCTCAGCCACGCGCTGGGGTCCCCTCATTGAGATCCTGGGCTTTATTCCTGCCTTGTTTGTTTGCTCTGCTGTCCCCCAGCCAGGCTTTGTGACATCTGTAATGGATTAAGTGGCTCTGAAGGCCGTGGAGGGGGTGGTGGGTACCTTCTCGTGAAGGTGGGAAGGGGGGGGATGTTGCCACACACGGTGCTGGTCTGGTGGGGTGAGGTGGTGATGGGTTAAGAGGATTTGAGGCTTTTGATCTTAGTGTGTTTGGGAAGCAGGTTTGGGGGTGCTGAAAAAGGAGGTTTGGGGGTGCTGAAAAAGGAAAAAAAAAAAAAAACCAAACCAAGGGAAATGTTTTCTGAGGGTGGGGGCCGGGGGGTTTCTCACCCGTGGGTAGGTTGGGGGCTGAGGCTGCAGTGCTGGGCCAGGATGACAAGGGAGAGGTGCTCCCAAAAATGTATGGTGGAAGCAGGAGGAAAGAAAAAAAACCACTTTTTAACCTGTGCAAGGTTAAAGGATGGGGAAGGCCCCAGTTTGGGATGTGGGTGTCCCTATGTTGGGGCAGAGATGCTCTGCTGGGGCTGGCAGTGATGCCCCCACTATGGTGCACCCAGCCAGCACCATCCTGGGGGCTTTCCCACCCATTTGGGGAGCAAAAGGGAAGTTTTGGGGTTTGCCACCAAAAAGGGGAACAGTTTTTGCAATTCCCAGGGAGTGGTGGTGGTGGTGACAGGCCTGGTGGCCATTTAGGGGATGTCCAGACATACCCTGCCCACCTCACTGCTGAGCTGGTGAGTGTGACAAGCTCTGACATCACAGCTGGGAAAATAACAGGTTATTTTCCCAGCTTGGATGTGGCTTTCCCTGCTATTATTGGCAGTGACCATCTTGGGAAGAGAGAGCAGCAGAGGGTTGTCAGGCAAGGGGAGAGAAATGGTTTTCTGGGCTGGTGGAGCCTGTCTGCCCCCCGTGGGGTGTGGGGAGGGGGTGCTGTGTGTGGCTGCCCTGTTCCCATTGTTTTCAGCAGCAAATCCATGCAAAAAGTGAAGCTGGACGTGGAGCAGCATCCCAGAGCTCTGTGGTGGTGGTCAGCAGCGTCGTGCCCACCCTGGCATGGGTGTTGAGCCAGCCTTGTTCCTCCCACAGCCCCCCAGGTGGGTGGAAAAGGCTTGAAACCTCATCATGAGCCAGATCCTAGGGGGGCTGTCCAAAAAAAAAAGGTGGAAATAGAGCTGCTACCCTCCAGCATGCTGGGGGAGGGGATGCTGTGCTGGCCTTGGGGACCACAGCCAGTCCTTAGCTCTCTCATGCTCAGATTTAGAAGGGATTTGGTGCAATAAGAAGCTGATTTCTATTTTTTTAAGGTGGAAACTAAAAGGAAGGTGTCACTGCAGGTGCTGCTTGTACCTGAATGCTTAAGAAGTGCCAGGCATCCTCTGGGAGATTGGCTGGGACACTTCTGGGAGCAGTTAGATCACCACCCAGAAAAAGTTTCTTCCCAAGGCTCCTCAGATCCAGGACTCGAGGGTGCCCTGGTTGTCCCTGTATCCCCTGGGATACACAATGAGGGCTTTGGTTGAGGGCAGAGGGTGCAGCTCCCATTTCTTGGGCAGCATGGACTTGATTTTGGAGGTTGGTGGCTGTGGTTGGCCTTGGAGGGGCAGCATGTGTTGGCTTCCAGCTGCTGGGCTGAAAGCACGTGGAGCAGAGCTTGGGGCATTCAAAAAGCCAAGTTAAACCCCCTGCAAGTCTGGGAGGAGATAAAAAGCAACTTCTGGAACACTGGGGAGTGCCAGGGTGCAGGAGACCCAGCAAACACCTGCCCCTGGGTGCAGATACCAGGGGCTGCAGCAATAGGATGCTGTGAGTCAACCACCACATGTTTAATTAATCAGCTACTTTAATTACCATCAGCCCTTCTACTTCCCATGATTGGGTGGTTTCTCATTGGCCCTCTTGCAGTTTCCCAGCATCCTTTCATCCCCTGTGTGTCTCAGGGGAGGGGGATTTTGGGGGCTGCCCAGCTCAGCTCCAGTCACTCCCAGCCTCGAGTCCCAGCAGGAGGGAAAAGGAATGGATGAGCAGTTCCTGAACCACTTGGTAACTCCTCAGCAGAAGGGTTTGGGGCATGATGTTTTGGGCTTTTGGGTGGCAGTCTTGTTCTGCAATACCCACCTGGCTGTCAGGGCAGGTTCCCTATTCCTGGGAAGAGCCTAGAGGGACCCCAGGAAGGGACCTGTTGGGTTTCCAAGCTCTTTTGTCCATTCCCCCCCTGCTCCAGCTCCAACCTGCTCCAAGGCAGCTCCTCGATGCTGAGGGTTTCAGGGGATGCCTTTGGGGAGCTGTACCCCTTCTTTGTGCTGTGGGGCTTCTCTGCCACCCTCCTGGGCTTCAGGGAAGGGCTTGTCTGGGGTCAGCACAATCGATATCTCATCTCCAGGCTCTCCTAGCGGAAGTGATGGTATATTGGAACATGGTAATGGCTCTTGTCTAGTGGAAAAGGCTAATCTTCCCCAGCTGTACAGGATCTCTGCAGGTGTCCTCAGGCTCTCCCCGCTGGCACCAGCCCTGCAGCTCAGCCAAGGAGCAGAGATGATGCTTTAAAGCTGCAGCACTCCGATTTATTGCTGGTCCCAGCAAGGGAAAGCTGCCTCCAGCCCAATCCCATGGGGCACAGAGCCACATCCAGGGCTTCCTAGGGATGGATGGGCACCCAGGGTGACATTGGGTGGCTGCAGCCACTTGTATTTACTGAGAAGGTGATGTGGTCCTCCAGCCATGCTCACGTGGGGATGGCGTTTCCCAGGCAGAGGAGGAGGATGCCAGGAGACATCTGGACCCCTCAGAGTGCCACCTGTGAGTGTAGGTGGGAGGCAAGGATGTGCTGCAGAGGGAAAAGCTCCTGGCTGTTAATTTGGCTTTTCTAGCATTTCCTGGTGGGGCTTGACCTGTTTTCCTCCCCCTTAGGAAGTGCTACCAGGAGCAGGGCTCCCTTTCATGCCCAGGTGGGCTTTGGATCTGCCCGGGGGTCCTGGTGTTTAAAAGCTGTCCAGCTCCTGCAGCCTGCTGCATCACTATGGCAAAATCAATTTTCTTCTTTCTCTGGAGGCAGAGGTAATTACTGGGTTTAAGGTTTAACATGCATCTGGATTTTAGGGCAGGTGTTGCCAAGAACAACTCAGAACAATGCACAGGTTTGGGGCATCACATCCTGGGGGCTTGGATGCAGTCAGGGTGTGAGGAGGCCAGAAGTGTGGTCTGCAAAATGGGGGGGGGGGGGGTCTAGGGACCTTGGGGGGCTGCCCATCAGAGGCTGGAGCTACTATCAGGTCCCACAAATGGTTGTGTCAAAATTCTGCTGTTGGAGCTGGGGATTTTTTTCCTGCAAACACCAGTAAGAATAAATGGGTGCTAAGAAAAAAATTCCCAGGGGGACAGAGCAGCTGTGGGGCTGCTGGGTTTTTGCTTGAGCTTTATGGTGCTTGGTGGAGAAAGGGATCCCTGGATCCAAGTGAGCAAAAAAGGGTGATGGAAAACCAGGGAGGCCTTGTGGGTCCTGTGGGACTCTGTCCCCTCCTGAAGCTCCATCTCTGGAGTGTGTGGGAAAGGCCACTGACCCATCTCTCCCAAAGCAGGGGGAGCAATTCCTCTTGTGATATCCAGTATCACACAGTTTGTGGTGCCCTGGGTGCTGGTAATGGTGTCAAGGATGGGTTTCCATGCCAAGAGGGACAGTGCTACGGGTGTCACCCTCCCGGGAAAACCCCAGGGCCCCTGCACAGTGTTTGGTCCCACTTTTCCTTTGGAGATGTGGCTCTGGGGGGGTTCGTGGGAGCACCCGTGGGGTCAGAGGGCTGCAGTCCAGCAGGGCTATGAAGTGTTCCCATCCTTCCGAGGGAAAACCATCCCCCCGGTGAGGTTGGGAGCTGCCGGCCGCCGGCTTCCCAGGAAAGGGGGGTGGGAGAGATGGTCGCCTTTGTAAACCCCTTAACAAGGTGGCTTTGTCTCCCCCGTTTAACAAGAAACTCCCTTGCTTCTTCCCCGGGAATTTCCCAACGCCGGAGCCCTGAAAGCCAGCTTTATGCTCCGGCCCGGGGACACGCTGCTGTGGGGCCGGCGGGGATCAGAGGGACACAGGGGCCCTTCTGACAAAAGGATGCCCCGGGGGAACAGAGCAGCAAAGCTCAGCCGGTTGGAAGGGGGGGGAGGGACATGGGACCCCCAGAGGAAGCCGTGGTGCGGGTCCTGCACCATCCATCTGGTCACTCGGTGGGCAGCGAGCCGGTGATGCTGTTCAGGGAGGGCTGGGGGGGGGGGGTTTCTGGTCCGTCCCCCTGGAAAGGAGGAAGGGGGAGGGTCTGGGAAGGGACAGGTAGGTTTTGTTGGCCTTGGGTAATCGGATCTGTGGCCGTTGGTGCCTTTCCTGCCCTCTCCTCTGGCTACGGTGGGGGTGAGGGATGGGAGGTGGGAGTGAGGAGCCCTGGGCTGGAAAGCGAGACCTCGGTTTGGAGGGGATGCTTCCCCTTGGCTGGATGGAAGTGAGTTTGGAGAAAGGTTCAGGATGGCTCTGGAACCCTGCATCCCACCCAGGTGAAGCAGGGCGTGTGTTGAGGCAGCAGGGACCACTCGGGACTGATGCTTGGCCACAAGAGGCATCTTGGTCATGGCAGAGGCATCATCCATCCCCATCTCAGTGTCTGAGCTGCCTTCTCCCACCTCCTCACCCTCCTCTGGGGGCTCTGTTGGCCTCCATCAGTTTGGGAGTCCTTGCCCTTCCCTCGTCCCATCACAAAGTGCCCAGCTCACCTCCCCCCTCCAGCCATCTGCCTCCAAGCCCCCTGCCCAGATTTACTGTCAGGCCTTAAAACCCTGGCTCAGCACCAGGGTCACTGTGTCACGGTGGCCCCTCATTGATTTGTTTTACCTCCCCTTGGCAAAAGCACTTTGGCCCCAGCTCACTTGGCCATGTAAAGGGCTTCCCAAGTCCCCCAGCACTCCCTGCCCCATCCTGAATCCCATGGACACGGGGTGATGGGTGGCCAGCTGAGCCACTGATCCCCTGACTCCCCCAGGGCACCTAATGTGTCTCCCTGGATTATCTGGATCAATATTTCTTCAAGAGCAAGGAAAAACCCCCCTCCCCAGGGAAGAAGGGGGAGAGGATGGTGGGTCCTGCTTGTTTGCACAGCCCCACAGCTGGTTTAGTGCTTGGCTGGGTCCCTGCTGGGGGCTGGGAGGAGAGGGAGATCCCAAACCAGTGGGTGCCAGCTCAGGCTGGGGGCATTTGGGGTCTTCTCTCTCCAAGCAAATGTTTGGGGGTCTCAAGCTCTGCACCAGGGTGCAACAGCCACGATGCCTTTGGGTCCAAAGCTTAAGCTGGGGTGGTCTCAGCCCTCAAATCCCCCACCTGGCAGGCACGGGGGGTGCTGTGTGTAGGGGAAAGCTGTAGGTGAGGGGCAGGGGGTGCTCAGCAGACTCCAGGTGAATGGCAGAGGAGGCTCTGGGTGGGGGCTGCTCCTGTCCCCTTGTGTGCAGGGCAGGGTGAGAGATTTTTTGAGCTGTTTTATCTGTGGCTGAGGAGGGAATTACTGGAGCCTGGTAGCGAGGAGAAAAGATGCACATTGGCTTAATAACCCCAACCAGTGGATTACTGGAGATGTGGCTGGGACAGCAGCCTCTGGTCCTTCCCTGTTTGGGATGGGGGATGCCCAAGGCATAGGGGGCTCATGCTCTTATGGATAAGGTGATGGAGGCAGAGGAAACACGGGTGTCCATCCAACACCAGGCAGGCTCCAACCACCCCTGCTGAAGGCTCCAAACCCCTCTTGCCCCCCAGCATCATCCCCAGCTCTGCCATCACCGTGGCCCCAGGCCGGGGCAGCCCAAGGAGAAAGCGAAGGCTCTTGGCAACTCTGCCTTTTGCTTTCAGCCTCACCCTCTCTCTATTTATTGGTGACTTTTGTCCTTGGCCAGCTTAGTGGCTGAAAGGGGCTGTATTATATCACACGTAAGCAGCTCCTGGGGGGGGAGAGGGCAGAGCTTTCTGAGGGAACAAAGCGTGGGTTTGCTGCTTCCCCTCTCCTCACGCGGCACCCGGGTCCCATCTGGTTGACACAGTTTGCTCCAGTGTCTCCTGCTTTTAAGCCCCCACTTGCCTGCTTGAATCACTCGTGCTCCCCTCCCCTGTACCCTCGGCCCCTTTTGCTTGCTTTCTTTTTCTTTTTCTTTTTTTTTTTTTTTTTTTCCCCAAAGCCGGGCAGAACTTGCTCCGTGGAGTGATGTCAGATGTGTGTGAGGCAGACCAATAAAACCTAATGCATCCCCCTCTTTGTCCTCTGGCCTCTTCAGAGCCTCACATTTTCCACTCAGAAAGCCACTTAAAACACATCAGCAACAATCCCTCACAAAACAGCCACTTGTTGGCTAATTGTGCCAAGGACCTGTGTGTGCTGCACTGTGTCTTCCTGCCTAGGAGGCTCCAACCCTGCTGGGGGCTGGGGCTCCCCGCTGAGCAGAGGGTGATGGGGACCTTCAGCACCCCCCAGGATGGGTCCCAGGGTTTAGGCTTTCTTCCCCAGGGCTTGGTGGGATGGGGATGTTTGTATTCCCCATGGCCCTGGATAGGTTTGGATCAGCAGGAGGTTGTGGAGCCAGAAGCAGGGTGAGCTCATGGCTTCTGTTTGCAACGGGATGGATGAGCAGATGGATCCTCCAGAGCTGCCTGGAGCTTTCTGTCCTATCTGCTAACTCCTGTTTTGGTAGGAGGGCAGGCAGGCATGCTGCTGGTGGGATGGGAGACAAGGAGGGTGCTGGGACCCTGCCAGGATGGTGGCTTTTTGTTTGGTGCCTGTGACCCCATGGGGATGGTTATGGGTGCTGAAGGCTGAGAAGATTTGGCTGCTTTGTGCTGCTGGGTGAGAGCTCCCATGCAGCTTGGAAGGATGCTGCTGGGTTTCAGTGGTGGATGGAGACCTAGGGGTGTGTTAGAGGGCTGCTGGGCTCAAAGTGAGAGGTGCTGGGAAAGACACAGATAGAAAAGCATCCAAAAATCCCTCCTGAGGGATCTTCTGGGCTCATCCTGGTTGTGGGATGGGGGAGAGGAGGTCAGCAGGTGGTTAATCTCTCCCTTTGCATCCCAAGGGTGAGAGCATCCCTCTGCCACAAGCGGTTCCCTGGCACCCCCACCTTTCCCTCCAGTGGACAGCCAAGTTCACGGAGAACCTACTTTATTTTTTTTCTGCAGAAAACCTTTGGCAGCTTTTCCTGCTGCCACCCCGGGGTGGTGGTGGGGGAACTGTCACACCTTTTAACTTTAAACTGTCTAATTTTACCCTCCTTTGGGGCTCATTTGAGGCAGAAAGGAGGTTTGTTGCCAGAGTTGGCTGCTAGCAGTAGTAGGAGGCTGTGCTGGGCAGGCAGCCCAGAGCTTGGTGGGTGATGCTCTACAGAGAACACCTGCCTGCACCCACCTGCCTGCACCCACCTGCCTGCACCCACCTGCCTGCTTCAGTGCCAGGGGGCAGAGGGGGTCTGGTTCTTGGCTTTCCCCATAGGGAGCCCTGCCCACCACCCACTCCTGCTCCCTGGAGGGCCGTGCAGGCAGCTGCCTGCTCTTCCCAGCCCCTCACTTTGCTGCCAGCACAGCCCAGTGGGTGGACAGGGACCCTGGGGCAGGTTGGACCTGGCCCCAGCCACCTGGGCAGCACCAGTGATGGGGGAAAGAAGGGGTTAAGCTGAGCCGGAGCCGGCAGGAATCCCAGGATTACAGGTTTGTCACCGGACTGTCCCATCTGTCACCAGCACAAAGAGGAGCCCTGTCTCGGGCTGGGCTGTCAGCAAAGAGCCCACCACTACATTAGGACTCCATTAGGGGAGACTGGTGGTGGGAAATGGCAGCTGTCAGGGCACTATCATTTCTCCTGTAATTCCTCCTGCTCCTTTCTCCACTGCACTTAACCAGCAGGTCTACCCACTGGGCCAATTTGGCATTTTCTTCCTCCTGCTGCTCCTCCTCTGCTTTTTTTTTTTTAAAGCCACAGCTCCCTGGGCCCCTTTCTGGGCATCTTGCCATGGCTGGTGCTGGTGCTGGTGCTGGTGCTGGTGCTGGTGCTGGTGCTGGTGCTGCCTCCACCAGCAGAAAGGCTCCAGGGCTTTGGCAGCATCCCTGCTGCCGAGGTGGCTACCAAGCTGCAGTGCTGCTAGCCCTGCCTGCACGAGTGGGCTCAGTGGTGTGGACTCCCTGACTGCTGACCTTGGCACAAGGAGAAGGGGAGGTTACAACCCCCAAGGATGTTTTTTTTCCCTGGACTGGCAGCATCCTTCCCACCTCCTGCCATCTGTGACTCTCTCTGGCGTTTGCTGGTCCACACTTCCCTCGCCCAAAAGCCCAGGCAGGGCTGGAATTGTTCTGCCAAGGGGGCTGTGGTGAGCAGGACAGAAGTCAGAGGGGGTTGGGGACCATGTCTGGTGACTGTGAGCTGGGCTGGAGCAGGGTTTCTTCTTCCAGACACTAAATCTGCCCAATCTTTCAGCATTTGGCAAAAGCCTTCCAGATTGCAGTCCCGGTCACCTTGGGGTGGGATGCTCCCTTGCACTTTGCAGCCTTGGGATCACCATCAGGAGTCTCACCTAGGGATAAAACCATGGACAACTGATGGAACAACATCACCTGGGAACTCCAAAGAGCACCCACTCCAGGAGAGACCTCGGAGAAGCATCTCAGCACAGTGGGAACCCCTCTCCATCTCCAGGCCCCCGATGCTGCCCACACCCCGCCCTGCATCCCGGTGCTGTTATTCCCTGCAGAGCCTCCTTTTCCAGCAGGGGATCAAAACAAACAATTCTGCAGGGAAGTGCATTGCAGTGGTGCTGGAAATAAATAACTAATTTCTCCCTCCATGATCTCAAGGAGCAGGAGAGGCGTGAACAGCAGAGCCCGGTGTCGGGCTGACTGGACTCCCCGGTGCGGTAATTCAGAGGATGACAAACATAAAGCAAAGAAAAATGTTGAAAAATGGGCACTTCCCGCAGCCCCGAGCAAAGGAGCTATTGCAGGGTTTGGAAATAACGAAGGGAAAAAAAAGGGAGAAGGGGGAATTTTCTCATTGAGACCAAGTGAAGTGCCAAACAAGCTGCTATTACGGCGGCTTTGAGAGGCACGGGGAGGGGGTGATGGGGTGGAGAGCAGGGGGAAGGAGAGGAGGGAAAAGGGGGGAGGAAAAAGAGGGAGAGAGGGATGGAGGAAAGGAGAAGGGTGAGGGGAATCCAGGAGCACAAATGTGTGAGGTGATGTGGGGAAGATGGAGAGAGGACTGAGTGGCAGGGCCACCATGTCCCTTACCCCAGGTCCCCCTCATCTCCTCATCCATCCCCAGTTGCTGGCCACTTCCCCCCTCCCCTCACACCCACCACCACCAACCACCAAAAGGGAATTAAAAAAGAAAAAAAGAAAAAAAAAAGAGATGGAAAGAAGGAAAACAAAATATCCCACCCCCTCACACCCACCACCACCAAAAGGGAATTAAAAAAGAAAAAAAAAAAAAAAAAGAGATGGAAAGAAGGAAAACAAAATATCTACAGTTGTCGAGACAAGGGGAGAAAAATAGAGACAAACATCCATAATTTTCTCTGTGGGGCTTTGCAGTAATTGAGCCATTTGGATAAAAATAAAGGCAGCAGGCCCTTTAGGTAAGAGGAGCTTTTGCAATCCAAGAAGCCTGAATTATGTGCCTTGTATCACTTCAAACCCCCCCACCTCATCACCCCCCCCACGCGACACCAAACCACTTTCCCTTTTCTTCTTCTCCTTCTCCTTTTTATTTTTTTTTTTTTCCCCTCCTCCTTTTTTAAGTACCCTGTCAAACGGCGTCCGACGAGAGGAGAATTTCAGCTGTCACAACTAATTTCAGTGTCTGTGTGTGTGAAGGTGTGTGTGTCTCAGGAGGGGGGAGGTGGGTGATGGAGGAGTAGAACCACTCTGCTTTTTTTTTATTTCCCCTGTTTTGCTTTTCTCTCTCTTTTTTTTTTTTTTTTTTTTTTTTTTTTCCCTCTCCAAAGCAAGATTTACATCCGAAATTTGTTTCTGGAAGTGTTTAAGGCCTGTCATTTCCTTCTTTTTCAATTCCTGCCTGATGTCTTCTTCACACCAGGCTCCCTCCCTGCTCATCCACAGCCACACCTTGTTGTCACCTTCCTGGCACCCTGGTCACTTGGCCGTGGGCTCAGTGCCAAAAACCCTGAGTGTGGCTGGAGAAACACCCTGAGCTGTGACCAGGGGTGGCTGCTGGGACCATAACTCATCTTAAAATCCTTCCCTCCTGGGCTGTGCCCCTTTCTCCTCAAATAAATGGGTGTTTTGAGCAGGAGAATCCACCCTGACTTCTGCCAGGAGGAAAATGCTGGGGATCAGGAAAGAGGGAGGGTGGGTGTCAGTCCTTGTGGGACAGCCCCAAATCCACCCCGGGATGGGCAGAGACAGGAATGGGGCAGGGACAGCCTGACAGGACAGGCAGAGGATGGAACAGGCAGAGGATGAGGTACAGGCAGAGGATGGGGGTACAGGCAGAGGATGGAACAGGCAGAGGATGAGGTACAGGCAGGGGATGGGGGTACAGGTAGAGGATGGGGTACAAGCAGAGGATGGGGGTACAGGCAGAGGATGGGGTACAAGCAGAGGATGGGGGTACATTCAGGGGATTGCACAGGCAGAGGATGGGCTACAGGCAGGGGATGAGGTACAGGCAGGGGATGGGGGTACAGGCAGGGGATGAGGTACAGGCAGGGGATGGGGGTACAGGCAGAGGATGAGTGTACAGGTGGAGGATGGGGTACAGGCAGAGGATGGGGGTACAGGCAGGGGATGGGGGTACATTCAGGGGATGGGGTACAGGCAGAGGATGGGGGTTCATTCAGGGGATGGGGTACAGGCAGAGGATGGGGTACAGGCAGAGGATGGGGGTACAGGCAGGGGATGGGGGTACATTCAGGGGATGGGGTACAGGCAGAGGATGGGGGTTCATTCAGGGGATGGGGTACAGGCAGAGGATGGCACAGGCAGGGGTCTCGCTGGCTGCTGCCCCTCGCCCCAGGTTTCCCGGTGCCGGGGCGGGAGGTGACACCTCAGGTGACACCCGAGGGGACACCCGGACCCTCCCCCCCCTCCACCGCTTTTCCCGCCCTCGGCACGTGAGCGCCGGTGACGCGCAGCGGGAGCACAGCCCCCCCCCCCCCCCCCCTTCCCATCCACTCCTCCCCTTTTCCCCCTTCTCCGCCCTTTTTTTCCCCCCCCTCCTTTCCCATTTCCGCCGGAAGCGGGGGGCTCCTTCCCTTTCCGGGTGCGGGTCCCCGGGCGGAGCGGCGGGACGGGACGGGCCGGGCCGGCGCGGCGGCTGCGGGCGCGGTGCGCGGGCCATGGCGGAGCTGGCGCAGGGGCAGAGCCCGGCGCCCGTAGGGATCAAAGCCGAAGGCTTCGTGGACGCTCTGCACCGGGTCCGGCAGGTGAGGCCCGGGCTGGCGGGGCCGGGGGCGGGAAGGAGGAGGAGGAGGAGGCCGCGGGGCGCCGCTAGGCCGCGGGGCTGAGGCGGAGCCGCCGGGTGGGGCAGAGCCGCGGCCCCGCTGCCCCTCGGCCGGGAGGAGGGAACCGGAGGCTCCTCTGAGGACCAACGCGCCCACCCCGGTGTTGGGAGAGGAGCAGGAGGGGGTGCGGGGGGTGTGACAGGCCGGGGAGGGCTCGGTGACAGAGCCCTCCGGGACAAACGCTGCGGTGCGGGGAAGGAGAGGCCTTGCGGGAGCTCTGCGCTGCCCAGGGCTGTCTGGTGGTTTGTAGGGGGTAGGGGGGAGCTTAATGTTTGATTTTTTTTTTTTAACGAGTGTTAATAGCGCATTAGGCTGGTCAGGAGAAACTCTGGTGGAGTGGGAGGTTTGCATTCTCTCCTGGGAGGGAAGGGTGAAGTGCTTCCCAAAGGAATTTCTAAGCTTCCATGGGGCTAAAATGGAAACTTTCAGTGAGAGCATCCAGCCCTGCAGCCATCAACCCCCCCCCAGCCTCCAGTACAGCCTGTTCCAGGTGTTTGTGTGCTCCTCTCTTTGTGGAAGGTGGCTCCAGGAACATGAAGCTGCTGCTCACAGCACAGGTTCTGTGCTTGCTCATCCTCACATCTGGTGTTCCCTGCCTGCTCCAGGTGTTGGTGCCATCTCCCAACACGTGGCATTTGCCTCTTCTTTAGGAACTGCACCTTAATGAGCTGTTAAACAGCCAAACACCTGGACCTCAGCCCAGCTGGCACAGTGAGACCCTGACTTTATTCTTTCTGATGTTACAGGCCGGGTGGGAAATGTTTCCTTCTGATGCCCAGCCTTGCTTTTCTCATTTCACTGAGAAACCTCTGAAGAAACTGAGCTGGATCCTCAGGCCTTTCAAGCAATCACTCTCATGGAACTGAAGTGGCTCAGGGTTCACTTGTGAGTCAGGACAGCACCAGGTCTGCATTCTGTGTGCTCTGCAGTGACCCATCTTGCACCTTCCCAGAGAAACCAGGAGCTGCTCTGCTCCATGGTTGTTGATTTCTTCCTCAGTGGGCAGGTTACATGTTGGCTGCTTCCCAGAGTGTGAGGCCATGTGTCCCTTTTTTTTTTTTTCAGTGACTAACAGTGGTCTTGGTGGTGTGGGATGCCTGAAAGCTTTTGCAGGGCTCTCCACCTGATGCAGTGAAATTGAGAGGTGTTGCAGCTGTGTTTCCCTTGGTTTGGTCTTTTCCTGAAGGCTTCTCATTGCAAAAACTTCTTGTGTGTATATCTGATGATATTATTGGCCATTAGCAGCTGAATAAAAAGAATTATTTGCTGGTAAGTTGCAGCTTGGTGAAATTTGTTTAGTGAGTTGAAAGTGCTGTGGTGCAGTGCTCACCTGAGCAGTGGCAGCTTAACATGTGCCAGGAGGGATGCCCTGGGGAGAATTAAGGGAAAAAACAGCATTAACTGCAGACTGCTCTGGGTCTGTGTTGTGTGGGTGCTGGTGTTGTGTTTGGGGGGTGAATCCATGAGGCCCTCAGCCCACACATGAAGGAGTTGAAGTGTTAAATGATTCTGTAACCTCCCTGTGCTCGCTCCAGTTTGGGTGTTGAGTTGCTTAAACTGGAGGGAACGAGTTACTGTGAGCTTACAACTTGAGTCAGGCTGAACTGGAAGATTTCAAACCTTCCAGTAGCTGAAAGGGGGCTACAGGAAAGCTGGGAGAGGGCTTTTGACACAGGTGTGTAATGAGAGGACAAGGGAAATGGTTTCAGACTTGAATTGGGGAGATTTTGGTTAGATATTAGGAAGAAATTCTTTAATGTGAGGGTGGTGACAGACTGGAACAGGCTGCCCAAGGAAACTGTGGATTCCCCATCCCTGGAAGTGCTCAAGGCCAGGTTGGATGGGACCTTGATCATCCTGGTCTGGTGGGAGGTGTCCCTGCCCATGCAGGGGGGTTGGAACTGAATAATTTTAAGGTCCCAACCCAAACCATTCCATGATTCTATGAAATCTTCCAAGCTGCCAACTTCAGGTCAGGCAGTGCAGCAGAACAACTTTCCTGCTCTCTTTTCCTGCTGGAAACAAATGCCTTTGGAATTGTGCACTCTGCTTGTGTCCCTGGGAGCCCAGTGCCCTAAGTTTTTGTGCAGTGAGTTGCCTGTTGAATGTGATACTTATTTTTTTTTCCATTACTATTTGTGGGCTGAAAGGAATTACTGGGAAGTGCTAGAATATTTCCCCCCCTGCAGAAATGCTTGGTTTAAAGTAGTTTTTCAGCAGCTCTGTAAGGCAGCAGGGGATCTTCTCCTGCACAGTTCAGCAGGGCCACATTGTCACAAGTGGTGACTTGTTCCCAAATGTGGATGCAGCTGATCTTCACTGCTCAGTGGTCAAGGTGTCCACATCCCAGCCAGGCAGTCTGGAACATCCTGGTGGAGAAGCAGGGGAGATGTCCAGGCAGGTAATCCCAAAACTTCTCTGGAGGTGATGGCAGAGCTGTCACAGCCTGTGTTTAGTGCTGGATTTGATTGGATTGTGCTGGTTTGGTACATAGATGTCAGCTTTTGTTCTGCTGCAGCCTTTAATGAATATTAGTTTTTATTTAAAGTGGAGAGGGAGCAGAGGAATGACATTCAGTCCTAGTTCTTGCTTTGGGGGTTGGTGTGGCAGCTCTGGCTTGACATTTCAACTCAGTTTAATCTTGCACTGAAGCCTGGCAATCAAATTCACTCATTTCAGCTCTCATGAAAGCACTGGAGCTGGGCTGTGCTTAGCTGTTCGTAACTGAGTAATTCAGAACAGGGGAGGCTTTCCTCATCAGTCCCAGTAACTGCATTCCTCAAAGTCACTGGGATGTGAGATGACATAAGAGTAAGAAATCTGGAATAACTTGGAAATAAATTATTTGTACGTTGCTCTCAGTGGCTGTGCTGGACTTGCTTGGTGCTTTTTTTTTTTTTTTTTTTTTTTTTTGTGGACTCTTAAATATTTGGGATGTATCAAAGATTCCTTTCTCAAGGGAATGCTGGGGCTTTGGGATGGTCTGTTCTGCATCTTCTGCACCATGCCTCAAGTGAGTGGATTAGCTTATGGATCATAGGTGGTGAGTGATCTCCCTGGCAGGGTGGTTTTTCTTCTGGGGCATTTTGCAGTGGGGGGAGGGTGAGAAAGAGAGGATGTTTGCTCCCCTTTTGAGTAAATGGATCAAAAAAATGAGCAGAGCTGCCCCTGCTTTGGAGGAGAATGGATTTCCCTCAGAGTGGCCTTGTTTTGTTTTATTGAACAAGGGGCTTGCTTGGTTCTTACCCTCTCCTGTCCTCCTCTGCAGTCTCATTTCCACTACAACACGTGTTCTCTGTGCTGTGCTGCTCCTCTGAATCCAAATTTCTGGGAATGCTGTGAAGAGGAAAGGCTGTGGCTTGGTAAGCCCCTAATGTGCCACCTTAGGTCCCTTCTGCTTGATGAGTGGGAGGAGAAGCAGAAGCTCTAGAGCTGTCTGAAGGATCAGATGACAGCACCTTGTTGTTTTACCTCCTGCTAATGCCTGGAATTGGTGGGGTTTGTCAGTTGCTGGTTTTTTGCAGGACAGAATGGAAATATTCTTCCCAGAAGTTCTGTCCTTTCTCTTGAAAGCTGAATTGTGGTGTTTGAGTCCCACTGGACCCAGCCAAGAAGCTTCATATGTGAAAGTTTTTTGGTATCACACCACATTAAAGGGTGTTAAAGGTCATGGAGGACAGAAGTGTGAACTATAGAAAAACACATATGCCTCACACAACTTTGTGGGGTATTTTCTTCATTTTTCTTGGCTTTACTGTTGCATTTTGTAGCTCAGCTTTGTGCTGTGTCCTTTAAAGTGTTTGCTGGAGAGCTTTATTTTAAGGAAATTGATGAAGAAAGAGTTCTGTGGTAGTGATGCTTTTTTCCAGTGTATTTCAGAGCTTAGTAAAATGTGTTTGTTCAGAGGAAAAAAAAATGAAGACTGACACATAATGGGACAAAAGCAGTGGCTGGCAGTGCATTACTCAAGGTCATCTAGTCAGATAAGGGCTGGGTCAGCTTGCTTTTGCTGTGTTCTAACTTTTGTGCTTATCTCCCTGCTGAACCTGTAGTAAAAAGCAAGGGTCCCATTTTAAGTTGAACATCAAGGAATAAAAACTTGTGTCAGCTGCTCCATTGAATTTAAAAGTCCAAGTCTTAATTTTGCAAGGGTATTTTTTCCAGCTCTTGGGAAGTGGCAAGTTGTCTGTGTGTAATCTGGTGACAGCTGGGAGGCTGTAGAGATAAGGGTGGGAGATGAAATAAAGGAGAAAGAAAAGAAGAAAGAAAAAAAATAATAAAGAAAGGCAAATATCCCAAAATATGGTAATGTAAATATTGCTTTGAGTCTCTTATTTTGCCCTTTACTTGGAGGGTTCTGTGCCAGGGTGGTAACTGTGTGCTGAGCACAGTTCTGAGAGCTGACAGCCTTGGTTGTGCTTCATGCCACCTTCCTTTTCCAGACCAGCTTCTGTTCCCTCCACAGACTTTTTTCTTTCACTTGAGCATGTGGTGTATGATTTTAGCTCCAAACTGTCAGCTAGCAGGTTCCATAACTTAAAATACATTTTTCAGGTAAATAACAGAGCAGTCATATATGGCACACAGCAACTCTTCCAAAACATTCCAGGTTATGTTATACCTGACACTCTTCCTTTTGGCATGTTTGTAAGTTATTATCTGAAAGCTGTTCATAGGTGGCTATGAAATAAAATTTCAATTTATTTTTCAGCATTGAAGTAGTCAAGAAACTTCTGTGCCCTTCATACCTTCATTAAAATCCTCTGCATCCCAAATATAAGGGGAATGAGTGTGGGTAAAGGGCTGGAACCATGGATGCAGGACAGTTTTCTACAAAAAAATCCCAGTGCATCACCTGGTGCTCTCTCTGATCTGTGGTAAATAAGGGGTAGTCTGGTAATGCTTCCAGAGTCAGATTTCCATGGGCTTAGTAGTTTTGGAGATGTTCTATCTGGGGTGCTCATCATCAAGTCTCACTACATGATCCCTGTGCTGGTCCCTCAGGAAAACTTTAGCTCCTGGCATTTCTGACACAGCAAAGTTCTTGACTTTCTAAAAGTAGACAGGACAGAGTGGATTGTGAGAAGAAGGTGGTGTAAACTTGGAGCCCTTTTCATGCAAGTCATCAAAGATAATGTTTTCTGTTCTCTTTCTAAAAGCAGTGCCCTCAGTTTTTTAAGATTATTTCAAATAGCTTTTTTTTTTTTTTTTAATTACCTTGTGGTTCTGAGTCTTGGGCAGTTTATTCCATGGTAGCAGCTGAGAGTTTCAAGACCCAGAATTACTGTAGATGTCTTGCTGTAAAGTGAAACTCAAATTTTAGAAACACCTTTAGTTCCATTTGTCTTTTTCCTTCATCTTCATTTAAAACAGATCTCTGTAAATTTCTCTTTTCTCTATTCCTAGTGCTTCTTCTCTGGTGAAATCCCAGTTATAAGAGAGAGAGATCAGGCTCCTCATAAAGACCCTATTCAATGAGTTTCTTTTTGCTGGAAAAGGAAGCTGGAGAATGCAACATGCTTTGATTTTGCTCTTTAACTATTTTGTTCTGCACTTGCTTCTTACAGCAAAGTATTTCATGTGGGCAGGGGCTGCTGGGAGACTGCAGCCTCCCTCTCCCTGCTGGGGGCTTTAACTTGGGAATAGCACCAAAGGGATGCACCTGGACATCTCTAGAGTGAGCTTGGAGAGCAGATGGAAGAGCTGTTGTCTGTCAGCATAGAGATGTCTTCCAAATGCCACTAGAAATGAGCTTAACTTGTGCTTTTATTGGGTGATGTTTAGGTGTCTGTCTCACACAGTTAATTGGCTTCCCTTGGTCCTCTTCCTGTGGTACCTGGCTGCCTCCTCTTTCCTGTAAATACCCTCCTTGCATCCTGGTTTGCCCCTTACCCCTCTGTAAGGGATGGAAGCAGTGACACAAGTAGAGTTAGCTAATTCTTAGCTAATAATTTGCCCACTGGCTTAATTCTTCCTCCAGCAAACACAAGGTGAGCCAGGCTCTTTGACAGGGAGCTCCCAAACCTGTCCTTGTGCTGAGTATTTCCATGTCCTTCTCCTTCTACTCCCCCACTGATGTCTGAGCTTGCTTTTCCTTATGCAGGGCCACAGGAGGAAGGTTGTGTCCTTCTGCACAGCTATGGGGGTGGCAGCTTCTCCAGCAAAAAGCTGGTGAGCTAATTTGAACTCTTTTCTTGGCAAGTTTTAGCTTGTCAGCTGTCCACTGAGTGAACAAACCTGAATAAAATCATCCAGTGAGTAAATACCTGCTGATGATGAGGAAGAGGAACTGGGTGAATGTGGTCTTAGTTAAACAAATATTAAGAGCAAGTAGAAAATTGTTTACTTTCCAAATGAACCACTGCTGTCTTGGAACTGTTCTAAAGGCACCTATATAGGAATTGCTCAGAGAAGACTGGACTGGAGTCAATGCCTTACTGGAAGAAAGTGTTTAGCTGGTGGTGGCTGAAACTTCAGGTGTGCTAATCATGCCTTTATCCCCTGTTTTTACAGATTGCTGCTAAAATTGGAGATATTCCTCACTTGAATAACTCTACAACACTTGTGGACCCATCAGTCTACGGTTATGGAGTGCAGAAAAGGCCCCTGGATGATGGAGGTAAGCTGGCTGGGGTCAGTCCATCTTGTGGGTGAAGCTCCTGAAATTCACCTATGGAGGCAGCTGTCTGCTTTAGGGACAGAAAGCAGAAGCATCTTCCTATGTATAGAATTTTTAGACAAGATTCCCCATGCTGATGAGTCCTCTCTGGCCAGCACAGGGCTCTGAGGCTGCAGCTAAGGAATTAATTACTCTGTTGACTGTGATTGTAACTGTAATGTGTAGTTGTTGCATGAGGTGTATCTTAAAATAAGTTGTAGTTTCTTATCTTTGGTAAGAATAACAAAAATGTTAGAAGAGCTGCTTTCTTTTTTACAAATCTAATAATGTGCACTGTTCCAAGAAGTGTTTATTCTGTATTATCTGCTGCTATATAGATGCAAAGAGCTCAGCTTTTCCTGTGGGTGGTTATTAAAAAAAAAAATGTGGCTATGTCTTCCTTTTCCTCTTTCCTCTGGTATTTTTATTGACACAGGTAGCCCTGCAGGGTTAATTGTCTCCCCCACAGACAGTTCACAGGAATACTGAGGAGATGAGGAAAAAAGCTGCCTAACACTACATTTTGAAAATAATTTTTTCCCTCTGATACAAAGGCTGAAAATACTGCAAGCCTGCTTCTCATTCTGCAAAAAACATGTTGGGTCACATGGAGAAGTTTCTTTCTTGGGTGGCCTCTGGCTTGTTAACATTACTGCTTTCTGAACACATGCCACAATCTGCTTTATTCTCTGCTGTTGGCTCCATGGGAGCAAGAGGTTGCTGCTGGTTTGGTGTTTTAGGAAAGGAGGGGTTGGTCTGGGTGAGCCCCTGTGTCTGGGAGGAGGCAGGAGCTGGCATCACTGGTCTGTGATGGTTTTTGTGGGGAGGTGCTCAGCTGTCAAGCAGCCTCTTCAGCACTGCTGAGCAGCTTTGAGTTGTGTCTGGATGGGATAGATAAGTGGCTGTGTGTGGAAAAGCCTCAAAGCTCACTTTGGAGCCAGCCATTTGGGGTATTAGTGCTACCTGTTTCTTGCATTGATTCATCAGATTGAGCTGAGAAACCTCACCTCTTGACAGAATGTTTTTGTTTTTTGTTTTTTTTTTTGTTTTTTTAGGGACTTTTAGCACCTGAAATGCTCATAGCACTTAATGACAGAGCAAGTTGGACTTTGTACTTAAACTTTTACTGGTGAGCCCTGTTTCTTGCTGAGCCTTGTTTGTGTTGACACAGACCTTGTCAATACAGTTGCAGTCTGGGCTAGAAATGGACATTATACAACTGGTCTCATGTGTTGTGATAACTGCAGGTGTCATTCCTGGGAGAACCTTCCAGCAGCTCTGCTCCTGACTCTTGTACAGATCTTGCTCTGACACTAAAGCCCTGCTGGTAGTTTGCTCACCCCAGGTGCTTGTTCAGACTGAGCCTTGTTTCTGACTTTTTTTTAAAGTAGCCCCAAGTGCTCTATTTGCCCTGGGGTTCTCCCAGTGAAACTGCAGATATTCTGACTTTGTCCAGCTCACTTCCTAAAAACCTGACCTGTGAGATCTTAGAGGAGAAGAGAAATGATGGAAATAATACTTTAAAGAGCTGGAATTTCCCAAAGAAGCAGCTGTCAGGGCAGGAGTGAGGTTTGTGTTGTGTCTTTCAGCTTTGGCCATCTTGGGGTTTATTTCTGATTTTATTTTTTATTTATTTTATTTCAGCTCCATACCCAGGGCTGGAGCCTGGCAAAGGAGCTCCTGGAGCAGCAGGTGCTTCTTGCACTCTGGTTTTTTTTGTGGTTTGATCCATACCTCAGTCAGTTTTGCTGCCACTGGAAGTCTGCAATGCAGATTCACCTGTAGGCATCTGGAAGAGGGCTGTTGCTTTTTATAAGACACTTGAATTAGGGAAGCTCTTGGGTGATACTTGAGTTCTCTGTGAACAAGAGGTGTCAGGATTGCATGCCCACATTTTTTTCTCCATTTTCTGCTTGGCTGTGAAAGACAGTTTGGAGATGTCACTGTCAATAAGCAATTATTTGTATTGTCAAACGTCCTCTGGAGGTTTTATAGTGTGGGGGTTTGGATACATTCTGCTGCTCTGGGTATCTTGGAAACAAATCTGGTGGTAAATGTTATGATTGTTTACTTCTGTATGCTGCCTGTTCACAGCTGGGTGCAGTTTTCACTGCTTCCTTACCCCTGTGTAGCTGTTAGAAAATGACTTGTGTTCTGATAATTCTGAATAAAATAGGTTCAGAGGAAGTATTTAAGGTGACAAGAAAACTGTCTGTCTCTCAGGAAAATCTAATTCTGCCTGTCCATTTCTGTAACCAGCTGCTGGCATGGCTGATTGATGTCAGCTTTGGAAGTGGGCTGAAGACAGGGTGACAATGTGTGGTCAAAACAAATTCAGCTGCTTTTAAAAGCATTTCCAGGAAGAATAGATTTGTCATAATATTGGAAACCAGATTGTGTGAGTGCCTTTTGCACTTCCCTTAACATAACCTTCCTCTGAAATGAAGAGCTGCTAGGGCTGGTGACCTGGTCTATTGGTATTAGATGGAGTTGGAGATTGATTATTTCTTTTTCCCTGCCTTCTTTATTTCCCTTTTCTGGAAACAACTTGAAAGTAATCCTGCAAATAGCTATAGTGCAGGGGAGAGATCAGGTTTGTTTGTACTGCTCACAGCAAGTCCTACTCAGCATTTATATGGCCACTTGCCCCAGCTAATGTTTCTCAGCAAAGGTGAGCACTACAGATAGGTTCAGCCCCCAGCTGCAGAGCCCTGGTGGCATTTCTGGAAAAACAAAAATGAGAGAGACCTTGGGGAATCCTCCCACCTCTCTTCACCCTGTGCCTTTCCTGTGGTTGATATTAAGTTGTCCAGTTTTGGGATTGCAAAGCTTGACTGTAGTAGAGCCCCAGGGGCTTAAACACAACAGGGCCCTTTTGTAGAGAAGACTTCATTCTTGTGCTCCAAAATACTTTCAGTGAAAATACTGATGGCAGAAGAAAAATCTTATCCCTGTCTTACTGCTGTTGATAGTTGGCAGTGATGCTCCTTGACACATCTGCAGCAGGATCAGTACCAGGGCAAAAAATCCAAATCTCTCAGCAAAATCTTCAGTGTTATAGACAAAGGGCCAATGTTTTTCAAAATTGCAATTTTACAGATCACTGTTTTTTAAGTAAGGCAGTTTAAGGGATGGGGAAAAAAGCCTATAAAGATTTGTAGTGAAAAAAATTTTGGAAATTATTAATTTTTTAACATATTGACCATTAATTAAAGAAAAACCTAGCAATATTTAATGATAAAGAATTAGGGGCTTTCTAAAATTTATGTTGATCCCTTTTTCATTCAAAAGTATGAAATGGAACCCTGTTCCAGTGCTCTCCAGGAGATGTGTCACTCAGATTTTATCCTAGCCATAAAGATATCCTTGACAGGATTGTATATTCCCATCATGCACATTAATTTAGTGGGAGGCAGTGCTCTGTTTTATGGAATGGAAAAAAAAAAATCTCCATTTGTTTTTGAGTGTCTGTTAGGTAGAATTCAGTTAAGGTGAAGCCTAAAGCAGAGTGAAGAGTTATCAACCAGCTGGTGCTGTTAACAGGAAATTGTGCTGATTTTATTCATCATTTTGCTGTGTTTTCAGTGAAATGATTGCAGCTACAGCTAAGTTGTACTCAGTACATATAAAAGGGGGAAATGTCTATGTAGTTTGTGAGTGAAGAGAAAGGTGGTGAACAGAACATCACCTTCCAGTGCTGCCTTAAGCATGATCTGCCCCAGCCCTGTCTCTCTTGTTAGTGTTCTAACTTTTCCAAGTTAGAAAAAAATCTTTCCAAGCCAAGTGGACATCTTGGTGAAGGAATGGACCTTTAGGTTGTTGGGAGTGAAGCCACTTGGTTTCTTTTCTGTCCAAAAACTGACTTCAAGTGAATCACTACCAGTTCTCTCCACCTGTTTTCTATCTCAGCTCTTGGAGAGGCTGTGAAATGTGAAAGGAATGACCTTGCACATAAGTTACTGTGGCTTCATTTTTTTTTTTTTTAACTAATTTGTACAATAAATATTCAGCAAATGTGGCATCTGCCTGTAATGGTGAATGGTTTACTGTGTTTGTGTCGTACTTGGAACGGGTTGGAGACTTTCTGTTCCGTAGACCTAGAGCATTATTTCCCTAACTGATTTAATGTCGAGTTTTTCCCTTAGGAAGTTGTCTTTCTCAAGTGTAGGATTGTGTTACAAAATGAAGGCTCTTCTGTTCCTTGTGTGAACTTCAGGAGTTGATTATAGGATGTGTGTCTGGCTCATAATTTGTGGGCAGCGGCTGCGGTGGAGCAGGCTGCTAAGAGAGCTGTTCTGGGGAATTGAAATGTGAAGTGGATATTTAAATACAGCCTTGTCAGGTTAAGACCACTCATTCTGGCATCTTGGGATAATGGGCAGCCTGGGCCCTGGCAAGGGCAATCCCACTCTACAGCAAGAGGCAGCAGACCTGCTGCTTGGAGTGAAAATAGTTGGGAGGACGATCCGGGGTAAGATGGCAAGAGTCTGAATTTGGTTGGTTGTATTTGCTCAGCTCTGCTGCAGTAGTTTATCAGCTAGAGCAAATATTCCCCATTACATCACCCACCTTTGTCAGCTCCAGTATTGATAGTTACCAAATTAGAGCTTTTCATATTCAGGGTGAGAATATGCAAAGACAAATCCCATGGAGTCAATAACGCAGCAGTCGTCTTATTGCTGAGCTGGGGAGAGTAATAAAATACACATGCTGTCAATATTTTGGTCCTGAACTATTTTGAAGGTATTGACATGCAGCAGAAACACAGTATTGACTCTCTTTGTCTATTTTTTATTTGAGAAAAGTGACTGGCCACAAACTTTATGCATTTTTCTACTGAATTTAAGAGGGTGTGGGATGCATCCGCTTCCTAACTCTGCCAGCTGATTGCCAATTTATTTCAGGTCAAAGAATGTGCAGGTTGCTGCAAGGTAGTTTGAAACAGCATCTTTATTATCCCAGCTCACATGTTGGTCGATTTCATTTGTTTGGCTACATGTGCCCTCCAGGCATGCAATATAATCTTACAACTGGTTGTTAGGACCAAATGGTCTGGTTTTTAGCTGGTTTGCTGCAGGCAAAATCCAGTAGGCAGCCCAGCAGGGTGTGTGTTCCCACTTTGCATGAGTTGGTCTAATGATATTTTTTTTTTTTTTTTTTTTTCCCCATTAACATTTGGAAGAAGGATCTCATTTATTGGGGTTGTGGGGGGGAGAAATCAGTGTGGAGGTTGTCAGGGAGGAGATAACTGCTAATCAGAAATGGACCACCAGCAAACAGCACAGATATGTCTGGAATGTGTGTATTTAGTAAAAATGAGGTGTCTGGGTTGTGGTGTTTTGTTGTTGTTGTTGGGGGGTTTTTTGGGTGTCACCAGGTTACTTAACAGACCTATTCCTTTAACAGGTCTCCGTGTAAGTGGGCTCCATGGAGCACAGATAAGAGACACAGAGAGAAGTATGTGTCTTTAAATGCTTTTTGCCTGGAATAAATCTTGAGTCTGCTCAGCTTTTATTTTTGCTTTTTAATACATACCAGTCTGCTTGAAATTTCTCTTCTCCTTCCACCCCTCCATTTTTTATTTATTTTTTTGTGGGTTTTGGTGTTTTGTTTTGTTTTTTTTTTTACTACTTTGTGTTTAATTTGGGAAAGGGGGGGAGGTTAGTTGCAGGGATTTGGATTTGGGCAGGCAGGATTTTCTCCCATGACTCTCAGCATGGGGAGACACAGATCAATTCCCTATCCTGTGTTCAGCTGGACACTGGGTTGTGGTGTGTGTTGATCAAGAAATCCCCTCCTGTTTTGTACCACATAATGCATTCATTTCAGCCACTGAACCTAAATTACTGTTTTGCTTTTCTTTCTTTTTTGATGAAATGGTAAGAACTCTTTTTCAGTAGGGATGAAGTTAGTTTATCCGTGCTAATGCTTTGATTTTTTTCCCTTTTTTCTCTCTTTGCCACAGTAGGTAACCAGTTAGGGGCCCTGGTACATCAAAGGTAAGCAGTGGGTTATGTTTTATTATTTATTGATCAATTCTAATTGTTTATTGATCCACCATCTGTAGTAGTGTTAGGAAGTCAGAGGTTGAGAATGTGGAGAAGCTGTCAGCTTAGGTTTTCTCCAGGCTGGGATTTCTGCTAAGGCTGTTTGGTGTGATGAAAAAAAGAGTTGATGTGAAACTTGGATTTGGGTTCTGAAAACCTGCAGGACCAGGCTGCAGAGAAAATAAATTCTCTCCTTTCCCTTCCCCTGTGCTGGGCAGAAAGATAGAAAAAAACAAAAAAAAAAAAAGCAAAAATCCCCAAACTTCTGGCATTTTGATAGAAGTTGAAAATATTAAGTGGATAGGTTGATTATTTTTTAAATATTTTATTTTATTTTTGGTTTGTTGGTATAATATGACTTGAGATGACTCCTTTGTCAGAAGTGGCTTTGGGAGTCCAAAGCAAGTGGCTGTGCAGCATGTCTTAGCACCTAACACAAAAGTAGAATTACCAAGTTTTCTCAGATTGTGATTTTGAGGAATTGATGGTCTTATTTGAGTAGGGAGGGGGAGAGCATTTCTAGATCTGGATTCACTTTTGGGCTGGTAGTAGTTCATTTCCAGCATAACCAATTTGTTGTTGAGGGCCTCAGCAGAAAGCACAAGGAACACAGGTAAAAACTGCAAAACCTTCAATTTCTAATGTTAGGTTAAAGCTCATGTTCAGGAAGGGCAGCACAGAGAAGGGTGGGCTTCCAAATTGTTCATTATAATGACTGTTTGGGTTTTTGTTGTGTTTTTTTGTTGTTTTTTTTTTTTTTAAGGGCTGTAATCACAGAAGAGTTCAAAGTGCCTGATAAAATGGTTGGATTTAGTAAGTACCTTGGATGCTTTTGATATGTTTCTTGATGTGTTTTCTGTCCAGGAATGGTGTTTATTCTGACATGCTCACAAGTTTCTGTGCTTACTAGCTTTGGATAACCCTTGCCTCCTGCTGTCTTCATGAAGACCAAATAATCTGTGTTTAAAATCCAGGTGTAAACTGCATGGAAAATCTTGGTGTCTCAGTACTAAGAACAAGACAAGACTTGTTGTACAAGTTACTGAGGGTTTTAGAGATTCTCTTCTTGATTCCCAAGTCAGAAGTGAATTTATTTCCCTTCACTGAAACATCTTGCTTCCTCTGAGTATGCAAAACTGAGAGCTGAGGGAGGAAAGCAACATTTAAATGTTAGAGTAAGAACTGACTCAAGGCAAGTTAAACAGAATTGTAAATCTCTTGTGCATTTGCTGCAGGGAAACACAACCAGCATGCATTGCTCAAATGAGAATTTTTCCAAGATTTGCATTCCTGATACTGTTCTCTTTCCAGCTTGATCCTAATTTCTCTCTTCTTCCTGTTGGTCATTACTCTTCCTTTCAATGGCACCTCCTGCTGATCTGTTATTTCAGTGATTGCATATCTTCTTCTGCTAGATCTCTGTTTAGCTCTTCCAATTTGATGTATGGAGAGCAAAAAGGAAAATAACAGGCCAGAATAATCACCCCTTAGCACATGAAGTTGTGTTTGGCATCTAAAGATGTTTTAAAACTGCCCCACAAATTCCTGCAAAGGAAAAACCACTTCTCCTGGACCTTTCCATTTATCAGTACCAGGTGTAGGGCAATGTTGGAGGGATGGCTCTGGGAGGGAGGAACTTGCATCCCCTGCTGGTGCATCATCTCTTTATTGAATCTCATCCTGGTTCAGGGGGAGATGGGTGCAGGAGGGTGGCAAACATGCAGCTGAGAGCTGCTTCTGTGGGAGCATCTTGAGGCAGGCATACCTGTTAGACCTGGCTGGTTTGCTCCTGCTGCAGTCTGGGAAGGATATGAGGTGAGCTGAACCTCATGAGGCCTTCATCTGTCTGTCTGATTGTGAAACAACAGTGTGCCAGCTCCTGGAGTTAAGGGAGCTGGGTGTTAGTTTTTATTCAGGGTTGATAGAGCACCTGAATATGTAGAGGTTCTGAGTGCAGAGCAACCAAACAGCATGTCCGTGGACAAGAGGCAGTAAAATATGAATTATAAAGAAAAAAAAGCAAATATCTTTGCCTCTTTTAGTACACCAAATAAGTAGAGTATTGGTTCAGGCTGAGCAAGATCTATTTAAATTACTTTCCAGCAGCACTCAAACCAGTGCCTTATTTCTTGCAGACAGTGTATTTCCATTCCAGGGCAAGACAGGCTGTTTTGATCTGTTTTTCTAAGCAACAAGAATAACTTTGAGCAGTCATTTAATGTTGGGGTTTTTTTTCTACTGTGGTAAATTTGATCATGCTGTGGATGCCTCTTCTGCAATCTTGGAGTCAAACTGTTCCTTTATAGATAGCAGCAGCCGAGTAAAAAGGGGGAAGGTGCTCTGCAGTTGCTTGGAAAAATGGTGTGTTCTGATGCTTGTTCAACTCATTTCAGTAATCGGCAGGGGAGGAGAACAGATCTCAAGGATTCAGGCAGAGTCTGGCTGCAAAATTCAAATTGCTCCAGGTAAGAGCCTCTTTGGATGGCAGTTTTGATGCTGAAGGATCTCGGGTCCATTCGATCAGGTGCTGCTGGCACGTTGTCACCACTGGCCACTGGTAGAGGTGACACTAACATGCATGGGAGAGCTGCTGTGACCTCCTGCCTAGCATAGAAAACTGGTTTGTCAGGTGGTTTGGGGAGTGAAACAATTAAGGGACTGTCTTCAACTAACAGGTGGGTACAGTGCAGTTGGACAAGTCATTTTGTACTTAGACCTGAAATTGAGTTTTCTCCTGGTGGTACCACTTTGCTCAGCTCTGTGGTTTGTCTCTGATTAGTCTGCTCCAATCCCTGGTAAAAGACATTTCAGAAGGGCAGCAGCACTTTTTTGTACAGCTCACCTTGCACTGAAAAGTGGGACCATCTGTTTGTTCTGTGCTAGTGCTTATTTGCTTTGGGGAAGATTGTACTGTAATGCTGGACAGGAAACTTGATGGATGTAGTCTGAGTTCTTACTCCTCCCTTTCACTGGGGGGGGGGGGGGGAAAGGCTTTCAAAGAATGCAGACATCCAGCAAATCTTTTAAAATATGTTGACCCTGAATGTCTTTGAATTCATTAACGTGCTTAGGCCGGTGGGGGGATGGTGCTTTTATTAATGCTTGATAATTCCTTAAAAATATGCCATTTATTTAAAATTCCATGTATTGAGAGTTTCCTTCTTGTTTCTTTGTAGACAGTGGTGGGATGCCTGAGAGACCCTGCGTACTCACTGGGACTCCAGAGAGCATTGAGTGAGTTCTGATTTCATTTCTCTCCTTTCTCCTTCTCTCTCTTCTCCCTAATGCTGTGCTCTGTCAGTGGTGCTACTTGGTTAGCCACACCAGCAAATGTTGGCCTAGAGAAACTTGAGGGAGCATAGAACCCCTTGGTCTGATGCTTTAAACCGTGCACCTCAAAGGCTTTTTTCCAGTTGCAGTTTGAACCCTCTGCAGAAATTTCCTTGGAATTCCCCTCCGCAGGGCAAGGTTGCTCTTAGGGCACCTAGGATGCAGTTTTCTAACTGCAGCTTTCCAGGATACTGAGCTAAGCTGTTGAAGGGCACCTCTCTTTCCCCCTTTGCTTCCCTAATCCTATTGAGATGAGCATCCTTCCAGTTGAAGAAGGGCTGCATGAGGCCTCCAAAGCCTGGTGGTGCCACTCCAGAATAATCTGGAGGTGTTGGTGTTGTTGCAGAGCAGCATGAAGCCTAAGGGTGTGCTTGCCTCTGCATTGCTGCCAACAAGAAGCAAAGGACTGAACCAAAATCTTGAATTCTGATCCCTGCATGGTACAGACACGTGGGCAGCCAGCAGGGATTTCTACTCTTTAGATCTATAGAAACTTTAGGGACAGTGTTTCCTCCCTCCCCCTTCCCAGGAGCTGAGTTTGAGACTCTCACAAACCAGTTGAGGACCTCCTGCTGGAACTGGATCCAGGATCCTCAGGCTTACAGGAACACACTTAACATATGGAGCTGCTCTTTCTCTCCCCAGCCTTTGGGTAGGTGGGTTTTTTAAAATCCATCTGGAAATCTTTGAGTTGCATTTGATAGTGAAAATACATGGGCACAAAGACTCTCTCTAAAGAGAAGACACTCATCATTCTTCCATTCCTAAGAGATCTAAGGGTACTTAAATCTCCTTATTCTACCATAATGCTGCAAGCAGTGAGCCAGAATAAATATAATTGGCAAGCTCACATGATAGGGCAGGCAATGTATTCTTGCTCCTATTGAAGTGCTTTTTCCCATTTAGCAAAAGGTGTTTCAGAACAAGAGCAAAATATTAAAAAGCTGGGATGCCTGATGAGATGCAGTTGGGGGAGAATGGGGGAGAGGTCTAGCTGAGACTTCATGGTTCTGAAATAAGCAGTTGAATGTAGTCATGTCCAAGGCTGTCTTTAAGTAAAATATATATAAACAGAAAAAGGAAAAGTGAAAATACTCATTTTGTTGAAGCAGAACAAGGTGCTGAGGACATGGACTCAGGCAAATTTATTTACTGTTGTGCTGAAATTCTTGTCTAGTTGGTTATTTGAACTACTTTTTCAGGCTACATGTAAAAAAAGAAAATGAAGTATGGAAACCACACTGGGTGTCAGGCTTCTTTGTGAAGTGTTTTGTGTGAGGCTTCTTTCCATTAGTTATATTCAGTGGCAAACTTGGAGTTAGTTTCCAGATGACCCCTTCTCATCTGAAATACATTGCATAATAACTGTTAAAGGTTCTGTATTGTCACTAGAAGAACTCTATGCAAAAGATAGATTAGTAAAACCTCTCAAGTCTTCCAGAATATTTGAAGTGGACATCCAAAAATTCCACTTTTGTGAGGAAAGTCAAGAGAAAGCAGTGCTCTGCTCTGTGTGCAGCCTCTGATCACCACCCCCTGAGCTGTCTTGGGTGCATGTCTGGTTGTGAGGGATGGCTTTGTACTGTTTCTTAATCTCCAGAGAGAAGACAGTCCTCCTTGGGTGCCTAATATGGCTTGGTATGAAGTGGAGAGAGGGAAAGATGCTGCTTTAGGCTAAATAGGGAACTGGTGCCTTTTTTCTCCCTACTTTGAAAAGGTTTAGGGGAGAAGGGCAGGACAGATGTGTTGGTACTAGGAGTCTTCAAGATGTCAGGAAGCCTTGTCAGCTCCCTCTGATGTGCTAAGGATTTGAGAGAAGGTGTCTTCAATCTCCCAAATGCTTCTTTGTGTCTGTCTCTTCTCACCAGGAGTAGAAGAACCCAGTCTTTCACTGGTTGCTGCTGCAGTATCCTTGCCTCACTTCGTGGTGTAACTTCAGCACCTACTGCTTGGGGCAGAGGCTGTGTTAGAACAGTTCTGGTGCTGCTGGTAAGAGCAGGCAGAGAAGAGCAAGGCAGTTGCCTGTGGCTGAGCAGAGCATGGTTAACCCATGTACTGTGTTAGTATCAGAGTAGTGTGTGTGTGTGTGTGTGTGTGTGTGTTTTGTCTTGACTCAAGGAGAGCAGAGCTTGAATTTTTTTGCTAGATATTGTATATCTCTGTATTAAAGTTTAGAACACAGAGCATCTTCATGCAAAATGAGCACCCCAAAGTGTTCTCTTGAACTTCAGAAGAGGTCAGAGCATGCTGCTGCTCTTCCTTCTCTCTTCCCCTTTCAAAAAAATCAGGCTGCTTACAAGTAAACACGACAGGGGGAGATATACATCAGAGTTTTGGGGTTGTTTTTTTTTTTTTTTTAAAAAAAAGAAAAAGCAAGCAAACATCGTGCTAACTCTGGTTCCCTTCATCTCTTCACTTCTTCTCCTCTCCCCGATCGCTTCCCATTCTGCCGGTTCCTGCTCTCTGGGTGACGTGGGAGCATTGTTGTCTAATGGTTCTTTCCCTCGATTCTTTTCCCAAGACAAGCAAAACGGCTTCTGGGGCAGATTGTAGATCGCTGTCGGAACGGACCTGGGTTTCACAACGATGTTGATGGCAACAGTACCATCCAGGAGATTTTGATCCCGGCATCCAAAGTGGGTCTTGTCATCGGCAAAGGAGGTGAAACAATAAAGCAGTTGCAGGTGCGCAAGATGCATTCCCTTCAGGGCTCTCTCTCTTCCCTACTGCAGCTTCTCTAGCTCAACAGGAGTGTGTGCTGAAATGGAGAGCCTAAAATGCTCTTCAACTTCCACAGCAGGGATTGTTCTTCTGCCTTCGGGGAGCTGGACTCAAATCCGATCTCGTGTTAAAAGAGGAACCGGTTCGGCCCCAGCTACACCTGTAGTGAGGTTGAGCAGAACTTTGGGGGGGGAAAAAAAAATAAAATAATAAATCCTTGTGTGCTTTAGATAACGTTTGGTTATCTAAATGTTTGGTGCTGTAGTGAGGTTGAGCAGAACTTTGGGGAAAAAAAAAATAAAATAATAAATCCTTGTGTGCTTTAGATAACGTTTGGTTATCTAAATGTTTGGTGCTGTTTAGGAGGGGACCCTTAGAGCCAGGAGAAGACTATCTCTAGTCTGCTGCTGCAGGAGTTTTTAGTGCCAGCCATGTTGTAGAGTGGTGTGGTGCTTTTTTTGTGGCTGCTCTGTGGTAAAGCTGGGGTGTCTCTTCCATTTTTTTCCTCATCCTGATCCTTTCTAATTAAAAGTGTTGTGTCATGGATGAATCTGTGTTCCTCGACATTCTTTGTTTCTCCATCTGGCACGAGAGTTTTTTGAAGAATGGAGGGTTTCGGAAAAGCACCTAGGACAAAAATGCAGCTTTTTGAGTGCCCTGATTAAGCCTCTGTCATCCAATCGTTTTAGGGGTGGTCATTGCATAATTACTATATTCAGTCAGCTGCAGATTTTGGAAAGGGATGAAAAATCAGTGGTTGAGGAAGAGGAGTTGTCTTTTTTGCAAAGGCTTCAGCTCTTTGAGAACTTCGTGAGGAGCACACTTTCTGGCAGTCTTTACACTCTAGGATTATTACTGAATTTTTGCTGTAACTACCTGTGAAGAGCTAAAGTAGCCTTCCTAAAGCTGCTGATTTGACCTGCATAATGTTTAGTGACCGAAATATAGGCCCTGGTTTTAGGGGCTCTGCTTAGCAAAGTGCTCTGTGCTTTTTCTTCAGGAGCGAACAGGGGTGAAAATGATTATGATCCAGGATGGTCCATTGCCCACTGGAGCAGATAAACCTCTCCGTATTACTGGAGATGCATTTAAAGTACAGGTATGTAACAAAAGTAAGCAGTTGCCTAGAGAACTGAGGAGAAATTTAAAACTTCAGCATATTTCTGAGCTTCTAATGGGGTTGAAGCCGACTGGAAATGTGATGATCCTTGCTGGGTTTGTTCTGAATGGTTGAAGTTTGAGTTGAGGAAGTTAAAATGCCAGACTAGCAAGTGTTGGCTTGTTTACAGCATAATGGAGGAGCTCTCACTTCATGGAGGTACTGGATGTGGGTAGGAGAAGAGCTGAGGAGGAGGGTTTGGAGAAAAGGAGCTTTGAAATGCTTTCCAGTCTGTGAAGCAAAAATCCAAGCTGCATCTTACTTCAGCAAATGGGTTCTTAGTGGCTATCTTAGCCACTCACTTAAGAAAGTTTTGTGGAAGGTTCTTTATCTCAGACAGCCAACTGACGCAGGTAATTAAAAAATAAATATCCCATGACAACTCCTGAAACCAAGGGGTTTGCTTAATTTCAGTACCTCAGTCTCCTTGTGTCAGGGTGCTACAGATGGGTCCCTACCTGCGGTTCAAAGCAAAAACCCATGAACAGCCAGAGACTGGAAGATTGCAGCATGATGGGAGTGCTTGAATTCAAGAATTAAAGTTGAGCTGTGGCATGTTCCATTTCTCAGCAAGTGCTTTTCATGCCTTGCTAAGTACTTAAGTCTAGCTTAGCATTCCTGTCTCTAATAAAAATGGTTCTGTGTTCACAGGATCTCCCTACTCAAAAATTGCTGCAGCAATGTTGCTCAGGAGTAGTATGTTTGGGTTTTATTCTTCAAATCTCTTTTTTGCAAGTGGGTTTTTAGATTTAAATATGGGGTGCTTTTATTTCTCAGAATTCTTTATACTCACTGTGGACGCAGAGATATGCAAAGAGGAGTTTAAAGGCAGTCTTCCTACTTTTAACTGAATCATACTTTTAAGTGCTGCTGCTTCCCAGGTGGCTTCTCCTGTCTTGCAAGATTTGCTGTTGTCACATCTCCCGTGGCATAAACCATGCCAAGCAATTGTGGAACCTGTGTAGGCTGGAAGATCTCTGAGGCACTTAGAAAAGCTGAGCATGCACAGAAAGCATTTAAGCAGCTCGATGAATCCTTGGGTTTGGTGGGATTCTCTGGATGCTGCACCAGTGTTTTTTAACTCTCTAAAATTCCTGTGATATCTCTCTGTTGCCCTTATTTCTGTCTTGGCATCTCTGCAATGTCTGGAGTCATTTCCTTCTGTAAAAAATACCACGGGGGGGCACGGAAAATACGTAAAAATGTGAAAGGAGTCAGATTCACCAGTGTCCCTCAAACTTGGAAACAGAATCCAAATGGTGAAAGCTTGACTGGTAATATATAGAAACAAAGGCTTTGGTTTTGATACGTAGGCTCCTTTTCAATGGTGGCTGCTGTTGGCTTATTTCCAAGGTACACTTCTACTATCTGGGCTACGTGCACGCTCATGAATGGCCTTGAGGGCTGCAAATAGGTAGGAAATACTCATTTCTCTCAGAAATTGTCTTGGTGCAGTGCTTCAGATTTGGGCTTAACTTTTCTGAGTGTCCATAAGCTCACTCCTGCCCACCTGCATTGGTGGTTACCTGCTCTCCAGCTCTTCATGGACATGCTCTCTGCTGTGCAACCACAGATTCCACCTTACTCTACTGGTTTAGTCATGCCTAGTAGGAAAGGGCTTTCCTTTAATTTAAAAACCAACCTACAGCAACAAAATTTAGAAATCAGGTATTTTAAAAGTTAAGGGGCCTTTCTAAAGATGGAAGGGAGCAATGGCACACAAGAAACTGCCACCTTGCACACTTGGCAGGTTTTGTCAGACGTGGAAGATGCCATCCAGAACGGATCTCCGATGACTTTGGCGAAAGAAATTCTAAATCAGAAATGCTGTGGAGGTGGAGCTCTCTTTTTGCCTGACTGTCAGCCACCATTGAGGCCCAAACTCCAAGATGGCAAGCAGGAGCCTTTTAAGCTAACTGTAACTTCTTTCCCCATGTAGCAAGCAAGGGAAATGGTACTGGAGATCATCCGAGAGAAAGATCAGGCAGACTTCCGAGGCGTACGCAATGATTTCAGTTCTAGAATGGGAGGAGGCAGCATAGAGGTATGTTTTCTTCACAAGTACTCTGCTAACCTCCCTGGGGGATGGGTAGTGGGTGGAAGTCATCATATATAACCTGTAAGCTTCTTTTTAAATGCATCGTGTTGTGCTGCAGAGAAGGAGGAGTTCTCCTGGACTCCCAGCTGGCACTTTCCTAATTGTGCTGCATTCTTGTAGCACAGAGTTGATTTAGTGGGGAAGGAATTTGTGGCCACGTGTTTGGTTTTGGTTTTTTTGTTTTTTTTTTTTTTAAAGGGATATGGTTCTGTAGGCTGGAGCTGCTCAACATGGCCTGTCCTCATAGCTAAGAGCACCTCCTTGTAAAATCAGAGGAATTCAGTCTAGTTCTCTGAGCTTTCATACTGCTTTGCCTTTCCCATCAGGTCTCTGTGCCCAGGTTTGCTGTTGGAATTGTGATAGGAAGAAATGGAGAAATGATCAAAAAGATTCAGAATGATGCTGGAGTTAGGATTCAATTTAAACCAGGTTTGTGTGAGGATGGAGAGCTGCTACTTTCTGCTCAGAGTTCCAGTTTGGGATTGCTGAAGTGAATCTGCTCTGAGGTCACAGCAGCTGGGCTTTCCTAATGTAAAGGTGCATTGTGTCTCTTTCTGCAACCTGTTTAAGTATGATGTGCTGCTTCCTTGCCAACTTTGTTTTTCAGAGAGTAAGATTATATATGCCTCATTTGCCAACATTAGATGTCACAACAGTCATGTCTTGAATGGTAATTACATGGATAAGAAATAACAGTAACAAAAAAACCATTTATTTCCTGTTAAAGAATTCTCCTTCAGGACATTAAAGCCTTTGGGGATCAGGAGTTGATTAATTCTAAGTAACTTTCTCTGGGTCCTTGGCTGTCTGATCACCTATCAAAGCTGCCTTTGTCCTCTTAAAATTACATCAGTCTCTTTCATGGCTCTTTGGCATTTGACAGTGTTGCCTTTTGAATGTTGTTTCTTCTACAACGTGGTTTGGGTTTTGTCTTCCTTCAGTCCATAGAAGAGGGGCTGAAGATGAAGAGGTAGCTCTTGTGGTGTTATGAGAAAATGCTGCTGGCAGTGATGGTGCTGGAAGGAAGCTTTTGTTGGCTGTTGGGTGGATGTTTTCTCCTTTTAATTTCCTCTTTGCCACCTCTCTTCACAGATGATGGGATTAGTTCTGAACGAGTGGCACAGGTCATGGGGCTTCCTGATAGGTGTCAACATGCAGCACACATCATCAGTGAGCTCATTCTGACAGCACAGGTGAGTTCTGGAGGCTTTTGGGAGGAAAGTGATTTTCTGGGAATGTGGTCTGCATAAAAGCAGCTGGCTGGCTGGATGCTGCCACCTGAAGAACAACAGCATTAAATTTTCCCTCTGGTAGGCCATTCATGCTGCTGCCCAGGACAGAACTGCTGGCTTTGTGTTTTTCTAATTTGTGCTTTTTTGTTGGGAAATGGTGACCTGATGGAATGGAGTCCAGCAGGACTGTGAGAAAGTGCCTGGAGGCTCAACACTCAGGCAGCAGAGCATTAGCAGTGCTTAGTGCTGCCTCCTCTTCAGCCTCCAGTCCTCTGATCTGGTGGCTGTGGGAGGCAGGGGAAGGCAATGAGTGCTCACAGATGTGGTCACTGCACTCAAAGACACCAACATAATAAGTAGTACAAAGATGGGTGAAGTAGTAGGGCAGACTCATGAAGGAGCTTGTATATTCCCTTTTATTATTGGATTATGAGAAAAGATGTTAGACCACTCCAGACAAGGTACCTGAGCATGATTTCTCCATTGAGTAGGCCATGATATCTCTTCATGCCCAGAAATCTGGTTTGAATGCTTGATGTCAGAATTTTTAAAATAATCTTCTTAAATTTCAAGGTCTCTGACTGCCCATGGCTTTTGCTTTTGGAGAAATCAGTTTCCCAAAATAGTTACGTCCTCTAAGTGTTTTTGAGCTTGAAAGCTTCCTTTGGAAGTTTTGGAAAATGTGCATTTCAGCTGAGTAATTCCAGCAGGTCTTTAAAGAATGACACTTGAAAGGGTTTGGAAGAAACTTTTGTGTGTGTCAGTGCCAAGATCTGTTGGTTGCTCTAAGGAAAAGTCCTTATCACAGACTGAAAGTCCTTTAGTAGTTGATGCTTGTTTATAGGTTTATTTCAGCAGATATAAAGGCATGCATTTAAAAACTATAAATATCTTCCTGAGTCAGGATGTTAACCATAACCTACATTACTTGGCATTTCTTTAAAGTGCTTCAAAATCTTGAATGTGAAACTGAAGTCCAAGAATATCTTAATTCGGTGCCATCGATTACGATGCAGTTTACCTTACCTTGCTTTATTTGATTTTTAACATGCAAGGGGCCAGCAAAAAAACCCATTGATGCCAATTCTTTTGCCTTCCAAGGAAAGAGATGGCTTTGGAAGTTTGGCTGTCACCAGAGGAAGAGGTCGTGGCCGTGGGGACTGGAGTGTTGGAACCCCTGGGGGCATGCAGGAGATAACCTACACCGTGCCAGCTGACAAGTGTGGTCTTGTTATAGGCAAAGGTGGGTCTGCTGTCTCTAAATGCTCAAGCTTGAAATCTTTCTCTCTCAGGATGGTTGTGTTCTTGCTGCCTGACAGTGAGGCTTTGGAGTTTTCTGTAATTGCAGGTATTTAGTGGCTGGTGAATGCAGCATAGGAATAAGCTGTAAGCGTTTGTGGTTGTTTCTTTGTGGTGCTCTCACTCATAATTGTACTCTCCAGGCCCTTGTTCACAATATGTAAGAGAGGCTCTTCATGCAGAGCTGTCAAGTAAGCTTGTTATAACAAGCAGCTGGCTGAGAAAAGGCAGGTTCATTTGTGGATTCTTTTTATAGAGAATTCATTCTAAGGACAGTTTATCAGGGACAAGCAGAGCAGTCATTTCATCGGGTTGGATTTCTGTGAGTGCCATGTGATAAAATGGAAGGGCTCTGAATGTGGTAATAACAGAAGCTGCTTCCAGCTATGAAAGTGAAGTGTCTGTTGAATCCAGTGAAGCAGCAGGGTTTCTACCTGAGTTTGTGTCACAGCACAGGCTGTGCACCTCATCTTGCTCAGGTGTTCCCTGCCAGAGAGGCCCCGTGACTGCCTTGAATCCCTCCATGTGAAAGAGATGGACAAAGGGGTCACCTGGTGTTGCTCTCAAGAACCAGTACAACTCCAGGAGAGTTCTGAAAGCAGAGCATCAGCAGCAGTCTCAGTTTGACATAGAACATAAGCTGCACAGCAGGTACTGGCAGCACTTGGAGCCAGGAATAGAAGAGCTCAGTCTCTCCCAATAGTTGCCATCCTTCTGAGTTAATACTGACATATCAAAGGAGTTGGATTTAATTTATCTATCTGATTATTTCAGAAAGAGTGACATGTGCCTTAACTAGTATTTAAGTAATCACAGTTGGCTTTTAGTCTCAGCAGAGGTGAGGTGAATAGAGCAGGAGCAGAGGAGCTGCAGCAGACTCGAGGGCATTGTGCCATGGTTCAGTGGCATTGAGTTTCCTGCCATCCTGCCAGGCAGCACTGAGCTCATGGTGACACATGTGCCCTGCAGCACAACCCTGCTGCACCTCACTTCTTCCCTTCCACATCTCTGGCCCCTGCAGCACCCTGAGCTCCTGCTTTGTTGGATGGCAAGAAACACAGGTATGGACACTGGAAAGTCTGCTGTGTATCTGCAATCGTTTTCAGCTGCTGTTCTTTGCCATAAACCTGTTCACAAACCTGAAAACTTTTTCCAAGATGAAAAAAACACCTGCTCCTCCCCATCATGCAGAAATTGCAGAGTGATTGTACTTGATCTCACTGAAAAGTCCAGTTGGGAAAAAAAATAAAAATAAAAATGAAGCAAAGCAAATTTTAAGCCCGCAAGTGAGAGTTCTATGTATGGAAAAATCAAATTACAGTGAAAGTTTATTGCTGTATCCATTAGTCAGCCTTAATAAAGGATCAGAAAAGGTCACTTGTTGTTCAGCAGTGCACTGAAGTGGAGCATTTGTGACTGCAGAGCTCTGTGTGCTGAAAAGATAAATGCAGGTAGCAGAGTTGGATGTCCTAGCAGTCAAGTGCAAAGCCTGGCACAGGCTCTGTGGGGGTGAGGGGGAGCCTTTTACCTTTGTTTCCACAACAGCAAAAGAAGGATTCTTACCCAGCCAGATCAGAAGCTTTCTGGAGTGACTAATTACTAGTTGTATGGTGATTTGAGTGCTTGTAGCTTTGTAATACCCCCTTGTAATTGGTGTTCTTACAGTGCCTGTGCTCTTAGTCTATTGCAGCCTTCATTTTTGTCAAGTGAGTGATGGCTGTAGTGTTGCCTTTTGGGGCCTGCTTCAGGGTTGGAGGAACTGCTACACTCCTTGTATTTTGATGCAAGACACCCAATTTTTATTTCCTCTTCCTGTGGGGCAGTGGAGGGGTGAAAGGATGTTAGTGGGAATTTTTTTAACAGTGATAAATTGTTTGCTCCCCCTTTTTATTCTTTGTGCATTTTCCAGTCCCCTTTTTTGTTTTTTTTTTTTTTTTCCCTCCCCTGTAGTACAGGACTTGGCTGTTGGTGTTCTCTGAGCACACAGAGCTTCCTCTCTGAGGCTACCACCAAGCCCTGGGTACCTTGGTGCCCCCTGGGGTGTAATGTCTGTGATGTGACCAGGTAACTGCTGCTGTGCTTCCAGCTCTTTCCATTTGAGAAGGTGGAAAAGAGGGAAACGAGGAAATTTCTCATCTCAAGTTCTGCAGCATACGTGAGAGAAGGCACAGGGCTCTTTTCTCCTGGGCATCACTTCTCAGCTTGGCAGCACAAGCTGGTAAAAAGTTCTCTGCTCCCTGCAAATCCTGTGCTGGTTTTTTCCCTCTAGAGGGTGGGTAGGTGCAGCTTTTCTTTTCTGCAAGACTGGAGGAAGGGTGGAGTCCAGCACCATACACATGTCAAGTGCTTTCTCTGTTTGGTGGTGCTTGGAAACAAACCACAGCCTGGCTGGGCCCCCACTGGATTTCCATGATAAATACAGCAATATTGACAGATAACGTGGCCAGCCTGGCTCTTGTCAGCTCTGCCTTTTAGCAGCTTTGATTAATTGCTTTACGATTTCACGTCCAGCTGGGGGGCCACTCTTGGATCACTTCTGCCCCCCATCAGGTAGAAGAATGGAGCTGGGCTGCTGAATGAGTCTATAGACAGCCACCATGTGCCAAGCAGGTCACCTCATTATGGGGGAAGATGAACTCCTTCCAGCACCAGGCAGCACCCTGGGGGAACTGCCTGCTCTGGAGGCAGAATTGGGAGAGTTTGGATGGGAGGGAGCACTTTGGGATGTACCAACGAGAGGATAAGGAGGAGAAAGGCTCCAAGTGCTGGTACAGGAGTGGAAATTCGAAGCCTCTGGCCAAACCTGGAGGGCCAACTGGCTTGATCCTGCAATAAATGTGGTCTAGGGGAGAGATGATGAGGAAACAGCCCCATCAGCTACCAGCTTAGTGCTGAAAGCTAAGTTGGGAAATGATTTTAAATCTATATTCTTCCCACTTCTAGTTTGATGAGGCTGCTTCCAACTTTTAATCCCCTTTTGGAAAGAAAAACCTAGGTCTGCTGTGCAAGTAGCAGCCTGGGGTTATGCCTCTGTCCACCCACTCCAGAATTTCTCCCACTCCTTCATGATCCAAAGTGGGTTGGCTGGAAAGTTCCTAGGTTTTTGTGAAGCTGGTGAAGTGGCTGTTCATACAGATCTTACCTCAATATTAAAGAAACAGAGCTTCAGACAAGTCTGCAGCAGACAAAAGCATTACATTAAAAAAAAAAAAACAAAAAAAACCTTCTTGTTTTGAAACTTCATGTTACTGCTTTCCCATGCTTGACTGAAAATAAGTGGCTTGGCTTTTGGCTGCACAGTACAATCCCTGTTGTCTGCCCAGGGATGTGACACGATTATCTATTGTTAAATGCATCTTCAAAAATTCATTTAGAAAGAGTTAATTGCCCTTTGGCAACTTTTCCTCCTCCCTTCCCCAAGAAGGCTTTAAAATGTTAAAAAGGTCACGAGCCCATTACAATGAAATGAACAAGTGTCTGCAACATCCACAGTTTGTTTTGAAGTTGTGCTGGATGTATAGAGATGGAAATGGAAGTGAAATTGAGGAGATTATTTTTGGACACTTTAATTAAAAGCAAACAAAAATCTCTGGTTAGTTTCCTTTGCTCTCTTTCCTGCTTGCTCTGTGTCCTTTTTGGCTGGTGATTTTTGTTTTGGGATTTAAAAGCTGTAAAACCCCTTCCTTTCCCTGCACCCTTTAATTTCTCCAGTTGAGTGGAGCTGGTCTGTAAGTTGTGTGAGGTTTCCAAAAGAAGAATTGAACCATTGTAACATTGGCTGGGGCTTTTGTTAAGCAAATTTCATTAAGAGACCAGGAGCTTGCAGGTCTGCAGGAAATCAGATCTGCTTTGGCTGGCCCTGATGCATCCTGCTCCAAACTCTCCTGTGCTCTGGTGGGTCCAGATGGAAAACTAGCCAGATGTTGTTCACTGCATTCACAGCTAACTCTGAAACAGCAGAAAACTGCCTGGAATTCTGTGCTGCTGCAGTTGTGTGGAGGGCTGGGACACTGGTGTGAGTGGGCAGGGCAGGCAGCAGAGGTTTCTTGAAGGGGAAGGAGGTGTTGAGCAGCACACGTGGTTGTCAGAGAACTTGGGCTGTGTTTTGAAGGTGCAAGGTATGTGGCTGGTGGGTTTTTGTGGGATGAAATGGGTAGTGGTGGGGAAAAAAAGCATGATGGAAGGAAGAAAAAGGAGGTTTGAGTTGCAGGTGACTTGGTTGTTGTGGATTTGAAACCACCAGAGCTCAGTCAGCACAGTCTTGCATCTGTTTTGTCCAAGTGTGCCTTGGTCATGCTGCATTTTGTTGGGAGCCTGGCAGTGTGGACACAGGGGGACTGTGTGTATCCTTAAAACAGCATCACCCATGACCCCAGAAAGCTCTGTAATAGCTCACAGTGTTGGGTCATGCTTATGAGGGGGCTGCAAGAAGCACCATGAGCTCAGTTACACTATTGCCATCCCCATCCTGCCTCCCTTGAGGCATGAAGAAGGTTCTTGAAACCATATTCCATAACTGAACCTGACTTTGACATACTTTTATGGAAAGAGATGCTGAATATCCCTTCTTTATGTCTTGGTTTTTGTTTTTTTCAGGTGGGGAGAACATCAAGAGCATAAATCAGCAGTCAGGAGCCCATGTGGAGCTCCAGAGAAACCCACCCCCAAACACAGACCCTGGAGTACGAATATTCACAATCAGGGGAGTTCCCCAACAAATTGAACTTGCTAGACATCTCATAGATGAGAAAGTTGGTGTAAGTTCCATCTCTGTTGATCTTGCTCTCTCTCTCTCTTTCTTTCTGATGTGTTGTTTTCACTCCTGGGAACCTGTAGGCCTGGACTTAGAGGATGGCACAGAATATAAACCCTTACTTTATTTAGCTTCAAAACCACTTGCCTGTTAGCTGCTGTCTTGAACTTTGATGGCCCTCCAGAATCCATTGGACTAATTTTTGCTGTGGTCTCAGAAAGATCTGACTGCTGGCTGACATAACCAAGGGTAGTGTGCAGCTATATGAGAGGGAAAAACAGCAATAATAAAGTGTGAGAAGGCTGTCAAAGGAGATTTTTTTTTTTTTTTTTTTTTTGTGAAGGGAAGACAATAGTGTCACTGCCTGAGAATGACACAGCCCTGGCATCATCATCCTGAAAGTAACACTCAACACCTTGCTCCAGTAAATCCAGGATGACTTTTATCTCCCACTTAATGCAGTGCTGTGGTATTGAAGCTTAATAATGTCAGGCTGGAGCCCTACTGAAAGGGGAGACTTGGGTAAAAGAAAGTCCAGCAAATACTGAAGTGGTGTGTGGTAAAGCAACCTTTGTGCTGAATTGCCTGAGAAGAGAAGGCTTGATACCAACTTCAGGATCCAAGCTATTTTAAGGAAAACTTCCAGCTGTGTTGTAGTCCCATCTGTCCCTTTGGGGGCTGACCAGAGTGTCTTTTGATGCTGGGCTCCTTCAGTGTGCTGAAAGTCCTGAGAACTTCATCCTTGGAGAATCAGTCACTTCTTTCAGGTGCTGGGGTTTAGTGGAACATGTCCCAGGCTGCCTTCTCTCCTTTCTTACTCCTGGTATTAGTTGTGTCCACCCTGTGCTTAGAGCTGCCATTAAATATTTGTGGGTTCTGTGACAGGGTACCAGCATGGGTGGACCTGGAGGATTTGGTCAAAGCCCATTCAGCCAAGCACCTGCAACACCTCATCAAAAGTAAGTGTCTCCATCTCCTCAGGGATGGGCTGTGGGGATGGCTGGGAGCTATAAAAGTTTTGGGAAAAGGGTGGAAGGCCCAGAAGGAGTGAAGCATTAAGTGGAGCCTTTTAAAGATGAAACGATCAGAGGCAGGCGAGATGAAACCTCTAAGTTTGACTGCAGGAAGAATTTTAGCTATTAAATTATAAGCCAGGTAGGTACTGACATCTCCAAAATTCCTGCTTGTAGTGCAGTGAGAGCATGGAAAGAAACCTCAGCTGCACAGAGCACAGAAAGTGCTGCTCTGTCTGAGGGGTCTTCATCTCAGCTTCCTGAACAGACCAGTATCGAGGCAGTTGGCAGTCACTCCTGCTTAGGGTATCTTGTTGTCCCTGTGTTAACCTGTTTGCTCAGCAGTTCCTGACTCTAAGTAGCAGTTTCTCTAGGCAGTATCAGGTATATGGCCTGGCAAGGGTTTTATTGCCTCCCTCAGCATGTCTTTTTGTCCTCTGCAGTGGTCCTCAGGCCTTCATGACGCAGGGTTGGGGCAGTACCTACCAGACGTGGCAGCAACCTGGACAGCAAGTCCCAAGTAAGTGTTTAGGACCTGGGCTGCAGAAGGGCTCTTGTTCCCTTGGCAATTGCTGCTTTGTGCCTGCAAAGCACAGGTTCATCCATGAGGCTGCTTGGATGACACCAGCAAAATGACTTTCTCGAGCAGAAGAGGTGTGTGGAGGTGTGGTAATGATGTTTGAGGTCAAAATAAGCTGAAGTCCATTGAAAACTGGAATGCTTTTGGTGCACTTTACTGCTTACTGCCTGTTTCTGCTCCCTTGGTGTAAGAATGTGGTCCTTGCTGTCTGTTGCTCCCCAACAAAAAATATTCTTACAGTAGCTTCTCTTCTGCCAGGAGTCTCCAGGTGAGCACTTCCCAACCTCACTTCCCCCTGCCAGACACACCCTCTCTGGTGGAGAGCCCTCCCATCTCTTTGTTCTTGACCTTATCAGTTCTTGCTTATTTTCTTTTTTAAATATTCCTTATGACCTCTTCTCACTGCTCAGCTCCCAGTCTGATGGGAAGACTGGGGAAAAAGGTGCTGAAAATGAGCAGCATGAGTTCAGAAACTGATCCAGGATCATCACTGCTGCTGGGCTTTCCAGTTCAAGCCTCCAGTACCAAGTCAGGCTGAGTGCTATTCTTTAAGATTCAAGGTGTCATTTCTTCCTAAAACCTTGTTTAGTCAAAATTCTGCAGGTTGGAAAGGGCTGTCCCCCTTTGGGGAAATAATTGCAGTAGCAAATGCCAGTGGTGAGATGGGCAACTGTGTCCTCACCAGCCAGAGTAGTGGTTTGCCCTAAACAGAGCTGATTGAGTCTGCTTGGTAATCTCAGAGCTCATGTGATGGCAGGAAAGTCCAACAGACACTTTTCAATTACATTTTTTCAGGAAATAAGAGGGTTTTTTAAATGCCTGGTCTTGGGAAAACTAAACCTGATCACCAAAAAGTGTGTGTGTGTATTTGGGGGTAATTTTAAAGGGGTTTAATAGCAAATTCTTTTCAGTACTGAGGCTGTTTTAGCAATGAAGTAGATTATTTAACTCCAGTATAAAATCCCACTCCTGTGGGTGCCTGAAGTAGAGGAGATGTTGGAGGAGCAGTGCCTGCAATTGCATTTGTGATTCCCTGTAACACAAATCACATTTTAATGTCTGAAATTGTGCAGATATGAATTTTGGAAATCCTCAATGCTGTATTGTTAATTTAGTGGACTTCTAAAATGTGTGCTGAAGTTGGACATAGGAACTTGGCATAGGAAGTGTGTGTTAAACTCAAAAAAATGCCTCTGGAAGAGTCCTGCTCCTCAGCAATTACAGTTTGAAAAAATTGTGACTTTCCTTTTGAGCTCTTGGGACTTAAAGAAGGTCAAAAGTTGTATTTTCAGGAGAGCAAAATGCAACAGTGGGCATGAAAGAACTTTTTTTTTTTTTTGTGCAGGGTTAAAATAGTGTGGTCCCAAAGAAGAGTATTTTCCCCATTGGCTTGTTTTACAGGAAAAATTGTTATTTGAACCCTCTCCTGACATACAGTTGTGTCTGAAGCTGACACCTCCTGGCTTTGGAGCTTGGTGTAAGATGCACAGACCCTTCACATGCCCTGAGTAGTGAGAGTGAAGCATCCTCCCTTGCCATTATCCTTCCCCTCTATGGGTTTAGTGCCACAAGGCCACGATTTGGGGACAGCTGGTTTATTTCTGCTGGTGATCTTGATGGAAAATGTTGGCTCTCTAGTTTAGGATCCTTGGTGTTCCTCTTCATAGCCAGGCACACAGCTTTGTTAAGGAGAGAGGACAGACAAGACAACTCTGTGCTTTGAGCAGCCTTCCCCCCTTTCTCCTGCTGCAGATCCCAGTCAGGCCAGGTGGAGTTCAAGGCCTGGGAGGATTAATATAAGAAACCAGGTAAATACTGGTGCTTTTGCACTTTATTTTGGAAACATCCTTGTGAAAGGTCCCTTTCCCTGGGTGCTGCAGCCCATTTGGTGGCTGTCAGAGAGCCACGGCCGTGTCCCCTGAGCTGCCTTCCCAGGGACAGGCTCCAGAGTGCCCTCCTTGTGGGAGGAGGGGCAGACCCCCACCCCCTACACATGTATTGAGATTTTAATGACTTCCCCCATCTTAAATAAATTAACTGGCTGGGGAAACATTTTGCTGTGAAACACAGTTAGCTGCGTGTCCTTTCAGCCTGCTGCCGACTGTAATTCTCCTGGAAGAAAAGGCATTGAAGGAGGTCCTTTGTTGGCATTAGCAGGTGGACAGTTGAGGCAGCCTTGACCTCTGCCAGAAAAGGTCCTGACTTGTAGCGTTGGTCAAGTCTTTTAACCCTCTTTTATGCCCCTGGACAGGACACTGCTGCCCTGTTCCCTCCACCCACTTCACACTTGCAGTGTATTATTTTCCCCCTTCCCCCCACTTCAAAGCCCCCTCCAGCCAGCGTGGTGGGGCAGGGGTTGGGAAGGGCTCTCCTCCAGCATCTCCCTGTCCTTGCTTGCTGTCCCTGTCTGTGCTCAGCACTCAGGCTCTCTCAGTGCCTGCCTCTCTCTGCACTTTATTAATTGCTGTGTTTTCTGTTCAGTGTTTTTTTTTTTACCTTTTCTGCATGGGGGATCTTTGCTCTAAGGGAGGTGTGGGCATCCCACCCCTGCACCCAGCTGTCTGGACTCACCTTGATGTGCTGGATTGAAGGTGTCTCAGTGCTTCAAAGACAGGGGTTGTGTGCCAGGTGAAGACCAAGGCTTTGAGGTCTGTGGGTGCTCTCAGTCCAAGTGTTGACACTGTTTTTCTCCGTGCAGTGTAGGAGAGGGGTTTGGGTGCCTCTCCGGTTGGTGTAGGTGGAACTGGCTTGGACTTGGTGCCCAGATCTTGGGTCCCTTCAGCCCTGAGGCTGCAGTTTGGCTGCTTGGAGCTGTGCTGGGGCAGGTGGGTTGCTCAGGGCATGCTGTACAGAGAGACTGCCCACCAGGGCTCCTTCAGACCTGCTCTGCTGGTGAGAGAGAAGGTGAAGGATGCAGAACCCTGAAAACCAAGTGAGGTGACACACAACACGACTGTTTCCTTGGCAGCTTCATGGCTGGAAGTCAAGGTGACAGGTCTCAGTTCTGTCAGGGCTTTGAACCTTCCAACCTGTGCTAGGTAGGAGTAACCTGACCTCCTGGGATGCTTGATCTGCAAACTGAGCAGCTCCCAGCCCAGGGGCTTTGTCTTGAAGCAGTCCCAGCAGGGGAGAGATGGGGCTTAGTGCCCTTTAGGAGGTGAGATGAGATCAGGCACTGGAGCTTTTCCCCACACTGTAAAAAGGTGAAGTCTGAAGTCTGGGCAACTGAGGTAGATCCAGGGCCTGTCTAGGGTAGGTGGTGACTGGCTGGAAATTGTCACCTGTTCCACATTGACGTGCCCCTTGTTGTCATCTTTGCACAGGCCAACAGAGCCAGCAGCAGAACAGCCATCCTGATTACAGCAAAGCATGGGAGGAGTATTTCAAAAAACAGAGTGAGTGAAACAGGGCTCTTGGAGATGAATCAGCTCTTGTTACAGAGTTAACTCTAATCTGGTGACTTACATCTCCAGCCCCTGCCATCATTAGCTTCCACTCCCTCTACAAAAGCCCTTTGGTCCTCTCCTCTGGTGATGGTGTGTGTGAAAACCTGAAAGCTCTGGGTTGTGCTGTCTGCTGTCGTGCCTTGGGAGAGCTTCTCCCACTCAACCACAGCCCCAGTCCCTGCCCAGGGGGGGAGAGAGTGCAGAGCACGAGTTGGTGCCAGCACAAACCTCTCAGCCTGGGCTGATGAGAGGGCAGGGGAGTGCTGCTCGCGTGGGACAGCACAGGCCTGGCTCCTCCACTCCGTAAAGAAGCACAGGATGCCAACCTCAGGATTTGCATTTGTCACTGTGCTGCTGGAGCCTTGGGGCTGAGGCTGAAGGGTGGAAGTGTCCCTGCAGCCATGGGAACAGTCTCTTTTTCATTCTGCTGTAGGTCTGTCACTTGCAAGCCAGCTCCAAGCCTGTCCCGTGGCAGCCAAACCCGGTGCCGCTCTTTCAGATCTCTGCAGCTGTTGGATGGGGGCTGTCTCCTCTTTAAGCTTCACAAAAGGAGATCCTAAGCCTGGGTTTGGATTACTGATTTGCTCATTTCTCCCTTTTCTCCCTTTTTTTCCCTCCAGGTCATGCTGCCAGTGCTGCTTCTCAGGCAAGTTCCCAGCCCGACTACACGATGGCTTGGGCAGAGTATTACAGACAGCAGGCTGCCTACTACGGGCAGACACTAGGGCAGGCTCAGGCCCACAGCCAGGTTTGTATCTGTGTTCCCTGAATCCCACTGCTCTTTCCCTTGGGAAATTGGGTGCCTTGGCCTCACCCTGGTGTGGAGACTCTGCTTTGGGTTCACGTGGCAAAGCAGGGAGACATTTTTGTGAGGATGTGACCACAGAAGCGAGAGATCGCTCCCCGCTCCCTGTCCTGTCGTTTCAGTATCATTTCCCTCAACGGAGTGAGTGATTTTTTTTTGAGGGAGAGGATTGAGAGTTTTTTTTTTTTTTTTCTGGGAGCCTTTCCTTGTAATTCCCAGGCAGTTTTGTGGCTTTGGTGAATAAAGTAAAAGGAATGCTGTAGCCAGGCTGGGGAGGTAGCCCAGCGCTGGGACACGGTGCAGTCTGAGACCGCGCGTGAAGGCTTTGCCGTCTCTCGTGGAAGCTTTGTGCTAGGACAGGAGCTGTGCACCCCTGTCCTGAAAGGGAGCAGAAAACTGTTGAAAAATAATCTGGATTAACCTGCAGCCATGTGAAGCTGTGCCTCACCTGTCCCTCAGAGCACCGGAGGCTGCGTGGGATTCATCTCTGTACCCGCAGCACTTTCCTGAGCGCCAGATTTGCAACGTTGAATGTCTGGAATATTTTGGGGGGGGGGGGAAAAAAAAAGCAAACTGTGCAGAGCACACCTTAGCAGGATCAGATTCCTCAGGGAATCATGTTTTTGCTCTTGATTCCTGGGAGAAGCTGGAGTGGCCTTAGGCTGCTCGGGGGAGCCCCGTCCTTCGCAGCCTCCGCGCTCTCCGGGAACCGCCGCTTGCCGCGGGCGCCGGCCAAGTGTGACCTAAAAGGAGGGATAAAAGGGAGTTTCTCTTCATTCCTCTCTCAAAGTCTGGCCCTCCAGAGAAGAGAGATCTTGTTCAGTGAGAGGCACGAAATCCTGGCAGGAGAGCTGAGGCAGAGCAGGCTTTAGAGCTCTCCAAGAGCATCGTTTGGGGTCTGTCCTGCCTGGCAGGAACGGGGAATCGGGGATCTGTCTGTGTCAGGGGAGGAGAGTTTGAAGAATTTATTGCTGCTGAGTAACTTTCCCTATTTTTTCCCTCATTCTCTTTCATTTTAGGAGCAGTAGAACAAGGTCCTCGTGGCAATTTTTTTTTTTTGTCCTCCCTTGGAATCATTGTGGCAGCAAACCTTTTTGTAACAGAGGTTTCTAGATTTGCAACCTTTTGATGAAGACTTTTCTGTTTGTTTGTGAAACACTAGTTGTAGGATAATCTATACTGAACTTTTCTAAGAATCAGGAACAATTAGTAATGTACTAAACTTATGGACATGCTGGTAATTTTGTTTCCAAATTTGTAAAAAAAAAAAAAAAAAAAGAAAAAAAAAGAAAAAAAAAAAGCGAAAAAGCAAAAAAAAATTAAAAAAAAAAAAACAAACCAAACTCCGGGATTCTTTTTGGAGAGAAGCCAGAGAATTTGCAGGCACCAAAATGCACCCCAGAGCTGTGACATTTCAACATGTGGGTTTTTTGTGTGTTGTTTTTTTTTTTTTCCTTTTTAATTTTCGATCTTTTCTGTTGCAACAGAAAGAGTGGCTTGGAAGTCTTAGGTGGTATGTAACAAATCCTAAAAAGAAAAAAAAATTTTAAACAGTATTTAAATATTCTTAAATATGTAAATTCATTAAATGTTTTACTTCTAATTTCTTGTATCTTGGCTGTCTTTTGATTTTATTGCATTTTTTAAAAACTGAACTATGATATGTATTGTAATTAATTATGTGAATTCTGTATTGAGACAGTTTCTGTTTTGCTGTCAGACAAGTTATGGGTGGGGGGGCATTTTGTAGGGTTTGTATAATTTCTAGAGTCTAAAGGGGTAATATAAAAACGTGTTAATTTTTTTAGCAATACATTTTTCATGTCTCCATTGCTAGTTGCATTTATGTATCTAAGACCTCCAAGCTGTTTAAAAAAAAAAAAAAAACAAAAAAAAAAAAGAAAAACTTTCTTCTATGCTCTCAGAAATATAAATACTGTTATTTTTAATATTAAAATGAATCTGCTATTAGTACCTTTAACAAACACTGTGGAACATAAAAACCATATAAAAGGTAGTAACTATTTTTTAATTCCAAGGTGTTTTTTGCTTTTTCATTTCTTTTAAATATTTTCTTATCTAATATTTGTCAAATTACCTAGAGAAATAAATGAATCTAGTATTAACCACAGTATGCTAAATAATTTTGATTTAATAAAAGGGATAATATGATTTCCAATGTTTACTGTAGTGTTTCTTGTACAGATAACAGTGTATTTTTAAAGGAAAAAACGGAATTGAAGCTATTTTTTCTTGCATTTTTAATTGCCCTGCAGGACATTCCGTTTTGAAATGTACTGAAGTTACTGTTCTTGGGTTCTTTCCTTATTTTTTTTTTCCTTATGCTTGAAATGTCTAACTATAAAAAAAAAAAAGAAAATACGAACTCGATTGGATAATGTTGAGCATGGTGTTTAAAAAAAGAAAAAGTGTTCTTTTTATTTGACTGACAGTTGCATTTTACACTCTATATAATAAAATTTCCACAAGGTGTCTTGTGGGTGAAGTATTTCCAGTCTGGTTTTGCTCCCTTTCCTCCCTCTCCCCCCCACAGCCCCCCGGGCTCCTCTCCCATTCCTGCTCACACCGTGTCCCCCCCAGGAGCTGGGGATGATGATTTCTCCCAACTTGAGGCTTAATTTCTGGTGCCACTCCACTCGTGGCACAGCAGAGCATCTCGTGGCAGAGGATTCCCACACTGAGGAGCTGCTCTGAGGAAGTTTCCTGCAAGCCAGAGGGACGTGGATCTCCAGCCACAGGGATGTTTGGTTGCTGCTTGAGGAGGTGAGGTGAAGGTCCCCCAGTTTTAATACCCTGAGCTCCTTGCTCTTCCACAACATTTTATTTGCTGATAAATCCACCCAGGATTTGCTCTCCCTGGCCCTGGAAGGGGGAGAAGGATGCAGGGGACAGGGCTCTTGGGCATCCTCATCCCTTGGGCTTCCTTTTAAGTCACAGCCAGGCCAAGTTTGGTGGTGCCCACCCCCTTCTAGCTGCTCTTTTTTTTTTTTTTTTGTAAAATGTTGAGTTTTGTGCTCCTCCAACCTAAAATAGCTCCGTCCACCTCTCCCCAGCGGGCTGGAGGGGTTTGCAGGGGAGGGGGAGGGAGGGGAGAAGATCCCATCTGCAGGGCAGGGAGTGGGAGGGGATGTTGAGAGCCGGAAGAAAAAGAGATGTAGCATCTCTAAATATACCTCCAGAGAATCAAGAGAGACATTGAAAGATGGGATAGTAAAAGCCACTTGGAAAGAGGGGAGAGGGGGAAAAAAAAAAAAAAAAAAAAAAAAAATGGCTAGAGGAGGGCATAAAGGCTGCTGATGGGAATTGGGAGCGGGCATTACCGAGAAGACTTCCTTCTAATTCATCTTCCAAGCTCTGTGCCAAAACAGCATTTGGCATGGTTCACAGGGAGCAATTGTGTGATAATGAACCCTAAGGTGTCCCTTAATTGAAGACTGAGTATTACAGATTGTGCCAATAGTCGTAAATGGCCCGGGATGGTGGGAGGATGCATTTTCTTAAATGTATCTGTAAGTACAGATTAGTGAGTCTCCCCAGTGAAATACCCATACTATAAATTATGGAAATATCTCTTTTCTGATGCAACCTTTTATTGAGGGGGTGGGGCAGCAGAAGAAATAGTTTGCAAGCCTTTGAAATTTGGCCTGTCATTAAGATGGTGCCTGCAAAGCTGGGTTTTCAGCAGCAGTCTGGTGCCCTGGAAGGCTGAAGTGCTTGAAATGTTCCCAACTTCAGCAGTTTTTCCATTACTGCTGCCTGAGGGGCTGCAACCATTCCACTTCTTTCTGTTGTGAGTCCACCAGGGGTTGGAGAGGGGCCAGGGTAGAAGGTGAAGAAATACCTTGGAACCTCTGGAGGAGTTGGTGACCTCTGGCTTCTTCCAAACCCCATTCCAGCTCAGATCCTGGATCTGAGGGATGGAGTGATGGTCAATCCCACCCCAGGGTCTGCCTGTTCACCCCACCCTGGGGCTGGAGGCAGCTCCTTGTGTCTCCTGGTTCAGGTGTTGCTGTGGTGCCTTCAAACCAAGTTTGTGGCCTCCAAGAGAGGAGCTGAGTCTCTGGATGAGTTTAATCCCCAAACCAAGTGGATTAAACCACAAGGTTTTGGGGGCAGGGAGGGTTCGTCTGCTGCTCAGACAGAAAATGGACAGAAAATGATCCCAAAGGCACCAAGCAGGAACCAACACATGGGACAGGTTTGGAATTGTGGGGTCCATGAGCAGTGGTGGGGACAGCACAGCTTCATCCCAAACTTTTCCTCCTCTCAAGGGAGCAGCTCCCAACACAAGGCTGTGCCTGGGTGTCAGTCCTGGGCTGGCTGGGGACCTCCCACAGGGAAACATCCAACCCCTGGAGCCCAAAGTTTGGGGATGGAGGAAGAGGAATTCGAGGCCATCCCAGGTGAGTGCTGTGGGGGGACATCCCCAGCCCTGGCTGCTTGGCTCCTGCTCTTTCCTGTTTTCTACAAACCATGGGTTTTTTCCTTCAAGCACAATCCCTTTCCTCAGGGCTCAGGCACACGATGGTTTCTCTCTCCCCCCCATATGAATCCACCACAGGATCCACATCCAGCAGCACATTTGGGGTGGCACCAGCATCTCAGCTTCATGTCCCCTGGCACTGCCCAGGACCTGCCTGGCTCTTTGGGCACAGAGATTTTAGTGGTAAGTAGAAATTCACTGCAGTCCTTCTGCAAACCATTTCTGAGCAGCAGCCTGAAAAAAAAAAAAACAAAACATCACTGAAGCATTTCTCTGGGCTCACAATCACCCTGATGATGCCCTCCTGTGCTCTGTCTCGGGTCTGCCTGACCAGGAAAAGGCTATTTTAGAAGCAAAGAGGAGACTTTTAAGGTCTACAATAAGTCTAAAATACTTGGTTTAATTGTACACGATTTCAGAATGAAGTACATTATGGACTTTGTGAGTTAAATCAAAATCGTTATTGAAAGAGACAAGCAGACATGGGACTTTTTTTTTTTTTTTTCCTTCTCCAAGTATTAAATATTTAATTGCATTGGAACAACAATGTATTTACAGTAAGCTGGGTGGGAGATGGGGTGGGGTGGTCAGAGGGGGAGTTTGTGGTAATTAACGTGGAGCTTTTTGCCACGATGTGGATGATGCTGAGGTCCCACCTGTGCCCCTGCTCCTTCTGCAGCCCCACTTGGTTTGTCTGACTCGTGGGGGGGCTGTGGTGTGGGGTGAGGATTTGGGATCTCGTGGTGTCAGGTTGTTCCTCTGCAGACAGAGGTTTTGTTGTATGCTGCCAAGCAGGACACGAGTGTTTTATTCCACATCAGCAGCTGTTTAGCTTTCATTTGGCTGGTCTGGAGGTTTTTTTTTTTTTCCTCTGGATTTGCTGTGAATAGCAGTGGTGCAGGGTGCCTGAAGCAGATGAGGCATTTCTCTGCTTTTTTTAAGCCTGGAAAAGGCATAAAGGGAATTTTCCACAACTTTTCATGCTGGAAATCAGCAGAAACCAGAGTTAGGTGATGTGATGATGAGCAGAAACAGCCACAGCTCCCTGGTCTCTTGGCCAGAGGAGCCAAGGGCAGTGGGCACGGAGCCCCTGTCCTCATCTTGGTGACACCTCAGTGGGTGCTGGGGATGGAAGGGGCTGGTGACAAGGGAGCAGCCACCCCTGGGACAAGACAGACAGGGCTGTGGGTGCCCAGGTTCCCCCTGCCACCTCCCTCCAGGCCTGGGGCACCGGGTTCAAGGCAGACGACCCAAAAGAGCATCTCTGGGGTTGAGGTGGGGGCAGGTACCAACAGCCCCCCACCTCCCCCTCCAATATATATTTTCTTCCCCCTTATCACTTGAGGAAATCCTATTTCAAGGCCACTCTAAAGAAGCCTCTGATCTTCTCAGGGGCCGGCTGGCTCCTCTTTAATCCCGGCCGGGCCGGGGTGCAGGTGCCGCGGGCCCGGCCGGGATTAGAGGGTCCCTCCCTCTGTGCGAGCCGCCCCCGGGCTCTGCTCTGCCCCGGTGAGGGCTCCGTGTTTGGGGCATTCACCGGGGAATATTAAACTTTGCTGCCATGGAACCGGTGCACGGGGAGGCAGAGGCCACTGCTCTGTTTGTTTTGGAAAGAATAGGGCCGAAAAAAGGGCAGGAACAGCGAGGGGGGGGGGAGGGATCATCTTCCCCCTTCACATCCCTTAGGCTGGGGTCACCTACCTGCGGGGCAGCCCCGTTCCCAGCACCCATCCCTGCACCCCTCCTCCTCCAGAGGACCTGGGGTCCTCACTCCCCTTGTCCCCTGGCCTTGGGGACACTGCCCAGCCATGAGCCAGGGATGCTGTAGCTGGATGCTCGGATCTGGATCTGTCCTGAGGTCAGCTCCTGCAATCCTCCCATCGCAGTGGGAGCAAAGAGAGGGGTGGGAGGGAGCAGTGGGGCTCCCAGGTGCCCCATTTTTCCTTGGGCAGCTCGCCCTGCCCTGGGCACTGGCCCTCTTCAAGCTGGTGTCTCCGTGCAGTCTCTGGTGTGGATCTCAGTGGTGGGGGGACAGAGGAGAGATGGTGGTGGGATGCAACTGCTCCAGGCCCAAGGCACTGGCAGAGTGGGAGGAAAAGGTGCAGAGATCTTCCTGTCTCTGCCGTCTGAATCCCACCTCAATCCCTTTAGAGGACCCTCTAAAGGGAGCACCTTTGCCATCCAGCCTGACCACGGGGCTGAGGGCAAGCAAGCTGGAGCTGTGCCTGGCCCCACAGCCTGGCCCTGGCCTCACCAGGACCCCTGGGAGCATCTCTTTTTGAGGAGCAAAACCCACCCCCCCGCCCCCCAAAGCCTCCTTCACCCCCAACCAACACATTTGGCCGTGGGCAGAAAATCCACAGTGAGTTTTTTTTTTCCACTCCGTTTTTCCCAGCAGCTCAGCTGGGGCTGCCAGGGTGCTGATGCTGCTGGGGGCTCTGGCATCCAGATGCCAAGGGCCACTGGCCCAGCTGGCCGAGCCACGGTGCCCGGGAGGCAGCCGAGGAGCTGCCGGTGCCATTTGCCACGATCACGTTTTGTTCCGAGGCTGCCTCAGCCCGGTGAAAACATTCGGACACAGCTGGGAAGGTGTTTGGTTTTGGTTTTTTTTCCCCTCTCCTGTTTGCTTTTGTTTGCCGTGGCCAAAATAATGCGGGAGATACTACTACTAAAAAAATTTTAAAAAGGAAGGGGGAAAAAAAAAAGCCAAGAAAAGGAGCGAGAGCGGAGGGGAGAGCACTCAGCATCTCTGCTCGGCTCCGCGGTCTCCCGCAGAGTGAAATGGAGGCAAATAATGCCCTAAAGCTCCTTTTCTAAACAGTGCAATCAGCCGGCCTGGTTCCGAGGGGCTGCAGCTCTGTGCCTGAGCCCTCGCTGGGAGGGTCAGAGCTTCACTGCACCACCGCCTCCTGCCGAGGGGCTGGCACCGCTCAGGGGCACCCCAAAACCTCCCTCCTGCTCCCCGGGAAGAGAGCAGGGACAGTTCTGCAATGTTCTGTTTGGAGGAGGAACCCCATTCGGATCCATCCCGTGGATGTGGCACTCTGGGGGCAGCCAACGTCCCTCTTTTTGCCCCTGGGGAGGTGGCAGCGCATCCCCCGCACCGCTGCCCGTGCCCTGTGTCGGGGGGCTCTGGGGATCGCCTCAGAGCAAGGGGTGCACCCCAGGGGACCCCTGCTCGGTGCCCCATGCCACCTGTGTCCCCATTGTCACGCTATGGGGCAAGGGTGCTGCAGGTGGGGGAAGAGGGGTGGGGGTCTCGCCCTATGGCGAGGCCTGAGCTGGGGCGGGGGGCAGGCAGCCCCCTGGGCCCCCGGGCTTTTCCGCAAGCATCACCTCGTCCCCCCACGCCTCCTGCTCGGAGGCAGCCGGCGCTGGGAGCGTTCCCGGGCTCAGGTAACATTTGGGAACATTCCCATAACCGAGTGCTGCCAACTGCTGGGCGGCAGGACCCGAGCCCCCTCTCCAGCCCCGCTGTTTGCTTTGCAGCCTCCTTAGACCCTATTGAAGCTTTTCAGCTCCGTCCCCTTCAGGGGGTTTAAGTAGGTAAAACCTGAGGAAGAGGCTATTTTCCTCCCTCCCTTTTGAGCCCTGCCTTGTGCCCAAAAGGCCCCCTTGTTTCACGCGTGCCAGTCACCTGGCTGGGCCCCCAGCCCCTTTCTCTCCCAGCCTCCCTTTTCTTTCTCCTTTCTCTCTTTTGACTTTTCCAGGAGCCCTCGCTCTCCAAACGAGCTTCAGATTGGATCCAGATTGAGGTCCCTTTGTCTTTCAAGGGTTGTACTAAGCTAATTAAATGTGATCCCAACAAATAAACGCAGATCTCCCCATTACATTCAGGCCTGCCTTTCAGGCAGCACCGGGCGGCCCCTCGCCCCCGCCCGCTGCGCACAGGGTCCCCCTCATTGAGTCCTGGCCATTGAAAGCACTGCCAGGATTTCTTTTGTGCCGGGGGTCTCCGAGCCCTTTTTCCATCAGAAAAGACCCCCAAACAGCAGCTCGGCCTTTGTGAGTTTGCAAGCAAACGCCAAAGAAAAGCCCCCTGAATGCTTTAATAAATGACACATTTAGCAACTTCGGAGGCGCCTGGCTCCTTCGGCAGCCGGAGGGGTGCAGCGATCCCCACTGCCCCGGCTCCCCCGGCACTCGCAGGGGTGCAGCGATCTCTCCTGCTTCCCTTTCCGTCCGGTTCCCGGGGCATTCGTAGCCCGTGGAGGTGCAGGGGATGCGGCCAAAGCACCTGACGGCCTCGGCTCCCGCCGCCGTTCCCTCCCCCGGCGCTCCGCAGGGCACACGGAGCAGGTGATGGGGTCGCTCGGTCCGCCCCGCGCCGGCTCCGGGCACCAGGGTGCCGGGCAGCGGGCAGGGCGCCGCGGGGCGTCGGCGTTCGGGGAGCTTTAAAACCTGGACCCCGTGGGTGCCTTCGCCCGGTATTAGCTCTGACAAATCCAAAATTGACTTTAGTGGCACACACCACCCCCACCACCCCACCCCCGATGAGGGGCTGCGCTGGACTTTTCTCAGCTCAACTAATATCTTTTTAATGACTTTGCTGAGGGGGCAGAGCCCAGCTCTGCCCTAGAGCCTGGATTGCTCCAAACAGATGTTGGGGCAGAGGGAGGGGGATGCTCTTCCCTGCCAGGGACTTTTCTTCTCGAGTTCAAACGAGAGGGGAGCTTTCAATCAGGGCTAAAAATGTATTTCTCCCCGTTGAACAATGGGCTCCTTTCTGCGCCCGGGGGGAATCGGCTGCGATCGCGTTTCTGATGCCGGGGAGGAGAAACCTCATGTTTTAGGGCAGGAAAACTCCGCTCCGAAAAGAGCTCTTCCCTGCACCTGGGTATTTCGTAGCTCCGCATCCCGTCTGTCCTCACCCCGCTTACAGAACAAACAAACAAACAAAACCCCACGATCGTAATAACGAAGAAATAAGAATAATTTCGAAGCTGCAGCCGTCCTCTCGCCGCTCACAGGAACAGCTCGGAGATTTTTGCAGGAAAGCCGGGCAGTTCGCAGGGTTGGAGAAACCAACACGAGCTGCCCGGAGTAGCGGCGGCTCCGCGCCCTTGCGCGCCCGCGGAGGCAGCGCCCGTCCGGCTCCATCCCCGGCGCGTCCGGCGGCGGCCCCACAAGAGTTAAATTTTAAAGCAAATCAAATTCCCATTGGCCACTGTATATTATCTCAGCAGTCTTCATTTGATACCTCTTTAATACAGAAAGGAGCTTTTCAAGCCGCTTTTCTCTCTTTTCTCCCCGCCACTCTTTAAGAGCAATAAATGTTCAACTGCAATAACTATAAATCAATCTCCGCTCTGTTCAAATCCTATTCATGCGAAGGGCTGGAAGAGGGGAGAGAGCTCCCCCCTCCCCCCCGCCCCCCAAAAAGCAGCTGCTGGGCTCTAATCTCCTTTCTTGCACTGTCATTCACCCTCATTTTTCCTCCATCACCCCATCCCTGCAATCTTTTCTTGTTTTGCTTTTCTTTTCTCTCTTTGCTGCATTATGATCCCATGTCTCCCCTCATCAGACCCCAACCTTGTCCAGATCCTGACCATCCCCTTGTAGGCTGTGAAAGAAAAGAAGAGTCCATGGATGTCAAATTGGTCTCAAAAAGACCATGAAAGATTGATTTGCTCCACTTTTCTTCTGCCTGACATTATTTCTGAGGGTCCTGAATGGGAAACCAGAAAGTCTGAGACTGGAATAAAGATGTTCTCTCTGTAAGGGGGAGACGGGGGGGAAAAATGCCCATTTACTCCTGGCCCATCAACCCTGCAAAACAGAGCAAAAGAAAAGAGGACTGTGGCTATTCAAAGTCAGACCAATATGTACACCTCCCAACAATATGCCAATATACTGAGGGCTTCTCTATTAACACCCATGAATATTAAAGTGCTCACTAAACGCTCAGAAGGAACTTTGGGAATATACACATGAAAATACAAGCAGCATTGTTCGGGGCTCAGAACAATGGGGCGGCGATAATGGCCCTTCTCTATTAACAGCCATGAATATTAAACTTGTTTCCTCCTAAATGTTAAAAAGGAGGGATAGCTGCGATATTAAAAAAAAAAAAAAAAAAAAAGAAACGAGGGGACACACACACATATACGCACACCAAAGCACCTTCCTAGCACCGGGAAGGAGCTTTGGGAAATAGCTGGGGGTATTTAAAACCACACAGAAAATTGAAGGATTTTTTTTTTTTCCACCTTTTTCCAAAACTCTTCTCCCAGCCCCCCCAACCCGAGCTCCTCGCAGCCCGCACGGAAGACGCACACGTTTTTAAGAGTATCTTTTTTATTAATTTTTTTTCGGTCCCTGGATAACTTGAGGGTTGATGTGTTTCCTGGGGGAATAAAAAATAAAGATAAAGCATCGGAGGGGCTCGCTCGTCTCGGCGACCGGAGGAAGACGTGTGTTGGGAAAGCTTTTCCACCTGATGCTTTACATTCAGCAAATTTAGTCACAAGCCCCATCGGCTGACGGCTCCTATAGCCAAAGTCCAGAAAAACAAATAAACTTATTTTTCCGCCTATAAAAAGCCAAACCAAACCCTGGCAGGTTATTAACTTCCCCTTTTCAGGGCAGCGCTGCTTCTCACCCGGCAAACACCCTCAGTAACCACCGGTTTGGGTTGATTCCTGACATTTGTGCTTTTCTTGATTGGGTTAATAGAAATAATTGCACCTGGGCTCTAACAGCGCTTTCGCAGGGGCAGCTCTGCCAAGATCAGCCTCACCCTATAAAATAGGGTCGGCTGGGGAGGGGGGATTTGGAATTGCCAGGATCCTTCTCTGGAGCTGCCCCGGGGAGGGGGGGGGACGGACCTGGAGCGGCTTCTGAGGGCTGGAGGAATTTGGGGGCCCATCCTTCTTTCCCCCAGCCCTTCACAGCCCCTCGTCCCCATGAAAATCAAAAGAACAAGGCGAAGGAGAGGGCTCTAAGCTCCGACACAGCGGGATTGGGTTTAAATCCAGGGAGGATTAACCCTTTGCTGAGCGGGCAAAGCTGCGGGCCCTGAGGGAGGGGGGCGCTGGGTTTGTGGGGACCCCACTGGCGGGGGACAGCGGTGGCACCAGGGGCAAAGCGAAAATATTCCGCGGGCAACCACGGTGCCTACACCACCATCCAATGGTGTGGGCACCGTGGTTGGCCCGGAAATATGCTTGGGTGGGGAGATAGGGATGCTGCGATGAAGTAACCCCAAAGATGCTGCAACCTCCCCTCCAGGTGAGGGTCCGGCCTTGGAGGGACGCGGTTGCCATTGTGGGGAGGTGGGAGATCCACTCTGGTCCCTTCCACTCGTGGGTCCCTTCCCACCCTCCCCTGGGAAACACAGCGGGGTTGGGGAGCGGCCGGGCTAGGGGATGCAGTCGGGAGAGCCTGGCCCTGGGTGCAAGTTGGGGACCAGCCTTGGAGGGGCTCGTACTCCCCTGTTTTGTTCCGGGGAACCCTTCCCGGGGTTTAGGGGAGCAGAGCTGACTCCTCCGAGCGCTTCCCCGGGGTCGCCGGTACCCACTCTCCAGACCGGGGATGCGGGGAGCCCTCCTGGCTTCGCACCCACTGGGAGACCCCGGCCCGTTCCCCCGAAGTCGGAGGAGCCAAAAGCTCCCGAGCAGGGTGGGCTGGCAGCTTCGGTACCGTCGATTTCGTTGTGGTTCTCAGCGGTCCCAAAGAGCCGAATTTTGCCCCCAAAACGAATATAGGAGCCCGACAGGGGGTCGGGCCGGGCGGAACTGTCCCTGAGGATGCTCCCCTTTCCCGGGGCACAGGTGAGGCCATTTCTGCACATTTTGTTGGGTTGATTTTGTGGTTTTTTTTTTTCGCCCTACCCGGCTGCTGGCTGGGAGCAGGTGCCCGAGTCTGGGTTTGGGTTTCCTTGGGCAGGGGGGTGCGAGGGGCTGAGCCCGTGTGTGTGTGTGTGTGTGTGTTTGTATGTACATGTATATGTGCGTGTGTGTGCTCGCCGTGTCCCTCCCTCCAGCCACCCCACCCCCGGGGAGGGGAGGGAAGAAAGCGGAGGGAAGGAGGGGAGGGGTGAGGAGGAGGGGGGGGGCTCCGACGGCTCGCCTCGCTCCGGCAGCCCCAGTCTCTCTGCCAACGTCAGGGAGGTCATTAATAACCAATTAGGAGGGTCAATGAAGCTCATATATAGCCGGGCGGGAGCCGCCGAGCCGCACGGAGCCCGGCCCGCTGCCCGCGCCCCGCCGAGCCCGGCCCGCCCGCCGCCTCGCCCCCATGATGGGCTCGGTGCTGCCCGCCGAGGCCCTGGTGCTCAAGCCCGGGCTGAAGCCCCAGGGGCTCTCGCTGGCCGAGGTGATCACCTCCGACATCCTGCACAGCTTCCTCTACGGCCGCTGGAGAAACGTCCTGGGCGAGCAGCTCTTCGAAGAGAAGAGCAGCCCCAAAACCGCTTTCACGGCCGAGGTCTTGGCTCAGTCCTTCTCTGGAGGTGAGTGGAGGCACCGAACCCCTACCCCTTTCCAGAACCACCCCCTTCCAAACCCTCCTATGGGTCCCGGTACCGGCCCGAGGTGCCCGGCGGCGGGATGCGGTTCCCGGCGCCCCGCTCTCCCCAGGCGTGTAATAGCAGTTGACTGGGAAAGAAGGGCTTTAAATTCATTTGGTTAACTTGGGCTTGACCTGAGAAAGTTCCCACTTAAACCGCGGGCTGAGGAGGGGGGCTGGGGGGGGTATTCCTGGGGCCGGCCCGCATTCAGCCGCCCGGGACAATATCTTTTCTCTCGCCCCGGCATCGCTGGGGCGTCCCGGCTCCCTTTTCCCCCTTTCGGATTTCTGTTCCTCTCTTAATTTACCATGAAGGCTAATTCCATTTCCATTCACGATATGTCAACCATCTCATCTCCCCATTTTGTAAGAGGAATTCCTGGGCCTTTTTAAACAAGCCCTTGCGCCATTCAGGCACAATGTACCGCTACAGCATTCCTAAAGGACTAATGAATTTAGAATTAGCAATTTCTTTCTAGTTGAGTTTAATGAATGCAGATCACTTTAACAGCATGACAAATTGCTGGATGGGCCGAAATAGACACCATTTAACCTCTTTTCTCAGCCCCGCTCCCTCGCTCAGCCTGGGCTGCTTTTCCCAGGTATCTCCTCAATGCCCCGGGGGGAACCTTGTACCGCTTTGTAGGAGCCCTGTTGGGCGTTTTAAAAGGCTCAGCCCCGGGATTTGGGCTGGGGCCGGGGAGGGGTGCCCGTTGCCCTCCTTGTCCAGTCCCCTCCCGGCTCTTATCCCCGGGGGTGGGAGCCTTTGAGTCCGTGTTCTGAGCTGTGTCCCACCTCCCGCAGAGGTGCAGAAGCTCTCCAGCCTGGTGCTGCCGTCGGAAGTCATCATTGCCCAGAGCTCCATCCCCGGCGAAGGGCTCGGCATCTTCTCCAAGACCTGGATCAAGGCTGGCACCGAGATGGGACCGTTCACGGGCAGGGTCATCTCGCCGGAGCATGTGGACCTGTGCAAGAACAACAACCTCATGTGGGAGGTAACGACCCCCTCGTCTCTGTACCCGCAGCCCGGGGAAAGGCAAGGAAGAGGTGCTGGAGTCCCGGGGGCTTTGTCTTGTGTTTGTGCGTTCTCCCCGTGCCTCAGTTTCCCTGATCGTATAAAAATCTGGCTTCCTCCGGGGCCGGAGGCTTTCCCAGCTCTCAGAGGAGCCCCGAAATGCTGTTGCTCGTGTCCCACACCGCAGGATCACTCCCTGCCTGATCCTGTCACAGTGAAACCCCCACCCGCAGCTGCTGCACCGGGCACGGGGGCGAAACCATCTCTGCCCCGTCCTGCTTTGTCCCAGAGCTGATGTGGTTAATCCTGAGGGAAGCTGCGGGGTTTGAGGGGATATGAGCTGCCAGGACATCACGCAGTAATGCTCAGCTGGTAGAGGTTTTTTTTTTTTCCCTGAATTTTAATTTTTGTTTGTTTGTTTCGGTGTTAAGACTCGCATTTTAAACTTATTATTGATCATTATTATTTTATATCTAATTAGAAACTTGCCTCGCCCTTCCTGCCACCTTGCAAAGCATCTTTCCCCTGGCAGGCACCGTCCTCCTCCACCCAGGGATGCTCCCGCGGGCAGCTGCAGGGTGCTGAGCAACCCCTTCGAGGCTGAGCTGCTGGTGGGACTCTACCAGGAAGGGATATAGAGGCAGGGACCTGGGTTATCCGTGTGGGCAGGGGCTGATGGGGCCAGCCGTGCCCACCCAGGGAGAGCAGGGGACCCTTCCCAGCCCCACAGCACCTCTGCGGGCAGGAAGGATTTGGTCACCTCCGACCTGCAGGCAGCAGCTCCCGGTTGTGTGTCAGCCCCAAAGCTGTGCTGGGTTTGAGTTTGTCCTTCTGGCAGGGACTTGATCCCCGGGGCTGGAAGTAGAGGGGTTTGGTCCCTCGGGGGCAGCAGCATCGCTACCAACCGCTCCCTCCCTCTCCCAGGTCTTCAACGAAGACGGCACCGTGCGGTATTTCATCGATGCCAGCCAGGAGGATCACCGCAGCTGGATGACCTACATCAAATGTGCCCGGAATGAGCAGGAGCAGAACCTAGAGGTGGTCCAGATCGGGAACAGCATCTTCTACAAGGCCATCGAGGTAAGCAGGGCTGGGAGACAGTCAGGAAGCTGCAGGATGGGAGCAGGGGTGCTGGGATACTCCCACCCCACAGGCTTCTCCCTTGTTCTTTGGGCTGTTGCTGAGGTATCTGGAACACAGGGTGGCTTTGCTGTCCCTGATCCCCTGGGAAAGGCCATTGCAAAGGGTTCAGGGAGACCTCAAGGAGCATTAAGTGGTCTTTTTCCTCTTCGTCTTTCTTCTAGAGGGCTCACGGTGTGAGGTGTGCTGAGCAGAGGGAGAGTGAATGCTGCCCAAACTTTTTTTGGGGTGAAAAGCATGAAAATCGTTGCAATCCTGGCTCAGCTGGGGCTTTGGGCACGATTAAGGTTTTGATGCTCTCTTGAAAAATGGGATTTTGTGCAGAACCTGCTTTCCTGTAGGTGGGGAAAAGCTTGGGGGGTTTCTGTGACATGCAGGTGGCTCAGCACAGCTCTTGCCCAGGGGGTGACAAGTGGGTCCAGGTGTAAAAAGAGTGAGAGAAGAGTGGGGACTGCAGGACCCAGGCAGGGTGTGGGGCTGGCACAGCAATGCCCCAGGTTTACAGCAGCAGGGCCATAGGAATGGGACTCATCCTGCCCAGCTCATCCTTCTGCTCCTGTATGAAGCACTGGTGGGTCCTGGCCCAGCAGGGACTGGTGCTGGCTCCCAGAGATGTCCCAGGGCACAGGCTGCTGTGCCATGGGGAGGTCTGGGGGTTTAGCTTGCAGAGGAGATGCTGGGGTGGAGGTTGGTGTCCATCTCCCTGGTGTTATGGATGCCACACGCATCCAAGTCATGCGGTGCCAGCGGTGTGGTGGTAGGGACCATCCCTGCTTGGTACAGTGTCCCCAAACCCCAGTGCTGTTGCAGGTGAGGGTAGCTTGGGGAGGTGTCCCTGTGTAGCTGCTTCAGCTTAGGGTCATGAGAAACCATCTGCCATTCCACCCCTGCCCAGCATCCTGGGACTGTCCCTCTCCTCTATCGGGTCCAGAGGCTTGGAGGTCCAGAGTGTGCAGCTGGGAGAGGATTTTAGCTGGGAAGGAGGCTAAATAATGCCTGCTGGTTCCATGGGCAGCTCCTGTGCTGGCTTACAGAGGGGTAGATGCTCAAATGCTCTGGGGTACAGAACCATGGCTCAACCCTGCACTGAGCCAGGGGCAGGGCTGGTTTTGGAATTGTCCCAGTGGGATGGGAAAGGTGGGTGAGTGGGAACAGGGATGTTCTGCTGCAGGAGCCTCCTGTGTGCTTCCCCAGGGCTCTGCCTTTCCCTGCAGCTTTGCAAGACCCCCAAGTGCTTCTGTGCTGCTCTGCCCACCCCAGACAGCCCTCTGTAGGCTTCAGCTCTACTCGGTTTTAAGACCTGATATTCTTATCTGCAGCAGTGCCCGGAGTGGCAGCAGCTTAATGGCTTTTTGTTATGGTTCTTAAATGAGGTAAAGAAATGTAATCATTCCAGGTAGCTGTGGAACGAGGAATACAGCTGTGCTTCTCACACCTTGTGTGTGCACAGCTGATGGGGTGGGTGATCAAGCTGGTGTTTGGGGAGCCATGGTCAATCTGCAGGCTTGTTCTGAGGGCTGAAGCAGCAGCTTTCAGAGCAGGGATGAGTTTAATTCTCTCCCTTTAAATATTGAGAGTCCCAGAGGTGGAAGTGGGGATGCAGGGTGCTGGCTGTCACACTGCAGTGTGCTCCTTGGGCTCAGCAGGTACCTGTTGGTGCTGCTGCTCCTGGTGCCTCTGGGCTGGGCTGGGCCTTTCCATGCTGGGAGAGGCAGAAAGGGTCAGGGCTTTCCATGTGAGAGAGCAAGCAAGGGAAGCATGGAGTCTGTGAGGAGCTGGGTCACAACCAGGAATAGCATCTTGAGGATCTGCATCTTCCAGGGGCTCCTGGTTCCCATCCTTGCAGATGGGTGCACACACACACAGCTCAAACCCGATGGCCTCTGCAGGCTCACTGGGGTTTGTGTACCCAACAAAAACAAAAAAAAAAAGCAAGAGGAGGTTTTCTTTCTGGGTTCTCCCTGCTCATTAATCCATACAAATGCAGCATCTTAGACCTGGGTGAGCTCCTGGCTTGTCACCCACCTCTCCCGCATTGTCACCCCCCTTGCCACAAACACTGGATAGAGAGGGGCTTGGAACAGCTCAGTCTGGGGCAGGATACATGAACTGACTGCAGCAGTGCCCTCTCTCACCAGCATCACCTGGTGCCCAGGCACTGTCACCCTCCAGTCCTGTGCCTGTCCCCTCCCTGCTGGGCACAGCGAGCTGCCTGGTCCCTGTCACTCTGCACCCCCCTCTGCTGCACCATGGCTCCAGCACAACATCTCTTGGGATATCTTTCTCACCTACCCACTGCAAAATCATATTTATTGGTTTGTTTTTTTTTTTTCCCCCCAATCTTCGCCTTTTCTATTTTTAATGTGTTTTGCCCATTTCAGCCTTTTCCTACTCGCTTGTTTTTGGGTTTTTCCCCCCCACTCTTCGCCTTTTCTATTTTTATTGTGTTTTGCCTGTTTCAGCCTTTTCCTACTCATTTGTTTTTCACATCCTCATGGATTTCAAATTGCTGCTATGGGAAAACAAGTGAGGGCAGGGATCTGAAGGCCACGAGATTTCTAGGTGGCAATTTAAATTGCTTTGGGGTCCATGCCCATGGGTACTCACCTGCTGCTGGTACAGGTGCTCCAGCAGAAAAAAACCATACATGCACACACTGTGCACATGTGCAATGTGTTTTATCCTTTCAGCAATATTTTATTCTATTTGCTTGTATTAACAAGTACTTCTTTTTTATTAAGAGAAAATGACGCCAAGAAACAGCACCAGTTTGGGATGCAAAATGATTTTGGCTTCCCCTGCCTCCCAGATTCTTACTCCACAGAGCTTACTCTGCCATCTGTCTCTGTGCAGGTGGATGCCTTAAACAAATGAAGTCAAATTCCCACTGCTGTGGGGTGCTTAAGATTAGGCACATTTTCAGCACTCAGCTGATCTAACTTGTGATCCGTGTTTCGTGTGGCTGGTGCTTTTCTTGCACTACCCTGTGTCTGGAAAGCTGTCCTCTGAAACGGGGCTCTTTCCCATTTCTAAAGCAGGTTCTTAAAACTAGGGACGTGCAAGGGGGAAAAAAAAAATAATCTGCTTATATTTTTATAAAATGTTGTTGTTGTTGCCTGAAGCATCTGCTGTGAGAGCAGCCATCTTCCCAGATGCAGCATCCGTGCTCAGGAAGGCTGGGAATTCCCTGGCTGCCTGCTCCAGCAGTGTGGGAATGTAATGGGAATGGCAGGAAGGAGAAGTGGCATCGTTTCAGGGAAAGGGGAGTGTAGGTGGTGGAAAAGCCTTTCCCTGCAGGTCTCCTTGGGCTGTTGCTGGCACTGGGGTTTTGGTGTGGGATGTAAGCAGCATCTGGAGCCCGAGCCACTCTCCTATAGCAGCCTCTGTGCCTATGGATGCCCGGGCTGATGAGTCCTTGGCTGGCACATCTCTATTTCCAACTGATAAAATAATTCCCAGTGGGGTCAGGTGGGAGATGCTGCCTGTGTCCCACAGCAGGAGGATGCTGGTGGTCCCAGCCAGAGCTGAAATGCTCTGCAGGGGCACTGAGCCCTGGCTCTGGGTCACAGATTCCTGCGTTGGGCTCTGTCACTTGTGCCTTGCTGCAGTTCCTGGGTCCACAAATGGATTATTTCCCTGGGTCTCTGTGTGCCACCGTGTCCTTGTCTCCCTGAGCAGTAAGGGACCTCTGGGTCCTTCACTTCAGAGAGCCCAGCTCTTATCTGTGTGCTTTATAGCTGCTTTACTATTTTTTTTTTTTTTTTTTTTTTGTCTGTGGCCCAACCCTGGGGCAGGTTTGTGGAGCTGGATGGTGCTGAGCTGTGCCATGGCCTCTGGTGCTGGGGACTGCTGGCAGGTCCAGCTGGCTGCAGGGGATGGGGTAGGACCAGAGGTTCAAAGTGATCGGTTGAGGATGCCCAGGGAATTGTTCATCACCCCTCCCAACACCCCCATCTGTATCTTGTTCTCTTTCTAGATGATTCCTCCAGACCAAGAGCTGCTGGTCTGGTATGGGAACTCCCACAACACCTTCCTGGGCATCCCAGGAGTGCCAGGGCTGGAAGAGGAGCAGAAGAAGAACAAACATGGTAGGTAGCACTGGAAAAAAACAGCCAGAGGTGCAGCATTCCCGTTCTCCTTTCACCCAGTCCCCTCCTCTGAGGCCGTGGGGGATGTCGGGTGCTCCAGCTCCCTGGGGACAAACATGGGAAGGATGAGACAGATCCCTACAACTTGAGCAGCTTCCCAGTAATTTGAGGGATTGCTTCCAGGCCAGTTTGCCCATGGCTGTTGCTGGTGCTTCCCAACCCAGCCAGGCAGGGTAAGAAGGAGGAAGGCAGCCCTGACACGTGGTGAAATGCTGTGGATGCAGATGCCTATGCCCCCACTCCACATTTATCCCAAAACCCCCATCGTGGGAGGCTTTTTCTCTCCCTGGGTCATCACTCACTGCTTGTCGTGGTCATTCCTCTGCAGGCAGGCAGCAGAGTTCTTGACCACTTTTGAGGGTGCTGTGTTTGGAGCCAGACCCCATCTGTGCTCCTCTGCCCTGCTCCTTGCTCTGAGCCAGGTCAGAGCCCAGCAGAGCTGGGGGAGAAGCTGAGACCAGTGCAGGGATGATGTGGTGCTGCCAGAGAGCCCAGGAATGGGGCCAGGGCTGTAGGATGGGGCTTCCTGCTCTTTCCTTCCAGCTCTGCTGGAAAAGCAGAAAAGCACTTTTTGTGCTTGTTTATAGGGGAAGTGGGTTGGTTTGGGTCTTCTTCCTCACCTAAAAAGGGATGAGCCCATTCCCAGCCCTGGGCCCATCCCAAAGCCACCAACCTGTGACTGGGCTCTGCTCGTGTCATTGCCAGCAAGGGGACACAGGGTGTGTGTATGAGGAGGATGATCAATTTTTATAAATATATAAGGGGTGAGTGCCAGGAGGATGGAGTCAAGCTTATCTTGGGGGTGACTAACACAGAACAAGGGGCAACGGTTATAAACTTGGAGTTTATAAGTGGTAGTGGATTAAAGGTTGGACTTGATGATCTCAGAGGTCCTTTCCAACCTGGATGACTCTGTGTGAGCACAGCTGGTTCTGTATAAATTTAAGGAATTTTTTCACTGTGAGGGTGACAACAGAGCCAGAGTGGATCAAGGGTTGGACTTGATGATCTCTGAGGTCCCTTCCAACCCAGCCAATTCTATGAACACCGACCCAGGCTGCTCAGGGAGGTTGTGGAGTCTCCTTCCCTGGAGACCTTCAAACCCCACCTGGATGTGTTCTGTGTGACCTGCTCTAGGTCACCCTGCTCTGTCAGGGGGGGGTTGCACTCAACGACCTCCCAAGCTCCCTTCCAACCCCTCCCCTTCTATAATTTTATATTTCGGGCACTCAGCACCTCAGAGATTTGGGGATAGGGGTGTGTGTGCGAGCTGCCCCTCCAGAGAGCAAACCCCTGACCTATCCCTCGTTGTTTTCCCCCTGTTATTCCAGAGGATTTCCACTCGGTGGAGCCCGGGGCCAGCACCACGGGGCGGATGCGCTGCGTTATCTGCCACCGGGGCTTTAACTCCCGCAGCAATTTGCGCTCCCACATGCGGATCCACACCCTGGACAAACCTTTCGTCTGCCGCTTCTGCAACCGCCGCTTCAGCCAGTCCTCCACGCTCCGCAACCACGTCCGCTTGCACACCGGCGAGCGGCCCTACAAGTGCCAGGTTTGCCAAAGTGCCTACTCCCAGCTCGCCGGGCTCCGAGCCCACCAGAAGAGCGCTCGGCACCGGCCGCCCAACGCCTCGCTGCAGGCTCATTCACCCGCACTGCCCGTGCCCCACCCCGCAGCCCTGGCACATCACATCCCCACCATGGTGCTGTGAGCATGCGGCGTGCGGGGGCTGCCTGGCTGGGGTTGTTCGGGTTTTTGTTTGTTTGTTTCTTTTTTAATTTTATTTTTGTTTATTTTAGGTTTTTTTAATTTTTACTTTTTAAATTTTTATTTATTGTTTTTATTAATTTTTATTTATATTTTTTATTTTTATTTATATTTTTTATTTTTATTTATATTTTTTATTTGTATTTATTTTTATTTTTTATTTTTATTTGTATTTATTTATTTTTTATTTTTATTTGTTTTTATTTTTATTTGTATTTATTTTTATTTTTTATTTATTTATTTTTTATTTTTATTTTTATTTATTTTTTATTTTTATTTATTTTTACTTTTACTTTTATTTTTATTTATTTTTTTTTAAATTTACTTTTTGGGGTTTTGGGGGTTTTTTGGTTTGGTTTTTTTTTGGGGTGGCTTGGGGTTTTTGGGGTGTTTTTTGGGGGAGTTTTTTTTGTTTTTTAGGGAGGGTCGGGGTTTTCTTTTTTGGGGTTTTTTTTTTTGCTTTTGGGGTTTTTTGTTTGCTTGTTTTGGTGTTTTTTTTTTGCTTTGGGGTTTTGGGGGGTGGTTTTTTCCTTGAGGGGGTTTTGAGGGTTTTTTTGAGGGGATTTTTGGGTTTTAAGGGTTTTTTGAGGTGAGGAGTTTTGGGTTTTTTTTTTTTTGAACTTTTTTTTAAATTTTTTAAGGTTTTTCGGGGAGTTTTCTTGAGGGGGTTTTTTTTGTTTTTGTTTTTTTGTGGGGGTTACATTCTTTTGGGGGACATTGGTGGCATTTTTTTGTTGTTTCTTTTGTTTGTGTTTTATTTTATTTTGGGTTTGTTTGTTGTTTTAGTTTTTGGGTTTTTTTCGGACAGCAAAGACTGGCACCCAGAGATGCAACAAAGTCTGTGGGGGGTGGGTGGGGCTGCTTTGGGAGGTTTATTTCTGCAGCAGCAGCAGCGTTTGGGAGGGGTCTGGCAGACTGGGGTGGGGATTTCCCACCCCCAAACTCTGCACGGGTGGGACCCTGGGTGTAGGAGTGTGGGCTGTGGCTCCCTGGGGTTGGGAGGGGGGAGAAGGGATGCAGGGACACATCGGGATGTCCTGGTGCATGGCAGAGGGGGGAAGATGAGATAAAAACTCACGCCTGGGTTTTAGGGATAATTTGGAGAGAAAAAATTGCTTTTCTCCCTCCTCCTTTGCTCCACTGAGTTCCCAGACAGACAAATGCTCTGCTAAAAGCCACTCTGTGCCCATTTCCCCACCTCTGACCCTGGTGGCTCTTTCCCAGGGACACATTCCCCTCCTGGGAAGCCCAGCTTTAGCAAGTGGTTCCATTTTCCCACCTCCCAAGCCCTTTACCTGCTCTTCCCCCAGCCCTGGGCTGGAGTTTGCCAGCAGCAGAGGGGACAGCCCAGCTGGAAACACCCTTGGTTTTGTGGCAGACCCTATGCCAGCTCCCAAAGCCACGCAGGAACACCTTGGCTGTCACTTCTGCTGCCCTCTGGGGACAGAGGAAACCCAGCTGTGTGTCCCCAAGGACAATTCTAAGCGCCCTCTGGAGTCCTGCCACACGTGAGGGCTGTGTATCATAAAGCTTAAAAAAAGGTATTCCAATATTAATTATAAGTCTGAGATGTATAAAGTTCTCACAAACTGTGTTTTACTTCCAGAAGAAAGAAAGAAAAAAAAGTCACTTTAACTTTGTAAATATTTATGTAAACATTATTTACAAAACTTTGATATTATATATTATTTGATTGTATACGTACACAGTGTAAATACATTTGTACCTCTCGTATTCTAAATAAAAATTACTTGGAGCATTTATCATTTAGAAGATGGGCAGGATGGAGACCTTTATTTTGCTGTGTGCCAGGGGAAGGATGGGTGGTTGGGAGGAGTGGATTTTCAGGCTGGCACAAGGTGAGTTAAAGAGATGTAGCCTTGTCTGTTTGCCTAAATGGTGCAGCTGGGAAGAGGAACGATCAGCTTTGGGAAAAACAAACCCTTTCCAGGTCTGAGAGAGACAGGGTGGGTGCAGGAGCTGGTGGTATTATTTGGGCTGTTACTTGCCTGTCTCCTCATGTGCAGTCTGTATTTGAAGCAGGAGCTGCTGATACCCTTTGCCTTCCATGAAATTGTGGCTGTATTTTAGCAGTGATGGGCTACAGGCACCAACTCTTCCCTGAAAAAACAATCTTATACTTCTGGAAGCAGTAATGCATTCCCTGAAGGTCATCACTGGCTTCTTTCCCCTTTTCCCTTTCCTTTTCCCCTTTTTCCCTCCCTCCTTTCCCTTTTTCCCTCCCTCCTTTCCCTTTTTCCCTCCCTCCTTTCCCTTTTTCCCTCCCTCCTTTCCCTTTTTCCCTGGGTCTTTCCTCAGCAGCTCTGACCGCTTAGAACTTCATTTTGAATTAAACGCAGGAAGCCTCCACGCATCTTTCTTACTACTGGCACAGCTTTACCAGGAAAAGGGAGGAATTCCTCATCCCTCGGAGAGGTCTGACCCAAGCCCGACACACCCTTACCTGCAGTCCTTGGGTTCCTTGCGGCAGGAACCACCCCTGGGCCCACCCAAGGTGGGAGGAGAGCTGGGGGGTCACCGCACCCGTCGGGATCTGGGGCAGCCCCCTCATCCCCTCCCTGCCCTCACCAAACATGGCCCCTCCCGCCTTTTGCTTCCTCCCTCACTGCCAGGAGCCAAAATGGCCGCTCAGGAACCTCCCTCCCACCCTTCCCCCGCCCTCACTCAAGATGGCGGCAGCTGCGCCGCAGGCGCCTTCTCGCCAGCAGTTAAGATGGCGGACGGAAAACGCACCTGGACGGGGCCGCTGGTATCGCACCGCCCGCTCCCAAGATGTCCGCGAGCACCACACGGCTGCCGGTGGCCGCAAACCCGTGGGGCCGGGGCGGCGAGAAGCGCCTGGTGGCACCGGGGGACAGCACCACCAGGGACACGGGATACATGAGGTAGGGGCAGCGGCGGAGGAATGGCTGCGGGAGAAGGGGAGGTGCGGGCCGGCCTCGGGCATCCCTCCCCCCGTCTCCCCTCACACACTCCTTCACCCCCATTCTCCTCACGGTCCGTTCCCCCCACACTCCCTGCTCTGCTCCCCCCTTCTCCTCACAGCTTTCTCCTCCATCTCCACAGGAGCCTCTCCTCACCGACCCCATCGTCCCGGCTGCCCCACAGCGCCCCATTTCCCCCGGGGCACGTTCCCATCATGGGACCGGGAGCGGGACCGGGAGCGGGGAAGCCGCCGGGCCGGGCGGGGGGCGGGAGCAGCGGAGTAGGAGGGACCGGAAAGGGATGTGCCCGCCCGATCGGGAATTCCGGGAGCTCCCTGGCCGCCTGCAGCCGCTCACCCTCCAGTCTCTTTTCGGTGCCCCCGCCGGCAGCCCCCAGGGTACCTCTTGTCCTGCTGCCCTTCATCCTCCTCATCCCCTTCCTCCGGGCCGCCCGCTCCCAAGATGTCCGCGATCACCATGCGGCTGCCGGTGGCTCGGAAACCGGTGGGGCCGAGCGCTCCCCGGGGCGGCGAGAAGCACCTGGTGGCACCGGGAGACACCATCACCACGGACACGGGATACATGAGGTGGGGACAGCGGCGGGAGAACGGGACAAAGGGGAAAAGGGGAGGTGTGGGGCCGGCCTCGGGCTCTCTTGAGGCCGCCGCTCTCTCCGCAGGGGCCACGGCACTTACGTGGAGGAGGAGAAGCTGATCGCCTCGGTGGCCGGCGTGGTGGAGAGGGTGAACAAGCTGGTGTGTGTCAAGGCGCTGAAGACACGGTGAGCGAGGCCGCCCGCTCCGTGTGGGAGGCGTGAAGGGTGGCGGGGGTTTGGCGGGCGGTGTGCGGGGCACGGTGAGGCTGTAACGCGCTGCTCTGCTCTCTCTGTCCCGCTCCCAGGTACAACGGGGAAGTTGGCGACATCGTGGTCGGGAGGATCACGGAGGTAAAGTTGGGGGTTTGGAGGAAGAGTGGGGTCCGTGGGCTGGCTGCTGGGTCCAGGTTCGAGCTGGAGTAGTTCAGAGGTTCCTAAAAGTGCCTCCGTGTCTGTGCATGGCAGCACTGAGAGCAGGGGGGGTTAAACGAGATGAGGCTGGAAGAAGTCAGCAGAGTTGTCTCCTCCTGCAGACTCATCTCACTGCAGCATATCCAGACCACTGGCACAGGCTGCCCAGGGAGGTTGTGGAGTCTCCTTCTCTGGAGACATCCAAAACCCCCCTGGACATGTTCCTGTGTGACCTCCTGCAGGTGACCCTGCTCTGGTCGATGATCATTTTAGGTCCCTTCCAACCCTTCCTGTGACTTTCTGTGACTCCCCTCCTTGTAGAAAAAGCTCTGTATAGAAAAAGCTCTGTGTAGAAAAGCAAAGCTTCTGTATGTTTTTTGAGTGTATATCAACATATTATTTTTCTTCTCCAGGTTCAGCAGAAACGATGGAAAGTGGAAACAAATTCCAGGCTGGACTCAGTCCTGTTGCTGTCATCTATGAATTTACCTGGTGGGGAACTGGTGAGTTGTAGCTCGGTGCCCGGACAGTGTCTTCTGTATCCATGGCAGAAGCTGAGGAGCTCTGGAGCCCTTTCCCCTGTTAGCAAAAGGGTAATGCTGGGTTTTGTGGGCGGATCTGTAGTGCTCTGGGATGTTTCACTCCCACTGTTACTTGGACATAAACACATCAGGGTTATAAAGGTGTGTGAATATGTCTGAATTTCCTTTGGTAACCAGACTGCATTTTGCATGGCATCCTAAGGTCCCTGAACAATGTTGTTATTAACAGATGTTTTTGCATTCTGAGCTACGTGTAACTTTGTCTTTCATTCTGCATTTCAGAGAAGGAGATCAGCAGAAGATGAGCTTGCCATGAGGGACTATCTGCAGGAAGGGGACCTCATCAGTGTATCCTTGTACTGCTTGCACTCAGGCAGGAGCACCAAGGGGAACAGGGAGGACATCCAGACCTCTGCCAGCCTGGCTGGTCCTGGGAGCTCTCAGCTAGCAGCTGGTGGCACTGGGCAGCATCAGGAATATTGTTTCCTTAAGTGGCACTGACAGGCAGAGGTCCAGTCTGTATTTTCTGATGGAGCTGTGTCACTGCACACCCGGAGTCTGAAATATGGGAAGGTAAGTTGTTCAAAAGCACTTGGTTTCTGCCTAATTCTGCTCCAGTTGACTTCTATAAGGCTTTTTAGGAGCATTTTTAAGAAGGAAGCTCTGGAGTAGAGCAGGATGTTGTTACAACCCACTTCTGCAGATTAGGAGGAGACTTAACTCCTGTGTGGGAGCACCAAACAGTTTCCCTAAAGCAGAAGGCATGCCCTTGAGTTGTTCTTTGAGCTGCTGCTCTCCCTGTCCACCTAGCAGCTTGCATATTAAACCCTGGGGAGAAAAATCTTCTGATTTCAGCTTCATCACTCCTCTTGAGCAGGCCATTGCCCCTGTGACTTGTTTCTCTCTCCAGGGCTCTATTTTAGGCTTTACACAGTTGGCATTTATCTCTGGTTTTGTGCATTGAAATGAGCCAAGGGGCTACTGGAGTGTAGGCTGCAGTTTGGGATTACCAGACCAAGGGTATTGGCACTCAAAAGATGAAAGTAAAATGTGCTTCCTGCAAAAAAGGCTGAAAGATTGGATCCAAAGTGATTGCATTAAGAGGGAAAATGGTCTGTTAAATTGGGCCTCTAACTTCTCCCCTTTCTGCAGGGATGGGTGATGGGTAGTTATGATCAAGATATTAACATTTGTGCTAGGCACTTGGAGTATTCATCTCCAAAGCACTGCTGCACAGGCACTAGAGAATCCTCACAGCACTCCCAGAGGCTGCTGGGTTTTATATTCACTGTTCCACAGGAAATGGTGTTAAAATGGGCTGGTTTCTAGATGAGAAGTGGTGTGCATGTTGGTGACTTAATGTTTTATCTATGGTGGCTCATAACTCTCATGCTGAATCTTGTGGTCTTCTCTTCAGCTTGGCCAGGGTGTGCTTGTTCAGGTCTCTCCCTCCCTTGTGAAACGTCAGAAGACACATTTCCATGACTTGCCCTGTGGTGCATCTGTGATCCTTGGCAACAATGGCTTTATCTGGATCTACCCAACTCCAGAGCAGAAAGATGAAGAGGCAGGAGGCTTCACCACCAACTTGGAGGTAATGTTTCAGGGCAGGTGAACCACTCCTCCAACATTTTGTTAGTGTAACATAGAGATACATGAAAGCTCTCAAGATTTAGTACTGGGTTCATGGCAAAGCTTTTTTTTATGGTAGGTTTGCATTTTTTTCTCTGTCTATTTATCTCTTCCTCTCTCCTTCCTCAGCCTGTTCCCTTGTCTGACCGGGAGGTGATCTCACGGCTCCGAAACTGCATTGTGGCTCTGGTTACCCATAAACTGATGCTCTTTGACACCAGCATCCTGTATTGCTATGAAGCATCCCTTCCTCATCAGGTACAGAAAGCAGTGTTGTTTATTTTACTCCACACTGTAGGGAGGGAATGGAGAGGCCACGTCAGTTGCTGCTGAAGACAGGAAGGTGGTAGGGCTTCCTTTTGGCTTTCCAAAGTGTCCTCTAGTGACAATGTGGCCTTCTCCCCTTCTGAAGAACATAAATTTCCTTGGACATTTTCAGAGATAGTTTGAAGGGTTCTGATTTGGGCAAAGTCCAGCTATTCCTATAGAGAAATAGTTCAATTTCTTGATAGAGGTGTATTCTTGCTGGGATTATGGACCCTCTGTAATCCCTGTTGGAAACTGTTGAATTTTGGGGATTGTGTGAGGTTAAGGTGCAGTTCAAGAGGAAATAAGTGTCTTTGAATCCACACCCTGCACTGCTAGAAAGCTGTCTCAGTTAGATCTCTTGCTGTACAGCTTTTCTGGTGATTCCTGCCAGCACAACCCCTAGCAGTTCTCTTCTCAAAAATGGATAAAATCTGAATTGTCCTCTGCTTTAATTCACACTGGCAGCCTACTCAGTTAGATGGGATGATTTTGAACTATGCTTCTGATTAAGCCATCTCTCCCCTTCCCAAATAGTGGTGTGTATCCTTCAGTAGCAATTCCTTTGATTTCTGAGGGTCTCTGTAAGAATTTCTAACTCTGGCAAAAGACTTTGCCTTGGCCCCTCTGCTGTGATAGCCTTGTTTGACCACAACCCTGTAAACTCACTGCTCATTGCTATACTGGGGGTCTTGTCTCTACAAAGTGTGCTACAGTAGTAGTTGATTTTTGGTGCCAATATTACTCTTCTTTCCACTCCAGATCAAGGATGTTCTGAAACCAGAGGTGATGGAGGAGATCATTCTGGAAACCCGACAGAGGTTGCTGGAGCTGGAGGGATAAGCTGGAGGTTCCAATCAGTGGAGTTTTCTTGCCTCAAAAGACAATTTTAAAGTGAATCAGGTTGGCTGGAGCACCAGGTGGAGAGATCCCCTTCAGGTGGGTCTTCAGTGGGAGTGCTGTGAGGATTCTCTAATGCCTGTGCAGTCATCTGCATGCCATGCTTGCACCTGACCCTTGGTGATTGGACTTTGTTCTCACAGATCCAAAAATTTACCTCAAACCCTAACATTTGGCATGTTAAGAACCTGCAGGCTGTAACAGGCATGTGCCAGAAGCAGTCATTGAAGTTCCAGCATGGCAGCTTTTGATTCTCAGTATTATTTTCTGGTGTTCTAGGCCCCAACGTTCATTCCACACTTCAGAAACCACCCAGATTCTTTATTTTAACTCCTAGGATAACTCCTTTTGGTACAGTAGTACTAAATAGTACTTCAGAACAACAGCCTTTTAGTGCAGCAGCCTGAAAAATTGATACCTGACTTTTATGAAGATGCAGAGGCAACTGGAATGTATCTCAGCACTTGTTGCTTGTCTGATGCCCCTGAACTTTTTGCAGAGTGATAGAGAGGAAGGGATGAATTTTGTCATGTTTCTGTCTCCCCAAAAGCTTTCTAAATCTTCTTAATTTTTCCTTTACTGTGATGTAAATCTCCCAGTCTGTCCTCTGACTCAGAGCTCTCATTTTTCTGTTTAAGACTGCAAATCACAGATACAGCCTTTTAGAGGACAAGAATATCCACACCCTTGCTAACCACATTTTGGGTCTGGTTGTTCATTGCTTCTGTGTCTCAAGGGTATGAGATGGATGTGGCATGCTCTGGCCAGGAGCCATGGGCAAGCAGAACCTTCTCAGTTTGTGCATCCTACTTGTTCCTTTTATATACCTGATGTGGTGAGCTCCTCCTCGGAGGAGGCTCCGTTATTGTTTTCTATTAAATAATTTACATTTCAATAAATTTTTTTGAAACAGATCAGTCACTCAGGATTCTGTGCAGTGCTTGTCTTTCTCCAGAATGAACTTGGTCTAGCTAGAGAGAGCTGGCTCAAGTTTTCTTGTGCCAGGACACTTGGAGTGGTTTGCAGTGTCCTGTTATCTCCTTTTCAGCTGTTGCTCCTCATGCCATTCAAGCAGGACTTGACCTTCCTGTTCAGAGTATATTCTGTTCAGACTTCTTTAAGTAGATCTCCTGGCATTGTTCACAGAGATTATGGGGAGCTCAGTGGTGAAGATCCTCAGGTTGTGGTTAGAACCTCAGGACAGTGGTTAGAGCCCCAGGCAAAAGGAAAAATCGATTCTATCTTTTCCTGGGAACTAGGATTACCCTTCCTTGTTTCCGATCTAGCCCAGCCTGCTCTGCCTGGTGTAAGCACTAGGTGGCAGCTTGGGATCGCATTTGTAGTGTTTTATTTTCCTCAGCAGCTCTGCCAAAGAGCAAAGCTGGATGTTTGCCACCAGTGCTGCTGCCTAAAGACTCCAACATCATGGAGCTCAGTGGCTAAGGACAAGCAAGGACATGGGTAATCCATTCTGCTGCTGCACAGCTCCAACTTCTGCTGCTGCCTCTGTAAAACAGGACTTAACTTCTTGGGGATGGGGGTGAAATGCTCAACACAAGACCTGGGAATTGTTATTTTTGAACTTTATGAGGATTATTTAGTAAGGTTTGCAGCAATCACATCAGGTTGATGTGGGAAGTTTGTAAAACTGAAGTTGGGTGGTGACATTGATGGTGACACTTCTAGGTCTGTGCATGAGGCTGGTAGCAGCATTATTCACATCTGCCTGCACAGGAATAGTGCAAAAAGGCTAAAAGCTTTAGCAGCCTCTGCATCTTTTAATTAGATTTTTTTTTTTTCCCCTACCCAGTTGCTGTAATTCAGCAGCTGTTTATCTTATTACCATATGGGGAGGTTCAGGGATTTCTGCTGTGAGGCTTCTAGATATAAGCAGATTGGGGGATATAGAAGCAATGAGAGAAAGTATCTGATGTCCTCCCTTTTTAAAGCATTTTTGAAGGCTGATGGAGAGGTCTGTATTTAATCCAAGAGATCTCTCTGAATCTCTGCCACTTAAATACCTCTGTGTCAGTTAAAGGACAAAAGAGTGAAGAGACTGCAGCACCACCAGAGAGATCTGAGACCTGGAAATGGTTCTGCTGAATGAATGCAAAATGCTGCTCTGTCCTCAGCCAACCTCTCTGCAGCCATCTAACAGGTCAGAAAGGGGCTGGGGGCATTAGGAGGCTCTTGAAAGTGTTGTAGGTAATGTGGTGGAAAGGTACTGAGGAGGTGTGCTCTGGAGGTGGCTCATTTAGAGCTGGATCATGCTCATGGGTACCAAGCATGAGCTGCCAGACCTGCAAGGTGAGACAGTGCCAGGTTTTAATAACACAGATCTTAGGGAAAGGGTGCTGGAATCTCTGCAGCAGGCTGTGTGGGCTGCACGGCTGAGTTGTTAGATATTTGTATTTTTTCCCCTTTTTCCCCTTTTTCCCCTTTTTCCCCTTTTTCCCCCCTTTTTCCCCCCTTTCTTCCCCCCTTTCTTCCCCCCTTTCTTCCCCCCTTTCTTCCCCCCTTTCTTCCCCTCTTTCTTCCCCTCTTTCTTCCCCCCTTTCTTCCCCCCTTTCTTCCCCCTTTCTTCCCCCCTTTCTTCCCCCCTTTCTTCCCCCCTTTCTTCCCCCCTTTCTTCCCCCCTTTCTTCCCCCCTTTCTTCCCCCCTTTCTTCCCCCCTTTCTTCCCCCCTTTCTTCCCCCTTTCTTCCCCCCTTTCTTCCCCCTTTCTTCCCCCTTTCTTCCCCCTTTCTTCCCCCTTTCTTCCCCCTTTCTTCCCCCTTTCTTCCCCCTTTCTTCCCCCTTTCTTCCCCCTTTCTTCCCCCTTTCTTCCCCCTTTCTTCCCCCTTTCTTCCCCCTTTCTTCCCCCTTTCTTCCCCCTTTCTTCCCCCTTTCTTCCCCCTTTCTTCCCCCTTTCTTCCCCCTTTCTTCCCCCTTTCTTCCCCCTTTCTTCCCCCCTTTTTCCCCCTGCATAGCAGTCTTTACTGTGCCTTGTTTCCCAGCTTCTAATAGCCTTGTCCCGATTATGTACCTTTTTTTTTTTTGTTATTTATGCTCAATAAATGAGAACATAAACAGTGAGCTTGAGATCTGCACTGCTTGAGCTCTGAGCTTTCTCATTCCTCCTGCTCACTGTAGCATTCTGATATTTTGGCCTTGGGGATGTATTAAATGGGAGATACCTGGCATTTTGTTTTTAAGCCTGAGAATAAGAGCACCAGCTGCTCAGGTTTGGTTATGGATCTTTTCTGCTGTGTGAGGGGAACTGAAGGTCTCGGTATTTTCCTTCCTGGCCACGAGGGGTCATTGGTGTTCACTGGAAATTCATCCAATCTCAGAATTCTGTAAGAAGGCTTCAGCCAGGGCATTGCTGGCAGTTCCTGCAATCCCATCCAGCAGGTAACAAGAGCTGAGTGAGAAGCTTTATGGGGAGGGGGAAACTTCCTGAGCAGTTTCAGAAGTGGATATGAAAGGGAACAGCCAACATTTCATCTTGATTTGGCTGAATCCCTGTGACTCCACCTCCTTGATGTGCACCATCAGTGCACATCCTTCTCAAAAGCTCTGGGATCTCTGCTGGATGGGGGAGCCAGGGTCCTTTTTTCCATACTAGATCTGCAAGGGGTATGTAAAAAATTCCTTTGAAATGGGAAGTGCTCAAGATGTAAAGGAGGGCTCCAGCAAAAGCAGTGTCCTCTTGAATTTTTGAAACAGGCAACTTCTAAGGAGGGATGAAAAGGCTTCTCTGGTTTCAGAGCAAAATCACAGTTGAAAAGGGTGGGAGAAAACTAGTAAGTGTTCCCTTTTATATGGGGAGCTAAAACACCCATGCATGCATTAAAACAGCTTTAACACCCCTCTGATTTCTTAGGTTATCAGTGTCTGGTGCTGTGGAGCCTGTTTGTAAACCACATGCAGCACCTGCCTGTGCTGCTTACTCCAGGGTTAATACAAGGCACAGATGTGCTTGAAAGTGGAGCTGGTAAATAGTTCCCTTGCTGGTGAGTGCTGCCTGCAGAAACAAGCACATAAAATCACTTGTCTGTAGAAATAATTCTCCTGTTTCTTGGTGGTGGTTTTTGATTTGTGTGCTAATATGAAGAATGGCAACCTCTCCCTGAAAGTAATAACCACTGGGGTTTTAAATTAGTGCTAATGAGTTATTAATCCAATTACTCCTGCTTATTACTTCTGTATCATCTGCATGCAGTTTTGCTGTTCATTTGAGGTGAGTGGTATAAATGCAAAGCTTTGAGCAGATCCTAGAAGATACTGAAATCCCACTGAGATTATACAGGCAGTCTTGAAATGGTTGTTTCAGGTTCCTGAGGACTGCTACTTAATGTGCTCAAATTTATTATTTGATAAAGAGATTGAAGCTTTAAGATATTGTTATGGAGGAAGCATCACTTCAGCTGTTGGATGTAACAACCCAGACTTAATGAAGGTAAACAGAAAAATTATTGACATTTCTTTTATGAAATATCTGGGATGTACACAGGCCACACATGAGGCTTGATTGAATTAAACCTTCTGTAGATTAAAAAAAAATTTATTCTGTATTCACCCAGTTGTTCTGTCTCTGTCTTCTCTAATAACTTCTGAACCCATGGGGCACCTTCAAGATTGTTACCCTGAGACAATTGTGTTCATAAAAACTGACAGCAGGGTAGGGGACAGAAAAGGCAGTACCCTTCAGGAAGGAAAAGAGGGCAGATGCCTTGCTAAGATATTTGGGAGTTACCAGCTGGCCCATCTGCCTGTGTATAGCTCCAGATTAACTACAGCATTGCTTTGGGAAAAGGGAAATGCTTTTGGAGCAACTGTTGAGAGAAAAGAGGCTGGGGACCTCCCCCACTTTGCTGCCTGTGATGGCAGAGAATCAGAAGTTAACTGACTGTTAACTGAGTGATAAATTTACCAAATCTGGTAAATAAAAAGTAAGTACATTTCACTTCACAGAGAAGTGCATATTCAGCCTGTATTGTCCAGAACACAAGTCCTGCTGATTTGCAATTACCTTTGCATATTTTGGTCAAGGTCTTTTGAGTATTACAGACCTGGGGTAGTCTTCTGGTGCTCCCTTCTTCAGCCCTGTCATGGCAGGAGAAATTGTCCAGGATCTTTCAGTAAGTCCTAGAAGGGAATAACTTTTTCAGTAAAGGGTGGTTGGCATTGATTTTTTTGTAACAAATTTCCAACAACATTCATTCTAACAGAGAGCCTGAGTCCGTGCAATTTGAGTCACTGATGGAGAAATACAATGAGAAATGGTTTGAGATCGGTCTCTTGGCTAGGAACTAGGGATGCAGGAGCAGCCTGGCACAGCAGAAGCTGGAGTGTCCCATAGGGCTGTATAAAGTGCTAAATTTCAGATGCTATTGTTGGAAGATGAGAAATAAACGTCTGCCAAGGACCTTGAATATGGCATAGGAGACATGGAGTGTGTTTGGATTTGTCACAAGGGAGGAGTCAGTATAAACAAGCCACTCTCTCCAGATGGTTACCCTGAGCAGGAGGCTACAGCACAAAATTGCATTTGTGTGTTCTCCAGTTGATGAGTGGGAGCAACTGCAGACCTTTGACCAAAGCATCCTGACCTCAAGCTGCTGCCTCAGCCCTCTGCTATCCCCAAGGTGAACTGGGGAACATAGAAGAAACTGAATATGTCACTCTCTGTGCTCTTTAGGTTGGGGAATGCTCATGCTACACATCAATGTGGGCTGCATTTGGGGGTTTAACTTACCAAATGGTGCATGGAAGCAGATCAATAAAGTATCTGCTGCATTCAGCAGCCTCTGTGGCTGTGTTTGGTCCCCAGCTCTGCATCCACCCCGACAGCATTAATGAGGATGTGAAGTCCTTGGTGCAATCAGGGTGATGGATCTGGGGTTGTGGAAAAGCTGCTGGCTGTGCACACAGCTGCCCTGGGACTCTGCACAGGAGGAGATCTCAGGCGGCTTGAGGGCCAAGGAGCTTGGCAGGCAAAGGGGCACTGAGCTCCAGATGAGCACTCTGGGTCCTTTGCCCCATGGTGCTATGATAGCAACTCCCTGTCACTTCCACCATCTTCCCATTCATCCCACTCCTTCCATGGCTTCCCTCCAACATCTCTCCTTGCCCTCTCCATCCACCTCATGTTCCCTTCATTTCCCTCCTGCCTTCACCCTGGAGACACCTTCATATCCCCCAGGAGTTCCCTCACATCTCCCCTCACACACTCCTTCACCCCCATTCTCCTCACGGTCCGTTCCCCCCACACTCCCTGTTCTGCTCCCCCTTCTCCTCACAGCTTTCCCCTCCATCTCCACAGGAGCCTCCTCCTCACCGACCCCATCGTCCCGGCTGCCCCACAGCGCCCCATTTCTCCCGGGGCAGGTTCCCGTCATGGCGGCGGGATCGGGGCCCGGAGCGGGGCAGCCGCCGGGCCGGGCGGGAGGCGGGAGCGGCGGAGTAGGAGGGGCCGGAAGGGGATGTGCCCGCCCGCCCCGCCGGCTGAGGACGGGGCTGCGCCGCGCCGGGGGTTCCGGGAGCTCCCTGGCCGCCTGCAGCCGCCCCCCCTCCAGTCTCTTTTCGGTGCCCCCGCCGGCAGCCCCCAGGGTACCCCTTGCCCTGCTGCCCTTCGTCCCCTTCCTCCTGCCGGGCCTGCCGGGGCCCCCTCCGGGCGTGCGGCCGCCCCCCCGCCCGGCCCCCTCCGCGCGTCCCGCCGCGGCCGGGCTGGGTTCGGCCCCGCAGCCGCTGCCCGCCCGGGCCTTCCCCTCCTCCGGCTTCACCCGCGGGGATGCGGCCGGTCCGATCCCCCCCGTTTGACCTCTTCTGGCTGCTCTGCAGGAACCGACCTCCCGGAGCTCAACCCCGGCTTCGCACCCCGGCCTTGGTACCCGGTTCCGTCTGAGGCGGGCAGCAGGCCGGGAGGGCGGCCACCTGCTCCGGCCCGGCGGTCCCTGCCTTGTTTCGAAGCCAGCATGGCCCCGCCGGCCCGCTTGGCCTCGGCCGCTGCTGGGGAGAGGTAGCGGCGGTGCGGGCGGCCCCAGGATGGCGATGGAAGAAGGTGAAGCGTGAGACCGGACCGGACCGGACCGGACCGCGGGTCCCCTCCTCTTGTCCCTTCCCGTCCTTTTCCTTCACCCCGAGGAGCGTGTGGAGCCTGCCAGGCCCCGAGCTGCCCCTGCTTGGCCTTGCAGCTGACATGGTTCCAGCCGAGTTGATCCTGCTAGACTTCAGCGGTACTTGAAGCCAAATACGTGGCTCTTTGGCCTTTGCTAACTCAATGCTATGCAAAAGAAAAGGAGGAGGAAAAAAAAGGAAACCTTGACACTGGTTGCAGTGGGAATGGCTTTTTCCTGCCCTGGGTGAGCCTGCATGTGGTTTCTGGGCTTGTTGAGATGAACTGATTCTCCTTCAGCTGGTGGAAGACACACTGCATATGGCAACCTGAAACTTTGGTAATGTTTGGTCATTGCTAAAAGCAGTTGGAACTTTTAATTTTTTTATTTTTTTTTTTAATTTTTATTTTTTAAATTTTGGCATTAAGTCACCTAAGGAGCCTTGTTTCCATCTTCAAGATCATTGAAGGAACCTGTGCTTGTCTTAATTACCGCCTCAAGTGACTCTTATCACGCAGTGAGTACAACCACCTAAAGCAACCTTCTCCTTCCAAGCACCTTCCCAGCCTGGAAGATCAGGGATCACAGACTTCGAAAACTTCTCGTCCTGGGAAAGGCTGCCCATAGTTACTTTATGGGGCAGCAGCCTGGAAAAGTTCTTGGGGACCAAAGGAGGCCAAGTCTGCCTGCCCTGCACTTTATCAAAGGAGCAGGGAAGAAGGAGTCATCAAGGCATGGGGGCCCACCCTGTAATGTCTTCGTTGAACATGGTAAGTGGTTTTTATTGGTACTTCTTCTGGTTTGCTTTTTATTTGCCAAAATAGGTGCAATATGAATTTATCCAGGGGCACGGTGCAGATATATTCTGCTTTACAGAAGTGTTCTGTTTTCTCTCACTTGTTTCTTAATCTTCTTGCTTATTAGGAAAACTAATTGTTTGTTACTATTGTGATTGTCTGTTAAGAAAATACTTGGGTCAGATTGCTTCAAGCCTGGGAGGAGGTTATTGTAAGGCTAAACATGAAATGCAAGGAAGTGACTTGTTAACTTTGTACGAGTTTCTCGTGTCTGTTTTAGGTGTGTTCTGGTTTACAGACTGGGAAAGTGTTACATTCATCTCAAGTTTTCTGTTTCCTAGGTATAGACCACCCACAGCTGAAGGTGATGCTGTGGTCAGGGACATGAGTTAATTAATTATCTTTACAGAAGGGACTCTGCTGCTTGGAGAAAAAAGATACTACTTTTGGAAAGTTTGTGGCTGCTGCTGTTGTGGAAACCTGTTGGAAGAAAAGTTTCTTGTGAAGTTGCTTAGTGCATTTGTAGCACTTTTGGTTATTTGTTTCTCATAGCCTTTTGAGCCTTCATCTCCTGTTATGACTGATTTGGGTGCTGGATGCTAACAGTGGCCAAGTTTAGGGACACAGTGCCCCTGTCACTTGCTGGTCTTCTGCAAATTAAGAGGGGACTGAGAATTTCAGGAAAGAAACCAGATGAAAAGCTCAGTAGTACTTAGTGGGAGGTTTTGTGACTGTTTCATATGTTGCTTTTTTCTTTTTCCTGTAAAAAAACCAAATGACCAAAGATATTGTAAACTGAAGGCATCTCTAAAAATGAGACAGGAAAATGCATTGTTTTACAGAAATGTTTTGGAGTAATTCTTGCTTTTGATCAGTGCTTTTTTAATTCTAATATTCTTTGAGAATATTAGAACTGCTGCCTGTTGCCTGTCTTAGGCTGGAGACTGGGATTTTGTGAAAACTTCTTCAACAGTTTTGTCCTCTTGAGGAAGTTTGTCTGTGAACAAAACCAAACTGCATCTCTAAGCTTTGTCTAACAAAAAAAAAATTATTTGCTGGGTATTTGCTGGGTCTGAGAACACAATCTGGTTAGTGGAAAAGTTTTGGCTCAGTTTTGTTTCAACTGGTCTTTGCTTTCAGACTTGATCTTTGTGCTTCCAGAAGGGCCCAAGAAATCCTGTGCAGTGTTCAGCAAAACCCAGACAGGTCCTGAGTTATGTGCTGCTGTGCTGAGACACTGTTTGGAGTTGCACCAGTGTTATTTATTTTCCCAATCAGTGCTTGTGCACCGAGGAAATTAAAGGTGATTAAGGGAAGATTAGAGAATGTAAGGGCTAATTTGGCCCTCTGATGATAAACCTGCTGCTGGAGTTATACAAGCCACCCTTTCAATCCTGTTATTGACTCACAGCCTCCACCCCCAGTTTGGTTGCTGCTTTTAATACTTTGGACGAGTTTCAAGGTCAGCTGAGATACAGCAAAAGCCCCAACTGCAAGCAAGTACAATATTCTAACTGCCTTTGGTGGTTTGATGTAGCAGAAGAGCCAGAAACACTCCTTTTTGATCATCCAACAGGAATAGGCAGATGGTAACTTCTTGCCACTATGACCTGAGGTCAGAAGATCCTAGCACATTTGCAAAGAAAAATAGCATCTCTAATGTCCATACACCATATGTCCACAAGAGACCTCAGTGTCTTGATTTAGAAAAGAATAAACTTGAAAGGGGACATCAAGGCCAGGACATCTGTTAAGAAAACTGCAAAAGATCAGCCTCGCTTCTCCACATGAGGAAAAGTTTCTTCCTTTGGGTGTATGGAATGGTTCTTCAAAGTACAAACTGTCTGTACAGTCTGTCAAAGTACAGACAGCAGGGGCTGCACCACCCTTGTTTGTTGCCCAGCCTGTCCAGAAAAATGACAGCTTAAAATATCTGAAAAGATACAAAGGAAGCAAAGTTCATTTTAGCGAGGTCTTAATTTCCCTTTTTTTTTTTTTTTTTTTTTTAGTTTGGTAATTTGTCTTTGAAATATGTAGCCTGACATACTTTGTAATTTATGGACAGAATAGTATTTAATGTTTTGAGAGTTATTACTCAGTTATGGTGCCATAGGCTGTAGTTCATAAAAACAGATTACCATTTTTTTAGGGCTTAAATTTTTGCACGTTTGTCCTTCAGTACTTTCATTACACAGTTTTTTTCTGAGCTGTTCCAAACACTGTGTCTGGTTTCTCTGTCACACTGTGGGACCTCGTTTATCCCAGGGAAGTCATGTTTCTTTATTTCATAACTAAGAAATGCTGAAGAAATTCTGGGGTGGGCTGCTCCAGGCAAAGACCTAGAAATAGTTGAACTCTTGGAGGTACTTGTTTGAAGTTCTTGTGTATTAAAACCCATGATAAAACAGCAACAACCAGAAGAGGAGTTGGCAGTGACTCTCCTGGCATGGTTGTGTTTTTGTAAAGCTTCTTCATGACCCTTTTTCAGTGGGACCACAACCTGCTAAGTTCAGCAGACACTTCGCAGTGGTTTTCAGAGCACTGAAGAGCTTAATTGCTTCAGTGGTGTTGAGTCTGAGCTGGAAGGGGTAGGGAATATTCCCAGTTGCTAACAGGGGAAGGCAAAGGAGCTTGGAGGGAAGTAATCCAGTTTCTTGGTCCTTGCACTTTCTGTAGCACTCAAAGCTCTGCATCCAGAGGCTTCTGAAAAGCAAGGAGGCAACTGGGCAGAAATCAGCTCTGCTGGTGGTCAGTGTTCTGTGAGAAGAATGCAGAAAGGCTCTAAATTTTGCCATGAGTTGACTGAGGAGTGCACTAAGGGGTGTGTGTGTGTATGTGAAATAATCTCTGGGCAATTTTTGGGCTTCTTTCTTTGTTTTGCTGCTTCTTCCACTGAGGGTGTTTCACAAACTGGAGCTCCCACTGGCGTGGTTACCCTGGGCAGCAGAGGAGCCCTTGATGGGTTTTTACAGGTTTCAATTTGATGCAGATCACTCCATCTTGCAAGCTTAAAATTGAGAGGAAAATATAAAGGCAAAGTGTGCCTCTTCCCCTCTGCTTTCATCAGCTGAGAATGAGTCTACAGTGACTGCTTTTTGGAAATATGCAACTGGTCAGCAGGCAGGTAATGGGTAAGACTTTGTCAATGGATTTTTAAGTTTACACTTGAGTGTATCTTGTGCCTTTCCAGAACATTAATCTTGGCAAAACTCAAACTTTTGAAAAGAAAGACATATTCCCCCCAGGGCTCAACTCTGATCTCCTGTTGGCTGGAGTTACCTGGAGTGAATGCCACACCTTCTCCAGCTGTCTGGGGTAGGTGTTGCTGTGCTGAGTGATGAGCAGATTCCCTGAAGCATCTTGGAAGTACAGTAGCTCCGAGCAACATCATCACCTGAAAGCTTAAAAAATGAATTCCAGTCTTTAGACCTGTGTTGCTGTGGTGGAGGAGAGATGCTGGGGTCACTTTTTAGCAAGGTGATGGGTTTGGTCTCCAGCTTGGAATTCCATTTACTGCACTATTGAGTGTTGTGATCAGCAGCCAAGCAGTGTTCCCAGAGGTGAAATCCTCAGTGGTTTCTCCACTGGTGTGAGCCCCAAGGGCTGAGTTTTAAATGTGCTCCTTGCTGTGTAAATAGTGACAGTGAGTGGGGACCATCTTCCCAGGGGCATGTTGGTGGGAATTTCAGTGTCCTTCTTTGCTTTAACTGTGCAAAATTATGGTAAATAACATCATGAAATACATACCTTTCAAACTGGTGCTACATTTCAAATTGATGCTAGTTTGTTGTACATGTTTGGTGTCATTGGTGCCAGTTTTGCTGGTGCAGTCAGACAAATGGATGAATTGGGAGGAAGAAGAACCCTTCTGAAGAGGTTTTGGGTAGGAGAATTTCTTGCATGCTGCTTCTCATTAGATGTAATGGATCAGTAGTAGGTATCAGCCTGGTCTTTTTCAGTGTTTTGTGTTTGAGGCATTCTGCAAAGGAATATAAAGATTTAAAGTTGGTAGAAATAGAAGGAGCTTTCTTTTTGAATCTCTGTTACACCTCTGTACTACCAGGGAGTGATACTTGTTCAGCTTTGAGCTTTATTTTAAGTATATTTTAGAATATGATTGATAAAGCACTCAGACAAGAATGTTCTTTTCCTAATCTCTCATGGTGATAAAATGTGGTCTTCCTGATAATTTTTCTTCCAGGAGAGAAGGGACAGGGGAGCTTAAATGAGTTGTTTACCTTGCTGTAAAGACAGATGAAGTCCAGGAGCTGGATCCATTTTTCCTTTACATTAGTGCTGAATACAGCTGAAGTCACCCTCCTACATCCTCTTTCATATTGGTTCTGAACTAGTTTTCTTACAAGAGTGCTGAAAGTTTTAGTGCTTTAATTAGGAAATAACTGTACAAAATACAGTTATTTTGTATAATAAATCCATAGCTGCCAGTTGGAGATGAGCCCTATGAAATTCACTCTTGGACAAAAAACCCTAAAAGTATCTTTTCCTCTATTATTGATTAAAAATGGATTTTTAAGAGTCTTCAGGTTTAATAATCTATCTTGTTAAATTTTGTATTTCAACTATCTGGATTGTGAAAATGGGTTAATTACTTTATAATTGGTCCCTTCCAATTAGCTCTTGACCAGCAAATACAAGTATACACTACAGTATATACTGTTATACTGCTGCTTATTATATTTATTAAATGCAGTTTGTTTTCATACCCTGTAGGAAAATGCATAATTCCAATAAGTTACTTAATTTTTGTTGTGAGTAAAATGTTATCAATACCTGTTTGGCTTTGATATATGCTTATATTAGCTGGATGGTCCAGAGCAGGTTGTGATTGAGTAATAATGTGTGATTTTGTACTCATTATCCTTTATCCTACAGGTGAACTCAATATATCTTCTTTATATGCAATATACATTTATTAGATAGTCAGTTGCCCATGCATGAAAATTAATTTAAATGAGGTTCCTTCCACACTAGAACTCTGTTTTTTTAAACCCATGTAGTTACGAACCCCACATTTATCTCTCTCCATTGTTCCTCAGGGTATTTTTATACTCCCTCTCTGCTTCACCAACTCCAGAACCTGAAATTTAGAAGAAACTGCTTTACTAGTCCTGATTCTGGTTTAAACCATTGACCTGAAGTTGTATCATTAGCATCAGCCTAAAAAGAGTCCATTATTTGGAGCTCAGGTCTGTGTTCTAAACTGACAGAACTTTCTTCATTGTTAGCTTGGAAATTTGGCAGCTCCCAAACTTTACTTTCCATCTTTATAAAGAGAGACTCATCCCCAGCTTTTGGGATCACTGCTTTTAAATCCAGCTTTGATATGACCAAGGATTGGTCTGCTTAATGCTGGTATCTGCTGCACATCAAATGCAGATTTGTTTACCACCTGATTTAAATCCCTTTTCATCATACAAAACTAGATTTTTTTTCCTGCTCCAAAATATCAAACACCAGTAGGTTTTGCTAAGATGCTCCTCCACAAAACTTGGAGTCGGAATATGTTAGGAAAGAGACCTCAAAATTATTTAAAGTGCTTTTCCATGCACCAAGGTAGAATATGATGATGGGGAAAGGCTAATCCTGTTCTGGACAAAAGCAGTTGTGCTGTGCACTGCCTGATCTTTGGTAACTTGGTCTATTTAAGCAATTCATCTCCTTCATGACAAATAGGTAGGAGCTGCTCGTGTGCCAGACTTTTGTAATAGATTGTGCTTGTTCTGCATTCTTATTTATAAACTTTAATGGGCAGGCTGTGTGAGATCATCAGGACAGGGAGGGAAGAGAAAGCTGCAGGGCATAAGAATAGGGAGCACTGCTTGTTAAGGACAAGCAACAACCTCACAGTATTTTAAATTGAAGAGTTCAAGGTCCCTTCCAACACAGGACAGTCTATGATTCTCTGAAATTTTAACCTTGAAAATGAGGAGGTGACACAACCCCATTGTGGAGAGCTGGGGGAACCTGAGTTTCATCCCTGTGATGGGCCAAGTGCTGAGGGCCCAGCAAGGTGCCAATGGCCTTGGAAAAAAAAATCTTGTTCTGTTGATTGTGGTTTTAGGGTGGGGATGGTGTTGTGTTGTATCTTGAAACAATAGGGTTGTCTTTCCAGCTGGGCTTCTAGGAGCTCTGGTTAAAGAGACCAGAAATAAATGGGTGAGTATTGTCAGTCCTGGGCAGCCCTGCTGGGTGTTTACCGGGTGGATGTGTCCTGGCAGGGTGTCAGGGAGGGAATGCTGTTCCCTGATACCATCCTGGCTGAATGCCTGGCTGCAGTGGTTAGTCCAGCTCCTCACATCCAGCTGGTACCAGTAGTGTTCAGTTCATCCTGTGCTGCTTTGAGCCTTGATCCCCATTTGGGAATTTTAGCATCCCCAGAGCTCCATCCCTGTGCTCAAGCCCCACCACACAGTTTCCAACCTGCATTGCTGCCTGGGAGTGGGTGTTTGGTACATCATAGATGTCATCTCTCTGTGTAGAATGCTCTGATTGATTCACATATGTGCAGACTGAAGGAAGCATTTTAAATATGACTGTCCTTCTGGTGTTATTGTTGCAGATGGACTTTGCTTTCCTTTTTTTTTTTTTTTTTTTTCCTTTTCTTTGGCAGGGGGAGGGAGCAGCCTTCTATCTGCAATGCCTGTTGATGGCTGTATAAAGAGTCCTAGTGTCTTCAACCCAACAGCCTTTTGTCATTTCAGATGTTCTGTGCTTTCTTGTGAGAAGTCTCCTTATAAAAAGGTCTGGTGTGACGCTCAGAATTCCATTGCTGCAGGAACAGGCAGAGCAGTTTCAGGAGAAGCAAGACTCTTGTTGCTTTGTTTTAGTTACTATTATCAGTCAGCTCTGATCCTGCTCTGTGCTGATTGAAGATGAAGTTAACAACCTGTAGAGTATCCACTGGAGTGTCCACTTTATCAGTTTCAAGAGAAATCTTGCACAAAAAGGGTACTAAAGAGCCAGACAATTTTAGGTAGTAAAGCCGCTTAAGGCAACGTCTCTCCTTGGTTTTCAACTTTGTTCTTTCTTTAAATTTGCACAATTTAGGGCCAGTTCTGCACTTAGATATTTAAGCATAACTTTTCATGAGATGGCTGGAAGCTGCCCAGCCCTGATGGCAAAATTTGACACAAATCTGCTGCAATGGTGTGTGATGCTGTGGCAGGAGTCCCTTTCCACACATCTCCTTAGGATGGAGCAGCGTGTCCTGAATACCAGCTTGCTTTATTTTTTGCCTGAAGTCCTTTCTGAAGGTACTGTTGAAATTAGATTGGGGTTTTTTATTCTTTACCCAGCATTTCATCCTTGTTACTCTCCTGAGTGAGTGCTGGTGATTTACATAGACACAAGCAAGATCATCATTCTTTCATGACTGGAGAGAATGCCTGATTTATGTTATGGTGTCTCTGCACACTGTTTTTACCTAATGAATAGAATTTCAGAATGGATTATTAATCATTAAGACCTTGCTTTCAGTGGGTGTATTAATGAATTGATATCCCAAGACATTGCCTGCACTGAGAAACTTCTTACCCATTAGTGCTGCTTTTATAAGGTATTTTGGTGCATTCATCTCTTAGCCTGATTTCAGTTTCTACCTTATTCCTCTCCTATCAACTTAGTACTTTCTCATACACCTTTCCAGTCTGCCTTTCTGGAGTCTTGTCCTTTGAAGTGCTTTGGTCCAGTCTCTCCTTACAGCTCCTAAACCAGTAAAATGCTAAATTTGATTCAGTTGTGGTTGCCACTCCACGTTTGCATCAGAGAGGGGCTGGGGAATACTGTTTAATGAAGAATATATTGAATTATGAACTCTACTGCCTGTTAAATGCCTGGGGTTTGGAATGTATAGGAGGAAATTTCAGTTCTTCTTACATCCAGAATCTACCAATGCACACACATCAGCTCTAGGAGGTTTTTGCAGGGAGCTGATCAGCTGCCAGCCAGCACCTGGTATGTGTAATTAACTGATTTTATTTTTTTTTTTTTTTTGTCACTGCTTTTTTTAGGGAGATATATGCTCCTGGAATAAACAACATTGTTTTTCCAAAGGCTGAATGTGTGAATGGACAAGGACATGGACACTTGAAATAGGAAATGGGGCTTTCAGGAAATGTTTGCTATTTTATTTGTGCTGGAGTTGCCCAATTTCAAAGGCTGCTTTTTACTTGCTGTCTTGTTTAATGGACTGCTGAAGGGCTGCTCCTGAGGTCTCTGTTGTCTCAGTTGCTGGCATGACCACAGAGGGTTATTAGCAGAGCTGTTATGCAGTAAACTCAGCCAGTTTTCTGGCATTTTTGTGGTACCTTTATAATGACCCTGGAGAAATTGAAACTGTCATTTGATGGGCTGGCCACCAGGTGTCTTCTCTGAAGCTTTTTAATAACTTGCTCTGCTTAAAGCAACTTCCCTGCAGGAAGAAGTGTCCTGGAAATGAGCAAAAAGCTCATGGCAATGACCTGGGTCAGAAGTGACAACCGTGAATTTCAGGAAGAGTGACTGTCAACTCTTTTTAGTTATTTGGGAGCCTATAATCTTCCTGAGTTTGCTTGCTGATGAACAAGAGTTTGGTAGATGATGTTTAGTTGTGCAGGTAATGGGAATATCTTGCTCCTTCACCTCCTCAGGCTCCATCCCAGCCCCTTCTTCTTTTTTTAAAACAACAGAAACAGTTCTCAGTGTTGTTTTTCTATTCTCTTACTGCTATCCTCTGCATTTGATCTCATTCCTCTACCCTCTTATCTTACTCCACACTGACTTTTAAAAATTATATATGTATTTTTTAATACTAAATTATGTGGTGCTCTCAGTTTAGACATTGATTCTGCAAATCCTCTCGTAGCATTGTGTCTGAGATTTCTAAATGTTTGAGCTTTTCCTGGCAGGAATGCTTAGGGAATAACTGCAAAGAATAGAATATTCAGTCTGTCACAGCTCTTTACCCAGTTGGTGTCATCTGAATGTCAGAATTGCTATCACAAAACTAATTGTGGAGTAAAACTTTTATGAAGTCATCACAGTGCTAACAAAAGCAAAGCTGTAATCTAGCAGTATTCTATTTTACTCAAATCTCTTCTGAGTGGGAGAATTTTAGAATAATGAAGATTTAGTGCATCTAGCAAAATAGTTTAAGCTATAAATATGGATGCTTGAATGGGTTTTTATTATTTTTATTAGCTCTAAGCTCTCTTCATATCCTCTGTAAATCTGACAACACATAATGTTCAGTGTAAAGGTACCTTCTTGTTGAGCCAGAATTACTGGAACAGCTATTAGAGCTATTGTTGTCTGGTTATACCTGAGGTTTGCAAATAACTTAGGAAAGCCCAGATAAAAAAGTCTGAATCAGTGCCAAGCTGTTACTTCTTCTTAAATATATTTAGCTTGATGGGTAAGAAGATGCATTTAAAATTCTTTGCAGTCAACCCTTTACTTATTTTAAGACTATTGATGGGTTGCACTAAATGTGTTTGCTATGTGCATTTTTTTTCTATCCAAATGTGCAGCTATTTAATACAAAATAAATGTCATTTACTGGAAATAAGCTGGAGGGAAGATGAAGCTCTTCCCATCATTTGGTGCTGTTGGTGCTTATACACAAGCTGCAATTTCTTTGGGTTCTGGGGACTGTCTGCTCTGGCTAAATAGTGCTTCCCACACAGAGGTTTGGGTACTAAGCAGTAATTATTGGTATGAGGTGATCACAGAAGGCAGTGTAAGTGTTGCTCAACCCTTCCCATTCCATGTCATTAGAAAAAAAAAAAAAATCTGTTGGGGGAACTTCAATCTAATTGGGCCTCACTGGAAAAATGATGATTTTTACCTTGCTCTTGCTAGAGAGTGGATGAACAGCAAGGCTTTGTATGATGACAGGCAGATCCATGCTTTCTTTTTTGTTTCTCACTAAGTGCAGCCTGCAAACATCTTCTAGGAGTAATATAGTAAAATAAATAAATAAAAAAAGTAAAATAGTAAAATAAATAATAAAAAAAAAAATTAAAATAAATAAACTTCTAGGAGTTTATTCTGGAGCTGCTGCAGCAATGGATCTGGAGAGGGCCACATCCTAAAGGCTGTTAACAAAATGCACCCTACTAGTAACATCTCTTTAAATAAGCAGGTAGTATTTTGAGCCAAGCAGAAGATTGAATTAGAATAATAAAAGTTGGACTGTTTTGGAGGCAAATACCAAGCTTTAAATGCTCATAGAGTCATTTTGGGTGCTGCAAAGCCAAAGCACTGCATGGTTTCGTTGATGAACTGCTGCAGTGTTGATAAGCAAACCTCCTCTGAGAGTAATTGTGAGCCTCAGTGAGCAGTAGTCTGGCTTTGTAATCGTGGGTAAAAACAGGATTTGAAGACCATTAAATGAGAATAGCAATCAGGGCTGCATTTAGTGTCAGATAAGGATCCAAAGAACTGTGAAATGTTAACTCGAAATATTTTCTTTCTGCTCACTGGAGTAAGTAGCACAAAACCAGTGAGGTGTTTATGTTCTAATTTGATAACTTAGGTTACTTTCCCCTAGAAAAGTGAATGTTTCAGTGTATTGGCCATGTTCACATCACTTAGTCCTGCACAACTACACAGGCATTAAAAACATCAAGGTGAAAGATGCAGATGCTCTCCAGCTCAGCCATCCCCCTCATTTGCAGCATTTCCAAACTGGGAAGTGCTGGGCTTCAACTGGACTTCAAAAACTGATGATCTGCAGCCCCTGGGAGGAGACACAGCTCCCAGATAGCCTGGAATCACCCAATATTTGGGCTGCCTCATCACCTTGGTCTTGGTGAGTCAAAGCAGTGATGCTGGGATGGAGTGGTTGAAATGGGGAGCTTGCTGGTGAGCCACATCAGGTATCACCCAGCATGGTTCTTTCAGAAGTGCTTGGTTAGGCTGAAATGTTTCAGCCCTTTCACCTTGAAATTAGTTTAAATACCTCTGTGGATGTCACTGGTTTTCAGTTCCAGGCTCAGAAGGATGGCAGCTCTGCTGTGGTTTAGGAGGCTTTCATCTGCTGAAGTTGTGTTTCAGAAGGTTGATGTGCTGCTTGTGAAATGCTCCCCTAAGGCAAAACAAGGCCTCTGGGGAGGGGGACTGAGGACTGGAGTGAATCAGACAGGCATTTTGTTTCAATTATTAATATAGTGCTTTTTATGATTTCTCAAATTGGAATTGCTAGCAGCTGAATTTTAAAAATGTACTACTTCTAAAAATTTTAGAAGTAGAACTAACCCCATGCAAGTAAAGGTGCTCTCTTCTGCTTTGGAGACCTTTTTGCAAGTCTTACACAATCACACTTTGATTTGAGTTCTTTTTATCCTTGTTTTGATGTGTCTGTGTGTGGAGGTACCCATTTGTGCAGCATGATAAAGGATGAGCTCCTGAGACCTCTGCAGCCTTCTTTAGAGATGAAGGTCTTACTTTAAGAGAAATACATTGAGAAGGTAATTGTAGGGTGCATTCCTGACTTGCACAGAAATTCTGATTTATTTTAAATGGATACAAATACACACTACAATAAAAAATTTCTTAAGCCCTTGTCCTTTGCAAAGTTGTGTGAAGTATCCCCTGAAATTTCACCCTTGTCTTCCAGTGTGCTAAAGCTATTTTGTTTGTTTGTTTCTTCCTTGTATTAATTTTGTTTTGGTTTTTTTTTGTCTCTACCAAGTGGTTGCTTTTCCTCTTGCAGATTGGCTGATTGCTCTGTGCTTGTCAGGCTATGAATATCCTGGTGTTGAGCTGATGGAACTGAAATCCTTGGTTAGAAAAGAAAATCATAATTGCTTACTGCCTCCTAGAAAAGCTTTTGGCCTGCACTTGCAGGTGACCTGCCAAGGATTAAAAAAAAAAAAAAAAAAAGAAAAAAAGAAAAAAAGCTTTTTATCCTCTTTTTTTTTTTCTTCTGGTTTTAAGATGGTCAAAGCTGGCATGAGAAATGGTGATTTTCTGAGAGGGGCTTTGTCTGCCCTAAGCAGCAGAAAAGATCAAACCTAATCTTGTTTTTCTTCTTGGGTCAACACTTAAGCTCTTGGATATATTAGCTTGCTATTGAAAATACTACTCCTTTCTTCCTGCTCCTTTATAGAAAGGGAAATGGATGTCTCACCCACTCAGGTTTGACATCATCTTTCTGAAGTTCTCTGTAGTTCTTCCTTCCTGCTGCACTTTGGGAAGTTGATGCCTTTTGGGGCAGCTTTACCTGAAACCCCAGTGGCACTTTGGGGTGGCCCAGACCCTGCTCTCCTCTAACTCCTCAGCACAAGAGGGTTGCAGTCTCAGGTTGCTGCTGCTTTGGTTCAACATGCAAGTTGGTGTAACTTGTGAGTAGTCTGGATTTTTAGGCAGTGTTTGGCAGCCTCTAATGTGCAAAATGTTGCCTCATTGAGGAGACACCAAGCCTCAGACCTGCTTTGGGGAAACTTGCTTTTCTTGAAGAGGTTGATCACACTGTGTCTGGTGGTGGAGAGAAGGCTGTTGTGGGTGGTAATGAAAAGCTTTGTGTTAAAAACCTGGATTTTCCTCTCAGATTAGGATTACGTGGGAAAGTTGTTTGATTTTTTTTTCCCTGTGTTCTCATCAGCTGTTGAGGTCTGACCTGGAGCTTGCTGGGAGGCAGGTGGTGATTGCAGCACTGACACATGATTTCCAGCCCAGAGACCTTTCTTCTTCAGCCTCCTGGTTTTTATTCTTTTAACAAGCAGTAGATGAAATTGAAGAAACAACGCACACGTCCACCTCTCAGCAATTTTCCTTCTTCCATCAACCCTGACCAAAAAAGCAATGGGAAAGAAGAAACATAATTGTAGCAAGATATGTGTCTCCTTCATACTTTAAAACCTGTACTTTAGGATAAAGATTGTATTCTGGATTCAGTACTCCAGAAGCATTGTCCTTGCATTTTTTCCATGTTGTCCCTCTCTTGCAAATAATATTTTTGTAAGACACTGTCTGAATTAATGCTTATATATATATATATATATATATATATGAACAGTTGTCTTTCTAGTATTGTAAAATAATCTTTCCAGCTGAGATTGAGTTCATCTCAGCATCCATGTCCAAAGAAAACACTTTAAGGATTAGGAAAAGCTGAAATCTGGGAGGAGCTTGCTTTTGCGACCTTATAGGTTTTGAGATTTTGGTTCAGAGCACGTGGTATTTTTTTAATTTTATTTTAATTTTATTTTTTGCTTATGTCTAGGGACGCTTTATCATCCTCCTTTTTCCTGTTTCAAGCAATTACCATTTATTTTATCTTCAAGCAGCAGCCTGTGGCAATAAATTTTAGGAAATTCCTCCCCACCCTTTCTTTAGCCCTAGCTAATAGCTTCCACTACTCACTCATACATTCATTAAGAAGAATTAAATGAGTGCTGGCAGCCATTAGCAGAGTATTTAATAACCTCTCCAAGGGAAGGTGCAGCAGATTGGAATAAATGAACAGGAGCAAAAACAAATGAAATAACTTCATTGAAGACGCTCAGTTAATTTGTTCTTAACCCCTCTCCCCCCCCCGACTTACACACGTGAATGTGACACTTGAAAAATGTGCTGGTGTGAAAACCCTGGGCAGGAGGGTCCCCCAGTTGAGAAGATGGGCTGGCAGTGACAGTGAGCACTCAGCTGTCACGCCTGGTGGAAGGGCTGGGGGGTTTTTAGGGAGAGAAGGGGGGTTTCATAGAATCACAGAATTGGCTGGGTTGGAAGGGACCTCAGAGCTCATCAAGTCCAACCCTTGATCCACTCCCCCCGTGGTTCCCAGCCCATGGCACTGAGTGCCACATCCAGGCTCTTTTGAAATATCTCCAGGGATGGAGAATCCACCACTTCCCTGGGCAGCCCATTCCAATGGCTGAGCACCCTCTCCAGAAAGAAATTCTTTCTAATGTCCAACCTAAACCTCCCCTGGCACAACTTGAGACCTCTTGTGCCCTCTTGTCTTGCTGAGAGTTGCCTGGGAAAAGAGCCCAACCCCCCCCCTGGCTCCAACCTCCTTTCAGGGAGTTGTAGAGAGTGATGAGGTCTCCCCTGAGCCTCCTCTTCTCCAGCCTCAACACCCCCAGCTCCCTCAGCCCTTCCTCACAGGACTTGTGCTGGATCCCTTCACAGCCTCCTTGCTCTTCTCTGGACCTGCTCCAGCACCTCAATCTCCTTCCTGAGCCGAGGGGCCCAGAACTGGACACAGGACTCAAGCTGTGGCCTCCCCAGGGCTGAGCACAGGGGCAGAATCCCTCCCCTGGACCTGCTGGCCACGCTGTTCCTGAGCCAGCCCAGGGTTTCAGGGTGTCCTGCCCCTTCCCCACCTGCCCAGGTGTTCAGCAGGGCTGAGGGCTGTGCTTGGAGGTGGCAATGAGGAGATCTGCTCCTAGGAAGTGGGATATCACTCAGAGCTCCTCTCATCTCATCACATGCTGGTGGTGGCTGATGTCTGCCAGACCTGTGACCAGTAAGCAAATTACCTCTCCCTCCATCAGCTCTTCTGTTCTAAAGAAGATTCCCTCTTGGCACATGAGAGCGCCCAAATAGACCTAATGGGATTTTTCTGAAAGAAAGAAAATTGAGCAGGTATCATTGCAAAGCCATTTGCTGAGAAGATCTTGACTGGTAAAGCCCCAGGACAAGGCATAGTCCTGGAGCTGCACGATGGAGTGGCTGAAGGGTTTTGCCACCAGCTCCTGTCCTTTCCACTGTTGACAATGTTCTGACATCCAGGTGCATCCATGAGCTGTGCAGAAGGAGGAAACTCAGTGGGATTTGTGTGGATTTGCTTCCTCTTCTAACAGTTTGTGGGGATGCTTAGCTGGATGTGTGCTTCCTCACTCTTGGAAAATAAACAGAGCTGGAAGATTGCACCAGCTCCTGTCCCACCAGTCTACTCCAGTGTGTAAGTTGTGGTTACTGGGCACACCAGCTTGAAACAAACACTCTACACATGTTCCAGTGTCACAGTAAGTCTGTCTCAGCCTTTATATACTGCCACCTTGTTTCAGCACACTTCAAAGCTTCAGTCTGCCTTTTATTTGAAAAAACAGGAAAAAAAAGAAAAGTAAATATGTACAATAAGAGTTGGCATGGTTGGCATTTCATACTGGAGATGATGACAACCTTAATTTCATTCCACTTCTAGCTGTTTGAGAAGGAAAAATATCAGGATTCAAATGTCATTTGGGTATTGTGGATGACAGGGTTTCGTTGAGATTTTGTGTTGGTTTTGTTTGTTTTTTTTCTTTCTGTAGTAATTTCTGGTCTTATTTGAGGAGCTCAAGGAGATGAGAACAATGAATCAATAATTGCTGCTACTGAACCGAAGGCACAGTTTAAGACTTTTACCTGGATCACTGCATTTGACTGATGTTTTAATTTGGGTTTTTGGCAGATGAAAGATAATGAGAATCATCTTGCAGTTGGAAATATTTGCACTGGAGAATTCACAACTCTCAAATTATTTTCCCTTCCTCCTAGTAGATGTGCAACTTTCCCATGTTAAATTCTTCAGTAAACATCAACAGTATATGATGCAGCAAATCTGCACAAATCATTTCAATATGTGATATGCTGCTAATAAACCCAGAATATTTTATTCTAGTCTCTGTGCCAGGTAATAGCTCAGATAACAGCTTTCAGACACGTTGTAAACAACACTGGAGAGGGCTGGTACAGATATTGGTTTTTAATGTACAAATGTGTATATGAACCTGGTGATTTGCATTGCTTTTTCAATGGCTTAATCATCTTTCTGGGAGAGGGGGCAGGTTTTGAACCAGCAGATTGCCTCTGAATCTCTCATGCTTCTGCTAAATGGACAACAAAGTGTTACTTAGAGCAGGAATGAGCCTGGAGCTTTGCAGAAGAGCAGGATGAAATACTGATGATGAGCTAATGTATTCTTAGGGGGTCACTCCCCTGCTAGTAAATAGCAGTGTTGGTAATTCTTGCTATTTTCTTGGAAATTTGGAGTATTTCACAGTTGAGCCCTGGCTTCTGAAGGCAGGCAGTAACAGCACTGAACACAACCAGCAAGCATCCCTACCTCTGTCTCTATTTTTAACCTCTCCCCCCACTTCTCCTTTCCTTGTGGGGTGCATTGGTGGCACTAGAGCAGATCTTTATTTTAATTATCCTGGAAGCTTATGGCCTGGATTTGAGCAAAAGGACAATGTAAATTGCAAATGTTTGCCCTCATGCTAATAAAAGCTAAAAACTGGAAGAATATTGAAGCAATTCCCCCATCCTTTCCTCCTCCCAAGGCAGGAGAAGGCATTCAGTGCTCTGACATTTGATCGGGAGGGGGGAGCAGCAGCTTTGCTAATGGATTTCTGATTGTTCTCCTGGTCCATTCTCCTCCTGATGAATGGTGCAGGGTCAGCTCTCGAGGTCTGGGGAACTGATAGAAAACACTTTGCCATCATGTCATTACGTTGCTCCTGGAGAGGAAAAGAGCAGAGCCTTCCTCCACCATCCTGATGGTTTGCTCTCCTCATCAATTAGGGAGGGAGATGGAGAGGAGCAGCTTCCAGAAGCTGGAAATGAGGTTGAAGAGCCTCTCTTTGAAGCTAAAATGAGTTTTACAGCAGGTGGAATCCTTGCTTTGCTTTAGGGAGGTTTTTCTGCTGCTGTTTCATGTTGGGAATGTCTGAAAGCCCCCCATGTTCCATGGGGAGGGTGTTCTCTGCCTCCTGGACAAAACACCTTTTTGTGCCAGACCTCTCCATTTCAGGCCAAATGGAGCCACGTCTGCTTGGGGTCAACAGAGCCCCCCCCCCCTGACCTGCCTTCAATAGGGTTATTGTTCAAGGAGCATTTAAATGGATTGTGACTGTTGGTTTAGTAACTCGGATTATTATGGGTTTGGGGAGTTCTAGGAGTTGTGGTGCTAATGGGGAAATTCAGGATGAACTTTTTATTTCGGTTGTTACAGGATAACAAGCACCTTGTAAATAAAATAACATTGTAGAAAACCCCCTTCATCTTAGGAATGGTTCATTAAAGCCTTTTTTATCGACTTAAAAACCAGTATTTGCAGCCTCTTTACCATCCCTAACGACTTTAATCAGCTCATTCCTTTCCCTTGAAGGATTGATTCCCTTCCCACTGCTCCTGGTGAGCTGTGAAAGTGAATTTCAGGCTTTGTAATTAAGATACCTTGAGTTATTTCTGATTTGTCAACGTGACTAATGAAAGGGGTTATGCATTACAGCTCCTTTCAGTGCTGTGATCTCACACGTGGAGCCATTCTGGGGGCTTTGGGGGTGTAAATCAGCAGTGTGCCAGGTTAGGTTGCTGGAGTAATGGCCCAGCTTAGCCCAGTGAGGTTCCCCCTAGGCTGTGCACCCTGGTTTTTTGTTTTCAGGGAAACAATAAATTCAGGCATGGGTTTTGAGGTTGCTGAAACCAAATGGTGATAAACTGTGTGGTAACAGACCTGCATGGTACACATTAATAATGCCTTGCACTTGGTTTTATTCCCATGCATCTGAGAAATACCTGCCCTGTGATTTAGCTTGGATTTCAGTAGATAAATCTTTTTCTCCCCCCTCACAGTTTGAGAAAAAGCAACTGATGAATTGTTGGCTTAGTGTTTTGTGGCTTAAAAGTTCAGGCTGTGTGGTTTGTTTTTTTTTTCCATCACAGTCTCATTATATTCCACAGTTACCTCTGTTGGCCTGGTTCAGATAAACAGTATTAACTTGTATTAAACCCCAAACCCTTTATACACAGGGTGCTGCCTTTTCCTTGCACAGGTAAGTTCTGCCAAGGTGAAGTCCTTTCCATGCAGGCAGTTGCCTCTAGGGAGAGCTGATGTACAGTAAAGGAGCACCCTGGGCTGGGTGGCTTTTTGAAGCAGTATTTATGGGATTCTTTCTTGAGAAGAGAGCATCATTTTCTCAGCACATCGTGTCTTCTGGTAGGATCTTGAAATGATAACTCCCATAGAAGTTTTGAAGTCAGGTCTTGTCTAGAAAGGAGGTCAGTTCATCTTCTCTTACTGGTAACTGACTTCTTTGGACTGGTCTTCTTGCCATTCCCATCTGGTCGTGATCTTCCTGTGTCTTTGAATCTCAAGTCACTTGAGAAAATGCAAGCTGGCATCATGCCCTGCAAACCTACCACTGCTCATGGATCAGTTTCAAAGTCATCAAATCTGATGGTGTCACGTTGTCCAGGCCAGTCCCTGCTGAGATATGCAGCTGGAGCTCTCCTTTCTGCTCCTTTGTTTGACTCCATGCTAAAAGCAAGTTGATTATTTTACCTTGTAATAGTTATCCCACTCTCCTGTGGACAGGCTAATACCAGCTATCTGCACAGACTGCCATTATCTCTTCATTCATAGCACAGAAAACGTGAGGAAATGTGCTTTGTTTTCTTGGGGATCCATAATGTTTGCTTTAGTCACTGGTTTGGGGCCTTGTTTGCTGTTTGAACTACAGCCATTTGGGGTTTTTTTTTTCAGTTTTTGACAGGATTCCAGCAAAACAGCATAGTGGGATGTTTCCAAACTTTCCCCATTACGTAGGAAATAATCACTGGGCCAGAACCACCAGGAATCTTTCTTATCATACGTGTTGGGTTTTGTTTTTTCTTTGATTACAGTCTTGCTGAAAGGCAGTGTTGAGGCAAACATTCCTCTCGGTGTTCCCTGGGATGGGTTGTCAGTTTGTTAGACTTCCAGCAGCCCTGTTTATTCACATGTGCCTTTGGAAGAGCTGGGACCCAGCAGGTCGTTTTCTGCCTTTGTTGACTGCTAAGCAATTAGCAAATAATTTATGGCTTTGTTTCTGCTTTCCAGTCCCTTAAGAAAACCATGGCATCCTCTTAACCCCACAACTGCAGCACTGATTCCTCAGCTGCCTTAACACGGCGCTGGGGCACTCTGCTGCTGATTGGGCCCTTTGGCTGTTGCTGAAAATGAAATGAATAATGAATTTTCCCATTCAACCAGAACTGAGGAAGTGGTAGAAATGATGTACGTGCTAGATCCCTGCCTGGGAGCAGCAATGTGACTGAAAAATTGAATGCAGTTCAAGCTGATCTGCACGAGTACTTGGGGGTACGTGGCAGCATTAGTGCTTTAGGGTTCATCTGCCTCCCCCCATCCCCCAGCAGGTAGCTGCTGCATCTAACAGCCCATTTTATCCTAACCCAGTCAAACATTTGTGTTGTGATTATGGAATTACTGCCTGGTTTTGTATTGATTACCTAATAGTCTGGTCTTGAGCTGACAAACCTGTTGAAGGTTAATTAAAAAAAGGAGCGGCCAGCGGAGCGACCGTGTTGTTAAGCTGGGTATGGCTGAGCAGAAGAAGTGCTTTGTGTGCTGAAATTGGGTTTATAAGCCTTTTCTAGATTGCTTTCCCTCTGCCCTCTGCTCTGTGCCTGGCATTTTTTTCCCAGCTTGACATAAATATTTGGCTAAGGCTAAAAGGATGAAGAGAATTACATATGATCAGCAGAATTAGAGGGGGGGGGGGGGGGGAGAAGAAAAAAAAAGTTGTTCTGCCAATCACATCATGCACTGGGTAGAGCAAAGACTTGATTTAATGCATCTTATTGTATTTGGCATATGCTAAGCAGGATGAAGATGCAGTGGGTGCAGGTCATCGCCCACTGAGCATTTCCCAGGCTTTGGGAGAGCCCTCCAAGCAGGAGTTTCAGCAAGCAGGAGGCTGGAAGGAGCAGCATGTGTCGGTACCAGCTCTGCAATGTGACCTCTGCTGCATTCCCCAGGCTCATTCCTGGCATAACTTGGCCTCTCCATCCCCACCCCCTGTCCTGCCTGGTTCATGGTCAGGCTGGAGAACCGTGGTAACCCCAGAAGCTTCGTGGTAGAGCCAGAAGTGAGGCACAATTCACTATTTGCTTAACTGGCTGTGGGTCTGAGCCTCCCATGGCACACCAGGAATGATGTGACAGGAGGGGCTGGCACCCAGGAGAGTCTCTGGTCCTGTGCCTGGTGTGCTAAACCTGACAGCCAGCATTGCTGTCCCAGCAACATAGAGCTTATGGAGCAGGAGAGGTGGAAAACCACCTGGCTGAAGCATCAAATGGTATTTATGGGATAGAAAACAGCTAATATACTTTTGTTGGCTTGCCAAGCTTTAGACCTGGGCAGACTCACCATGTGGAGATGTTCATCCTTGTTAGGGGCAGAGGAACCTTTTCCAAAGGTTTCTGGTTACCAGAAAAAAGGCATAATGCAGGACAGAGTGTCAGCTAATGGCTTATGTGGCTTTATGTGTGACTTTTGGATTCTAGTAAAATGTCTAACAGGGGAAACTTTGGGTTTTTTTCTAAGGTGTGCTGATCAGCCTTGAGAACACCTGGTGGTAGGAGACATCATTAAGGTTTAATTGGAGACTAAAGAAGGGTAGAGTGAATAACACTGGGAGGAAATAAAGCAAATAAAATGTGAAAGCTTAAAAGAAGAGGAAAGTTTAAAGAAGCATAAACTGAGAAATAAAAGCTGATGCCATATTAATGCAATGGAGAAGCAAAAAAAAAGGGCTGAGGAGCAACACTGGAGGCAAAAGGTGTTGGAAGAGCTGAGCTGGCAGATCAGATCTCAGAAGTAAAATTGTTTGAATTACTCTGGGAGGGAGGAGGAGCTGAGGAACACGAAGGCATGAATTTGAAGAACTTGGAAGTGAAAAGGAGTGGGTTTTTGGATGACAGAAGTATAAATGGAGAAGGGCAGGAGGCCTGTTGGGGTGAGGTGACAAGTGGGACAGCAGTTTGCTGGAGGGCCCTGTGGTTCTTGGAGGATGTATGGAAGTGCTTGTGCCCCAACAAATGGGAGTGGGTGTTGAATTGCTAGCAGAAAACTGCCTTTTCTCCAAAATATCACTGTTAATCTCTCATACTGTCAGTGCTGTGTTTAAATGGAAGTTTACAGCCTTTGCTTTTGTCATGTTGAAGTTCCAAAGAGTTTTGCTTCTGTCAAGCATATTTGCAGTGGCACAGGGGAGGTAAATCCAAGTGGCACCAGTGTCCCCTGTGCTGCTCTGGGAAAACACAAATCACAAGTCCTGCAGTCAAGCTGAAAAATAGGGCTCCTGAGCCTTGTTTAGCAGAGCAGTTTGTCCTGGTGGAATGGTTGGGGTGGGAAGACCTGAGGGAACATTCCTTATCTTCTTTGGAGCTCTGTAGAAACTGTGGCATTGGGAAGTGCAGTGGATTGTCCTTGGCCATGGGGAAAGTCCAGATTGGATTAACTGAAGCCTGACAGCCCTTGTGGATTGCCTAGGATGTTTTACCCTATAAATTCTAGCCAAAATGAAAATAGTTCCCTTAAACAAAATATTTAGGCAGACTCTATTTAAACATCCCCTTAAATTTCCTTTCTTTTAAACTGCCTGCCGAAATACTTTTGAAAATTCCTCCATGGAAAATGCAAACCTCCATGTTTAGCAGTTCCCAGTTCATTTCCTAACTGGGAGCACTGCATTTAGTGCCTTCAGATTTTCACCGTGCCCTTTAACAGAGTGGCTTCAAACTCCTGATGGAGGGAAGTGCCTTTTCCTAAGACACTGGGAATGTCTGAAATGTTGAGAACAGATTTAGTGTTTTCTGAGGAGAAGGTTAGCTTGGTGCTTAGAGCAAAGTCCTGGGAGCTGTAAAAGTGCAGGGTGATTATGCTGGAGGAGCCAAGTGACTTTCCTCTCTGTGTGACCTCCAGCAAGTCCTCAGACCTCTTTGCATATCCTTCAGCCCAGCTGGAAAACCCTAAGTAAACAGCAGGAACCTTGCTGGAAGCCAGAAGCCTCGACTGACTGAGTTGTTCTGGGGAAATTAAAGAAGTCATGAATTAGAATCAGGTAAACAACGTGGAGATTGGATTGTTTTAAAGAGAAAGGAATTCTGGAGATAGCCAAAACTTCTTTAATTTGGCTTAGTGTGAATGGGTGAAGTGATTGCTCTGTCCTACTTGACAGCAAAGGGGAAAAAAAAATTATTCTTGCAGTTTTCTTACTCATCAGACTGTTTACAGAGTCTGTAGAAATCGAGTTAATCAATATTTCTATAAGACACACACTTGGGCCCTGTGCCACAGGCACTCATTTTTAAACCCTTCAATCTTGTATCATTTATGGAGATTGTATTGTCAGAAACAGTGCTGTAAATAATTTATTTTGCTGCTAGTGCTTTTCTAAAGGTCTCTGGGCGTGATGCAAGACTTCCTCCAGGAGCTGTAAAGCTTCCAGTTTGCTATGGTAAAGAAATTTTATTTTTGAGAGACAAGTAGGATGGTGGAAATGATTTCAGGGAGTGGCTGATGGCTGTTTCTTTTGCATTATTATTATAATTTAGACTGGAGCAGCAAGTAGGTGAAATTACTGCCATCTCATTGCTGTTTGAGTCAAACAATTCAGCTTTCTCAGTGGACACAACCTCCCAGAACCACAGATATCCCTGTCCTAGCTGGTACCCCTGGTTTGGTGTGTCCAGGCACAGCCAGGACAGTGTGTACCCTTTGGATGTGCCAGGACCTGAATCACCCTGAGCTCATCCCAGCTGGGGGTGAAGGTGTGTTGGGGCATAGCAGGTTGTATTTTTCAAGCTGTGTTGTGAAGTGTGGAGTCTGCTTGATGTTTTCCTCTCTCAAAGGATGCTGTTTCTCCCTGGACTGTCACTTGCAGAAGTTTGGCACCTATCTTCTCTTTCTATTCCTTGCTGGGCTGCCTGGGTCCCCTCTCCTCCTGGCATTGGGGAACACTCATCCTCAGCCATCCAGACCCATTGCAGCTGGGGGGGTTCATCCAACCTGCAACAGAAGTGTTCAGCTCTGTCAAGTTGCTGTAAATTCTCAGAGACTACAAACTTTGATTGAAGAGAAAACCCTATAGTGGGCCTAAATAAACATCAGCTGTGTTCTGGGAGGCTTGCAAGTCAGTATTTCCAATTTGCTCTTGAAAATCTTCCCAGATCTTTAACAGTGTTATGGATTTCTGGGTAATGAGAGAGAGTGCAAAGAAAGTTCCATGTAAACTGGCTTGGTTTATTCCCCAAACAAATTAGAAGGCAAGTATCTACCAGGAATGCAGGAACAGGTAGCCTAAATTATTTTCACAAGCTTCATTTGCTGAAAGTTAAGACCCAGAGAGCTGAGTGAGCTTCAGGGATGATAAATCAAAGCTCTTGCTAAAATATTGACAGCCAATTGTCCAGAGGATGCTTGGGTGTCACTTGCTCCATCAGGGTGCTCTTATCCAGCAGAGACCACAAAGATTGGGTGTCAAATGTAAATTTTAACAATTTCTAGAAACACCCTTACTTGTCCTTACCTTCAGTGACTTGTAGAGAAGTCAACAGCTTCAAATGAATTCAGATTAGAAGCAGCTTAAGAGAGAAAACTCTGGGTTTTTTTGCTTGGAGGAATAACAGAGGAGCACAGCCTGGCTCCTGTTGTACTGCAGGTGGTGATGTGCAGGGTATCAGATGAAACCCACTGATCCTGCACTTCCAACCTGGATCAGGATGTGTCCTATAAAGCTGAGGAGCCCCTGACCCTCTGGGTATGATGTTTGTGCTGTTTGCTAACAGCTCAACCAGCCAGGCTCCAGCGTGATTAATCAATGAATCCTCAAATGCTTATTTTGTGGAGATGTCTGAATTCTTTAAAAAAAAACAACACCACCTTTTTTAGTGCTTTGGGAAAACACTGAGTGTAATAGTTAAAAATAATTGCTATCACTTTATGTCAGGTGTCAAACATTGCATTTTCACTCAAGTTACAGATGAAAGTAGGAGGCTGCCTTTCCTTGGTTTTGTGTTGGAAAAGCCTCATCCTTTGTTGGACTCTTCTGGGTGCCTCTATTTAGCCCCCAAGGTGGCTGTTTCCTACGAGACAGTATTGTTAGACTTTGTTGTCAATGATTTTTGTGCTTCAAAGGAAAGGATCAGAAACTGAATTGAACATTTTTATTTTTTTTATCCTGAAAGAACAAACCTCACAACATTTGAAGCTTCCTTCGGAGGTAATTTTTTTTTTTTTCCATGGCTTGCTTGGGTTTTGTTTCATGATCTGTCCTGACATTTCCATCAGATGTACGGGAGGGTCTTGGGATTTTTTGCTGTGTCCCTGGAGGTGATGGTGGATTTGTGGCTCTGCTTTTCCAAACCCCACAGCGTGGTCCGGTGACCCCAGAGCAGCGGTTCATAGCTCTGCCACTTGGTGACAGTCTTTCAAAATAAAACCATCACCCGTGAAATGAGGGTTTGAATTTAGGGACTGGTGTGTGCTTCTCCCCTGCAAATCTCAGTGTAGTTAACACGGATGGATAATCATTTACTTGTAGGTGAAGTAGGTGAGGAGGAGAAATCAGGGTGGTTTGTTTTTTTTTTTTAAAGCCATGGGAGCATTCCCCTTATCTTTCTACCATGCTCAGTTCCAGACAAAAGGTCATTCCCAACACAAACTCTTGGGTTTTTTGGGATGCACCAGTCTCTCCTTGCAGTCTGCTGGTCTCTGACCTTGGAGGACAGGAGGCTCTTGGAGCTGTCTTTCTGTCTCTAGCAGCAGTATATCCACTGCCTGGGCAAAAGATATTGTCTGCAGTGCTGCTTCAGCCACCATCAGCACTCAGGTTCTGATTCTTAATGATTTGGAGAGGACAGAAGCAGGAGGAGAGGCAGAAATCATCCATGTTCCTGATTTTGGCAGAGCATCAGTGATGCAGGTTGGTGGTTGTCAGTGATGCAGCTTGGTTTTTAGGCCATATGTTTAAAGAAGGGCATAGTTCCCTCCTGTAAATCTTCTGATGCAGAGCATAATAGTCAGAAAACAGATCTTTATTACTGAAGGTGTGGGGTGCTTTAGATTTATTCTAGTAAGCCCAGAGTTTCCAACACAATAAAGTGTATTTCTGAGAGCTGTGGATTAGCAGCACCAAGGGCACAGCCTGGCCTCTTTCAGGAGGCTGATCTGACTTTCAGTGGTGGAACTAACTAGTTTGGGACACTTGGCATGTGACCACAGTCAGAGGACAATATATTGGATTATTTAAATGGCTTGATGTGCCAGAGAGCTGAATTTTGACACCATCCTTTTCAGTCTTGCTCGAGCTGCTACACTGGAGGAGCAGGAGAGCAGCTCCTTCAGCTCACAGCTGACCCAAAAGAACACTTGGGCATGTCAACACTGGAGACTCAACCCACTTGGAACCCAGGTCATGAAGGATAACTCCAGGCTGTTGTTTCTGTCTTCTTCCTCTTGCCTGTGTTTCCTGAAATATTCATAAGCTGTTCTGGAGCAATTGCCATCAGTTTCTAATCAGCAGCGGCCGCTCCGTCCCGAGTCCCGGTGACGTTGTTTGGCACCAGCAGCTGCCAGGTGAGTGAAAGTCAATCTGGAGTTGTGGAGTGAGTGGAAATAATGTGGCCCGGGACATGTGTATGTAATTTGTTCAGATGATTCAAGTGAGAGCCATGGCAACTGAGATAAACAGAGGAAAAGATACTGGAAAACCAGCAGCGGCTTCATTTTAATCGCACAGCCTTGCTTCCAGACAGCTCAGATGTTTACTATAAGAGTTCTCCATCTTCCTGCCTGTCTCTTCCTCCCCACCACCCCCATCGCTTTGCATGCACTTAGTCATGAGATGGGATGGCTGCTTGGGTAAAGCACTGCAGGCCAAATTCCACAGTTTCTGCTGGAGCAAAAAAGCCATCGGCTGCCTTCGAACCCGGGCTGCAGAATTTCTCGCGCTGTTTGCACCCCCGTGATCCAAAGGACCCTATGAAAAAGCCCATCTTCTGTGAGCTTCCTCTGGCTCAAAACACATTTTCTGAAAGTGTCACGGATTATTTGGCTAAGTGGGGTGTCTGAGCTTGGGATGTGCTGTTGCTGGAGGCCAGACTATTGGGCGAGCATAAAGCCTGTGCTGTACAAAGATAATTTCTGAACTGGGAAGAGTGGAGAAGAGCAACACGCCACGGCTGCTCGTCCCCTGTGAAGCTGGAGTAAAGCTGGCTGAGCTGGGGCTGTTGGATAACAAACAGCTCTTGAGAAGATCGAGTAGGACTTCCATGCCAGGGCTCTATCACATGCTTGGCAGCGGGGCTGTGCTGGTGTGTGGGCTTCTGGGCAACTGAAACCTCAAACTGCAAGTGGAAAGAACCCAGCGAGAGCAGCAGACGCCTTGTGCTGCGCCGTGGAGAGAGGTTTGGGAAGGAGGACCTGAGTGCTGTCTCCAAGTAAACCATCCCCGTGGCTGGGCTTGCTGACCAGGGTTGTGTAATCTTCTACAGGGCCACAGTTGGGTTTGCTTCTCCCAAATCCCACCCCGCAGGGGAGCTGCTGGTGATTCACCTCTCTGAATCATAATTCCTGACACTTTCCTAATTGCTGTCCTTACTGCATCCTTGATTCATGGGCTTCAAATCCACTCTGATTGGAAGAAACAAGCTTTCCAGAGGTTTAAAAGCTGGCCTGTTTTCCTACACCAATACATCAACCCTGCATCAGAGTTCTAACTTTGGGACTCATTCCTTCTCCCTGTTGCTTTAAGAGTGAACTGGGGGACTCAAAAATTCAGAAAGAGAAGTTTAGTTAGCTGGAGAAATGTGATAAATAGCCAGTAATTGGATTGTGAGAAAAAGCATGCCATGTGTACAGCTTCCCATTCACAGTTTAAAACTGAGTATGTTTTTCTGTTTAGCAAACCTGCTCATTTTGTCATCATGAGTTGGCAGGATCCTGAGTTCTCTGTTATTTCAAGATCCTGCAAATACCAATTAAAGAAAATCTACATAAATTTGTTTCAGTATTTACATCCTAGAAGACCTTTTTAATGTGGTTCAGTAGAAAACTCCCAATATCCACACAGAAAAGCCCTTCTGGATACCAGGACTGGAGCAGGGATGTGCTCTACCTGCTTGCTGCCTGCTCTTCTGGTGGCTCCAAGCTACCTGCCTGCTCCATGTTCTTAATCCCAGGTACTGGGATGTCTCTAACAACACTGTTACCCTGCAGCATGAGAAAATGAATGTTCAGTGCTTCCTGTACATCCCTTGCCAAGGGCACAGGTCCTGTGATGCTGCCTTGAGCCTGCAAGTTGATAGTCAAAAGATTTCCCAGTGTGCTGCATCCCGTGGAGAATGAAGTGTCAACAGGTTTGTCTTCAACATCTACCTGAAACTGAAGAGGATAAGCATGCCCTCCAGCAAGGATGCTTTTTGCCTTAAAATGTGTGTTAGGGATGTTAGGGTAGATGATCAATCGAGGCTCTCTCATCTGTCTTTCTGATTTTTTTCTCTGCTTCATTATTTTTCATTTTTACATTGCTCCCAGTTCTCTCGTCACAGTGAAATCTTACAGACTGAGTAATAGCTGAAAGCTAGAAAACCAAGATTTTTCAGCTGCCTTTGCTATCAAGCAGCAAATGTAAGTCAGAAGCCCAGTGTTTGTTTTGCATTTGTTACCATTCCTGTGTGAAAAAATGTACTTAAAAGGTCTGCCTGCTGACTTGCAATGATTGGGGCAGCAGGAAGAGCTAAGTGAAAGGATTCAGAAGGAAGAGATACAGAGTTCAGTCTTGTGTCATGGGAGATGCTTTCCCCAGTTCAGTTCTTTTTTTCCTTACATCTGTCCCTGTGGTGGCTTCAGGTCCCTTCAAAGAGTCCATCCACAGGCACAAGTGCTCAGTCTGTTCATGTGTCCTCTAAACATTCCCTCCTGGGACAGATTTTCTCTTTCTTTGCCTTCCCACCCTTGCTGGGAGGTAAAACTGAGAAACTGAAAACCAAGGTTGGAACTTGAGAGTGATTTTGTATTTGTGAGAGCTTTGAAAGCATTGAGAGCAGAGGAATTTACATGAACACTCAACAGCACGACAGGGACCCCGAGCTGATGGGGTTGAGATGGATGGGTCAGAGGAAGTAGGTGCTCAGTCAGGAGCAAACTATTTTCCACAAGCTTTCAGAATGGAAACTTCAGCTTTCCTAGAAGTATTCCCGAGGAGCAGAAGTGCCAGTGATGAATATATTTCCAATAAGGAGAGAAACTGAAGCTTTGCTCCTGGCTTCGTGGGGGTGATGCTTGCTCAGGAAGAGCACCCTTTTTTATAGGGTTCTTTGGTGGGCAGTTTCTGACTGGAAATGCTTGGAGCCTGTTTTGAAGTTGTGCAGAAGAGCCTGCTTGCGTCATCCCAAAAATGCAGTGAGTCAGTGGAGTCCTGAGGGAGCTGTAACAGCTCAAACAGAAACTTGGAAAATGAAAATGGGATTTAAAGATACAGAATTTGTGGTCGCTGGAGTCGAGATGCTCCAGGTCCACGGAAGGCACTGGTGGTGAAGGGGTTCAGTGAGGACTTTGCTGCTGTAAATATGAGTGGAGCTTTAGAAAAGTGATCCACCCGGGGCAGGGTGTGGAACTGGAAGAGGGTGTTAAGCTCCTTCTGCTTGCCATTATACTCAGTATTTTGGTATTCAGGGAATCTCCACGAATTCTTCATTGATATGTGTGTTTTGGTATGTTAATGGAAAACGTATTGGGAGGGACAGGAAGGAGGGGGGGGGGATGTGCAATCTCTCTGTTTGGCCCCTGCTCATCCTTTTCCTCAATGTTTTCAACCACCTTCAGGTTTGGGATGGATTACAAACTGGGCTACAGCTGCAGTGGGATAACCCTTGGGCCATTTTGTCTGCCCTGGTCATGGTCCTGTTAAGGAAGCATCATGTGGTTTCTAAAAAATATATCCAGAGCTCAACTGGCTCCCAGGGGCTGTTTGTTGGTTCCATCACCACAGGGATCTTTGCTGTTGATGGATGCTGCTCTTTCTCTTCACATCCATCCACAAACAGACAAGAAGGGGATGCAGAATAACTCCTTCCAACCAAATCTTGATTTATGGGAGGTGATTTCAGGGATTAGTTGTGGTTTTATTCCTATTGCAGGTGAAATAGGCACAGCCTCTTGTGATGCACTGCTTGCTTGATTGGAAAGTTTTCTGTGCTGCTGAACACTGTGGTGTTTGGACACCTCAAACCCACAGATTAATTAATCTTTATGATGTAATTCTGAAGGGAAAAAGCATCCGTACAGTGGCATAACTGAAGTTAATGTCTTGTGCTTCACATATTGAATTTGTATTGAGTTTGGTTCAGAATTGAGAGCCCCTTTACCTTATTTATGAGGCCAACAGACTGAGGCTGTTCCTCCTAGCAGAGGTAGGAGAACATAGCAAAAAAATGATGAATCTCCCTTCCAGCTGGGCTCCTCCCCTGCTGGGACAGAGCATTTGTAACACAGCTTCAGGTGCTGAACTTGGTTGATTTTTATCTGGACAGAGTAAGAAGCATCAAAGCTGCTCATCCCCTGCAGGTAAAGTGATGCTCCAGAGTAACTTCTGAAAATAACCAGTTTCTGGAGAGCCAGGAATTCCTTTTTCTTTGGGTTTTTGAGCAAGGGAGCTCAGGCTCCTGCCAGGGTGGCTCCATACCTCACTTAACAGGGTGCTGAATAATTTTGATGAATGTCCCTCTCTGTCCCACCAGCCTGGCCTCATCCTGCTCTGGAAAGCTGAATAAAAAAAAAATTTCTGGCTCCCAAGGGCTGTTTTTTTCACTGGGGTTAAACTCATTTCAAGCTGCAGATTGTTTGAACAAATGCAATGGGGTTCCTTGCCAGGCCTTGGCTTTGCATACTGACAATATTTATATTTTTCTACGTGTACAGGTTATTCTGACACTTTATCTTCAGGATGTAAAAATGGTTTGGGACTGTAATGTGCATGCACTCCAGGGTTCCAGTTCAGCTTAATTCTCTTGCTGTAGCTGCTTTATTCAGAGCATGAAAACTTCATTAGTTCATTTTTTTGATTGAAGAGTGATATGGTCCCCAACAAAGCTGATGCAAACTGATGACTCGTTATATCTTAGAGTTGAATTTAAATATCTGTAAAATTTTGGTTTAGGCAAGTAATTGCATTACAGTTTTGCAAGTTCTGTGAAAGAATATTCTATTTTTTACACCTAAAGCCATATTTCAAACCTGTGGCCTCATTCCCATCAAGCAGAGTTATTTCATTACACCATAGCTGGGCAATTTGACTTTTGATAGCTGACATTTGCATTTATGTTGGATCCATTAAATCTTTGTCTGCTTTAAAAAGCTGCAAGGCATTTACATGTTTGCCTGTAAATGTTAATTAAAAAAAAAAAGAAACAACTGAAAATTGGTATTCTCTTAGCCTTCTTGCTGGCAGTTTTGCTGAAAAGAAATGAATTGTAGTTTTCCCTTTCATCATCACCCTCTGCTTGCTTTCCAGAAAAAAAAAAAAAAAAAAGATTAATGACTTTTTTGCCTTTGCAGCTGCAATAAGTGATTGCAGTCTGACTTCACCAGTGATAACATATGGAAATATTTCTGCACTTAATTGGATATTACCAAATCCCTGGGAGGTGACTAAGCCCATACTCAGATGTAGCTGTTCTCCCACTGTTCCAGTGATCAGGATCTCTGAGGGCATCTTCCCTTTGGTGGCACTTTCCCCAGTAAATAATATATAAATATAAATAAAAATATAAAAATTATATACATATATAAATAATAACCCAAATAAATGGTGGCACTTGTCAAATAAATACCTGAAGAGCTCAGTGCCCAACATCTTCTGACCATTCCTTTTCCTCTGGGGCAATGTGCTCCCATTAAAGTCAAATTTCTGGTAAGTGGGATGGGACTTAAGATTTTTCCCCTTTTCTTCCCTTCTTTTCTTCTTCTTTTCTTCCCTTCTTTTCTTCCCTTCTTTTCTTCCCTTCTTTTCTTCCCTTCTTTTCTTCCCTTCTTTTCTTCCTTCTTTTCTTCCCTTCTTTCTTCCCTTCTTTCTTCCCTTCTTTTCTTCCCTTCTTTTCTTCCCTTCTTTTCTTCCCTTCTTTTCTTCCCTTCTTTTCTTCCCTTCTTTTCTTCCCTTCTTTCTTCCCTTCTTTTCTTCCCTTCTTTTCTTCCCTTCTTTTCTTCCCTTCTTTTCTTCCCTTCTTTTCTTCCCTTCTTTTCTTCCCTTCTTTTCTTCCCTTCTTTTCTTCCTTCTTTTCTTCCCTTCTTCCTTCCCTTCTTCCTTCTTTTCTTCCCCTTCTTTTCTTCCCTTCTTTTCTTCCCTTCTTTTCTTCCCTTCTTTCTTCCCTCTTTTCTTCCCTTCTTTTCTTCCCTTCTTTTCTTCCCTCCTCTTCTTCCTCCTCTTCTTCCCTCCTCTTCTTCCCTCCTCTTCTTCCTCCTCTTCATCCCTCCTCTTCTTCCCTCCTCATCTTCCCTCCTCTTCTTCCCTCCTCTTCTTCCTCCTCTTCTTCCCTCCTCTTCTTCCCTCCTCTTCTTCCCTCCTCTTCTTCCTCCTCTTCTTCCCTCCTCTTCTTCCCTCCTTTTCTTACCCTCCTTTTCTTCCCTCCTTTTCTTCCTTTTTTCCCCTTTCCTTGAACCTCTCTGGGCACCTACCTCTTGCCAGCAAGTCTTGTGAAAGCAGCATCCCTTGGGATTCAGAGCAAGTGGTTGCCTGGCAGCAGAGACTGGGGTGATTGCCTAACCCAGGGCTGGCTGTGGGATGCTCAGTGAATGAGATTGAGAAAAGCTTCTCTGAGCAGGCAGGAGAGGGGTAGCACCAAGATAAAAGTAATATTTTTGTGGCTCTGGAGCTGCTGAGTTCAAGTCCTCTCCCTTTGCTACCACCTTGGGTGCCACTGGTTATCCAGATGAAACCCAAACCCAACAAAGGGGATAATTGGCCAAATTCTCTAAAACGACAATTTTTGCACATTCAGCCTCAGCTGGTTTTTGACCCTTAATACAGATGGTTTCACTTAATGTATTTTTTTTAAACAATCCCTGTTCCTGGAAGTGGTTTCAGGATAGGCTGTTCCTCACTGCTGCTCATGTTTGCTTTTGCTCAGGATATTCTGAGCAGCTTGAGGAGAGCAGATTCAGCAGAGGGCAGGAGCAGTGTTAAGAGGCAGTTGTGGAAACCTTTTTATTTTCCCATTAAGGTTTCCACGACTTGGTGGACTCCTTGCAGCTTTCAAGACTGAAGGTGGTTTGGAGCACTTTGTCCTTAAGCTGTAGAACTCACTGCATTTCTGTTATTCTTCTGCTGGCTTAGAGACCTCAGGGAGTCCCAGCACATTTCTCTCCCAGTTTGTCACCCCAGAAAGCCCCTTCCCCTTGGGTTTCCCCCATGGAATGAGCATCTTGGTGCTCTGACACACAAAACCCCCTCTCTTTTTCCTCTTGGATATAAACGAAACGTTTTGGTGGGAGAATTGAGAGCCCCTTTACCTTATTTATGAGGCCAACAGACTGAGGCTGTTCCTCCTAGCAGAGGTAGGAGAACATAGCAAAAAAATGATGAATCTCCCTTCCAGCTGGGCTCCTCCCCTGCTGGGACAGAGCATTTGTAACACAGCTTCAGGTGCTGAACTTGGTTGATTTTTATCTGGACAGAGTAAGAAGCATCAAAGCTGCCCATCCCCTGCAGGTAAAGTGATGCTCCAGAGTAACTTCTGAAAATAACCAGTTTCTGGAGAGCCAGGAATTCCTTTTTCTTTGGGTTTTTGAGCAAGGGAGCTCAGGCACAAAACCCCCTCTCTTTTTTTCTCTTGGATATAAACGAAACGTTTTGGTGGGAGGGGGAGAAAAAAAAATTATTATCCTTGGATCGAATTCCTTTTCATGTCTGCTTGGATTCCTGCATCTCCAGGCTTTTCCCAGGTTGTGCAGGATGGGTTGTTGATTTTGAACACACCCTGGGCAAGCTGTGAAAAGCCTGGAAGATCAAGAGCAGAGCTCAAGAGCAGGAGGAGTCTTTAAATCCTGCCCTCTGCCAGAGCCAGGCTGCTGCCAGCAGCTCCACACGATGGGAAGACTGGAATGCCCGATGGGAAGACTGGGAATGCCCTCCAAGTACGTGGGAAATGGGTTTGAGAAACTGGAAGTTGGCACTGGAAGTGGTGCTGAATGTTTCACACTCCCAGCAGTGGATCTCAAGGCTAGGACCTGATTTGTAATTAGCTGGTGCAGAAGCCAGGTGGCATGAAAACCTTCCATGTTTACAAAGCCAGGTAATTGGTTTATCTACAACTAGAGGAGAAATCTAAAGAAGAGTTGGGAATAAACCCATGGCATGATTATTCCTAGAGCATGTGATTAAGCTGAATGGTTAACTTTCTCCTTAATTTTTTCCCCCTTAATTTTTTCCCCCTTAATTTTTTCCCCCTTAATTTTTTCCCCCTTAATTTTTTCCCCCTTAATAATTTTTCCCCCTTAATTTTTTCCCCTGAATGTTTTTCCCCCTTAATTTCTTTCCCCTTAATTTCTTTCCCCTTAATTTTTTCCCCCTTAATTTTTTCCCCCTTAATTTTTTCCCCCTTAATTTTTTCCCCCTAATGTTTTTCCCCTTAATGTTTTTCCCCCTTAATTTCTTTCCCCTTAATTTCTTTCCCCTTAATTTCTTTCCCCTTAATTTTTTCCCCCTTAATTTTTTCCCCCTTAATTTTTTCCCCCTAATGTTTTTCCCCTTAATGTTTTTCCCCCTTAATTTCTTTCCCCTTAATTTCTTTCCCCTTAATTTCTTTCCCCTTAATTTCTTTCCCCTTAATTTCTTTCCCCTTAATTTCTTTCCCCTTAATTTCTTTCCCCTTAATTTTTCCCCCTTAACTTTTCCCCCTTAACTTTTCCCCCTTAACTTTTCCCCCTTAACTTTTCCCCCTTAACTTTTCCCCCTTAACTTTTCCCCCTTAACTTTTCCCCCTTAGTTTTTTCCCCCTTAGTTTTTTCCCCCTTAGTTTTTTCCCCCTTAGTTTTTTCCCCCTAGTTTTTTCCCCCTAGCTTTTCCCCTCGATTTCTTCCCCCTCAATTTCTTCCCCCTCAATTTCTTCCCCCTAACTTTTTTCCCCCTAAAATTATTTCCATCTTCAAATCCAGACCCCATTAGAGGAGTTGGCAGTGTTAGCAAAAGTGAACCAAACTATTAGCAGCTCTTTCCAAAACAAGAACCTGCTAATCCTCCCGGTGGCGTTCTGACATCCTTTATACAAGTACAACTAAAAAATGAGGATCACATAATCTGTGGGGTTTTTTTGCTCTCTGCTTTTTCTTGATCTTATAAATGATGTGTTGCATGGCTTAAAATCCTTTTGCATTACCTCTTTGGTATCTTCTGTGACTCCTCCAACATGCAGTGATGGATTGGCTTCATCCCCCCTTGGATTCCAGAGCTGCTGGAGCTTTCTAGTCCTCTGTCTTTCTCTAAACCTTCCTCTGCTTTCAGATTAATTTTAAAATAGGTTTTCCTGGCACCCTAAAGGCAGCGTGTGTTGGAGGGAGGGATTAGGGGAACACAGCAGCTCTTTCACCCCTCTGAAAATCTTCTGGCCCCATGCCAGGTGTGAGGCTGGCAAAGGCAGAGCTGGACCAAGGAAATTGGGACGTGTGGCCTAACAAAAACCACTTGGCTTTTACTTTGGTTTTTTTTTTCTACCACATGTTGCTTCAAGCCAGAGCCTTCCTTCTCCTTTAGTGGCACATTTGCTTGGCTGCTTTTGTCTGTTCACTTATCTTGTAGGCTTTTGTCTTTATTCTTGCAATAACTTGCTATAATGTTATTATATATATATAAAATGATATACATGATATTATATATTATATATTATATATATATTATATATTATATATCATATATTATATGCATTATATGCATTATACATATATATATATATATATATAAAATATTATATATATAATGTGTCTAACAGGGAAGCTTGAATCCACCATGAACTACTGAAGTGCTTTCTGCACTCCATTTCAGGGCTCATCCAGTAAACCCCAAGCTTTTATATCAGAGACCATCTGATGAAATCAAATCAAGGAGCTAAGAATATTGTACTTGGGCAGTATGTGGTGTTTTCCATTCCTCTTGTTGGGAGAGAGATGCAGTTTCAGGAAACTTAGGACATCATTTATTTGCTCTGGGAGTGCTGCATGACTTTTCCTTCATGGAGAAAGCAGGAATAAGGTAACACCAGAAGAGGTTGTATTAAAGGCTGACCATTTGCAGGAGTAACAAGGGGTGTTCTGAACTTAGGAATCACTGACACAAGACCTCGGGGTGGGCAGGAGCTCCATCAGATATGGGAAAATCTGAATTTAATTCTGGAGTGGTTGCATATTCTGCCTGGAACTTCATGGAACACAGGAGAGACCTGCAGAGGAGCTACAGCTGAACATCTCACTCCAGAAAGAGCTTCTCACAAAGCTGTGTGTCCAGAGAGCTTTTTATCTATCTATCTGCACATCTGGGGATCTGTCAGCTCTCTAGGAATTTCAGGCATTGCTTTTCCTAGATCCATCCTGGAGCATGGCCAGTTCCTGGGGGCTGGCTGAAAGATTTCCAGTTCAGGTGGAAGGAGGGCTCCCAGAGCTGACTCTGGGCTCTGTTTGATGCT